>NC_035165.2:11841247-12441514 GCF_001659605.2 Manihot esculenta | reverse complement strand
CCCCTAAACTCATGCATGTTCGGCGGCCGAACCTTGGTTCGTTCAAACAAAGCTTTCGGAGGCCAAAAGCGCTCCCGAAACCTTCCCATGTTCGGCGGCCGAACTTCACTTTCGGCGGCCGAACCTGGCAAATGCCTCCTTGGTCTTTTCTTTTCAAAACTAAATTCCTTTTCCATTAAAAACCATAAAATCATGTGAAAGCATTTTAGAAAACACATTTTACCCCTCTAGAAGCCTCTGGCATCTTCAGAATTCCATATTCCAATAGAGATTCCGCCGAAAGGTAGGGATTCCGATGCCGGAATCTAGCCGGGTATTACAACCCTAGCATGTATGGTTAATCCCTTTGCGTATACATGATCTATGTAATGTGTTAATGATGTTTATGTAAACCAAGCTTAATGTATGATATGTTACCCCATTGGAGCATTTGATGAGAGCTCCAGTGTGGGGTTTAATGTTTATGATTATGAGTTGTGCATGCACAGGTTAAGCTTGGTAAATGAAAGAAAGAAAGTTTAAAGTTTTTATGTAAATGTTGATCATGTATGGGATTAAACAGGTATTCATGATGTATGTTAGGCTTGCTACGGGTCCCGGCGGCCTTAAGTCGATCTGGATCCTAGCGCCGGTAGTGGTCTGATTTTCAGGTCGTTATAGCCTTGTTGTCACAACAAAGTTCAGCTGCGTTCCCTGATGGAAATCCAAGCTCAAATATCAATTTTGTGATCCATAGTAGCTCTGCAAGTCCTTTTGCTATTCCCCTAAATTCTGCTTCAGCACTTGACAGTGCTACCACCTTTTGCTTCTTACTTTTCCATGTCATCAAGTTACCTCTAACGAAGGTAAAATATCCTGAAGTGGATCGTCTGTCGGCACGGTCTCCTGCCCAATCAGCATCCGTATATCCACTAATACTGAGATGACCATTCTTCTTGAACAACATGCCCATCGCAGCTGTTTCTTTCAGATATCAAACGATCCTCGATGCTGCCTCCATATGATCTTGTTTTGGATTGTGCATGAACTGACTTACTAAACTCACAGCATATGCCATGTCTGGTCTGGTGTGTGATAAGTAAATCAGCTTTCCTACCAGTCTCTGGTACCTCTCCCTATTTGCTGGTCCTTCTTCTGAATCTTTACTCAACTCATGATTGACCATTACTGGAGTATCAACCAGCTTGCAGTCTATCATTCCTGTTTCAGCTAACAGATCAAGGATGTATTTTCTCTATGATATCAGGATTCCCTAGTCTGACATGAGAACTTCAATTCCAAGAAAGTATTTTAACCCCTCCAGGTTTTTCATCTCAAATTCTTAGAATAAGTTTTCCCTCAGCCGTTTGATCTCGTCTACATCGTCTCCTGTTATAATCATGTCGTCCACGTACATAATCAAACACATGATTTTTCTTCCTCGTCTCTTCAAGAACAGGGTGTGATCGGAGTTACTCTGCCGATATCCATATTTCTTCATTGCTTGGTGTAAATCTCCCAAACCATGCTCTGGGAGACTGTTTCAACCCATACAAGACTCGCGTTAATTGATACACTTCTCCTTGTCTATATCCACTCGTGAACCCTGATGGAGCATCCATGTAAACTTTCTCTTTTAGGTCACCATGCAGAAAAGCATTCTTCACATCAAATTCGTGAAGTGGCCAGTCTAGGTTTGTAGCAAGAGAGAATAGGACCCGTAGTGTATCAATTTTTTCTACTGGAGAGAACATTTCAGAGTAGTTGACTCCATAGGTCTGAGTGTATCCTTTTGCTACCAATTAGGCTTTATATCTATCCATCGTTCCATCCAGTTTATACTTTATAGTAAACACCCATTTGCATCCCACTGGTCGTTTTCCCTTGGGTAGTCAGCATTTCTCCCAGGTTGTATTTTTCTCTAAGGCATCCATCTCCATCTCCATTGCTTCAATCCATCTCTTGTCCTTCTAGGCCTTTGTGGCATCCTTTGGTATCCATTCTAAGTAAATATTTTTCTATAGTGTGATAAACTGAGGTGATAGATTCTTTCCTCTAGTAATATTTGCCATAGGATACTTGGATCTAGCTGCCTCGAATTCTAGATCATACCTCTTGGTGAACTCCTCTATTACTCCGAGGGGGTAGTACATAGTGGCCTATTTTAGGAGACTCAAGGGAGATAGGTTCAGTGGTAAAGTTATTAGAGGAAGGAGAGGGTTCAGATTTATATACCTCAGTTGTAACGACCCGGAATCCGGATCGCTACCGGCGCTAGGATCCAGATCGGCATAAGGCCGCCGGGATCCGTAGCAAGCCTGACATACATCCTGTAAACCTGTTTAATCCCATACATGATCAACAATACATAAAAAATTTGAACTTTTCTCATAAAGTTACCAAACTCAACCTGTGCATGCACATCTCATAATCATAATCATCAACCCCACATTGGAGTCCACATTAATGCTCCAATGGGGTAACATAATATCATAAAAGTTTGGTTTACATAAACATCATAAAACATTTCATTAAAAGATCATGTAACCAAAAAGGGATTAACAACATACTAGGGTCAAGCACAATTCTATCCTCAATAACATCATTACATTACATAACTGATTAATACTATTCATTACATGACCGTACTAAACATTACATTTCAACATTTATCATGTCCACCACTAGCTATTACATGACCATAACTTTACTCTAGCTGACCTTCTGGTCTATCCCGTACCTGCACACCTGGGGGTTAAGGGAGAGGGGTGAGCTAAAAGCCCAGTGAGCAGAATAATAAAACATTATATTAAAAGTTCATGCTTTCATGAAATGCATCACATCACAACAAATCACATCAAGGATGAATTTGTACCAATAGCCCTCTACATTTCCATTAGTGCCAGAACGTAGAATGGGTCCTGGTCTTTCTCTTACATAACATAACATAACATTCCAAGATGCTAGAGATGTAGAATGGGTCTTCCTGGACTTTCTCTTACATAGTGCCAGGGACGTAGAATGGGTCTTCCTAGACTTCCATACCGTATCATCATCATATCATGACATAACATACGAGAGCTAATGGATCACTCAACATTCATCCACATCAACAACATAATATGCAATGCAACATATTCATGAATACTAATGCAAGCACCCTAACATATCATATGGTATCCATGATGCATGATCATGCTGAAATATTCATTATTTACTTTAAAACATAAAGAGTTATTCCACTCACCTCTGGTTAGCTCAGACCAGACACTGGAGCAGCTGACTCACTGCTGGGGTCCTCGGTTCCTCGGGTCCGAACCTACATAGGTGGACTCAAATGAGGGGCCAAACATACAAGAACATGACTCTAAAATACTCCCCAAAATCCCCCTAAAACACCTCAAAATAATTATAGAAAACATGCAAAGGAGGGTGATAGAACATATTTTAGTCCTTTTTATCTTGATATTAATGATGATTATTTACATGATTTCTGCTTAATTTAGTGTTCTTGGCATTGTTTTGCAGAAAATGGTGTAAAAGGACACTTTGGAGAAAATACTCCTAAAACTGCCTTATTTGGAGCAAAGGAGAGCAAGCCTGCCAAGTTGAAATCAAGTCAAGCTAAATATGGAAAGTTCTAAATAAGGAAAGTGGCAAAGAAGGAAAGAACATTCAACCAAAGCAATTTGAAATTCGAATTTCAAATCAGCAAGTTGCCTTTTCCTTATTCTAGAAGCCACATCTCAAGCTGCCATAATTGAAGAGCCAAAGAAGGAAAGTATTTTGAAATTCAAATCTCCAAGATTCATATTCAGATATTGGATTTCAAGATCCCCCTTATTAAGGAAAGAAAATCCAAAGATCACATGTTTCCTACTTAGTGCCATGCATATTCAAAATTCAAAAGGAGGCTCCACCTTCCTCTTTAGTGAATGGGCAATCTCCAAAAACGTGGGCAGCCTCTTGGACACACCTTGGGCAGTATCTTGAAGACCTTGGATAGTAATTAAAAGACCAAAGAGCCCCCCACTTTGTAACAGCCCGGCCTTCCTCTGGGTCCGGCACTGTTACCGCTCACGGCCCAGGGCTATCCCTCGCCTGGCCTCTTGCCACCTCGGGCTTTCCACTGGCGTCGTGAGCAGCTCTTAACATCCCTTCACCCTCACGGGTTCCAGGCAGGATTTGTCCCTCGGGGGAGCCATTACGGCCCGCCCTAGCCCGAGTGGATTTGGCCCAATTCCTTCCTCTGGGAATTAGGTCGCCTCCCCCACTGCTCGAACCCTTGACCTCTCACTTTAAGGGAATAGTCTGGTGAGAGTGAGTACCAATTGACGACCCGGAAACCGATACCCCTCTGTAACGGCCCGAACCGCCACCGGCGCTAGGATCCAGATCGGCTTAAGGCCGCCGGGACCCGTAGCAAGCCAACATACATACTATTACCTGGTAAAATCCCATGCATGAACAAAACTTTAACATAAAACCTGTAAAACTGAACATACACCAAGCTTGATCCGTATGCTAAAACATAACTGTGAACATAAACTTTCCCATGCTAGAGCCCTCGTCAAATGCTCTAGCTGGGTCAACATTACATACAACAAGCCTGGTTCTCAACTCAACATAAAAACATTACATAACCATGCATCAACAGGGATTAACCAGTCTATAGGGCCAAGCACACTCTAATCCATAAACATAAACTCTACTATCAGTTACATACATTATCTCAAGTTACATTACATCAACTTATATTACATGTCCACTTCTAAAACTACTAAACTGAAACATAAGCATAAACTATTACATATACAAACAACTTGACTTTACCCTGCTGCCTTCTGAGCTCTGACTTAAACCTGCAAAACTGGGATTAGGGGAAAGGGATGAGCTAAAAAGCCCAGTGAGTAGAAACAGAGAAAACAGTTCATTCATTACATGCTTTCATGAAATGCATCATAACACAGAGAAATCACATAATTTTGTCCGCCTCGGGGCTTATGCAATATTTATTCCCCACGGACCCTGGTTTCTGAGAGTCTGTCCTTTTGCATGCATCTTTCCTCTCAGAGGATGGACATGACATCAAAAATCCCTCTGTCGGTGCCCGGCTCCCCCATAGGAGCTCACAAAGGCCTGTAACATACATGACATGGTGTCTGGTCCACAGAGAGCTCACATGGACTTTCCTACATGTACTTGTCCAGCTCTCAAAGGACTAAGACAAGACTCGTGACAGATATGGGCTATTGAAGTCGCCTCGGTCCACCCTTCCTCCATCAACATCAAATAATGCAATGCGTCATATTCATGAAACTAGTGCAATCAACCTACTACATATAATCATGATGCATGAACATGCTTTAGGCATTAGATTTTGTGCATAAAAGATTAGGTTTAGTTCTACTCACCTCCTGGCAGACGCTGACTGACTCTGCAACTGCTAGCACTACTGGCCTCCTCGATCCCTCGGGTCCGATCCTACACAGGTGGACTCGAATGAGGTGCCAAACACATTCTAACAACTCATAAACAACTCCCCAAAAACCCCTCTAAACATCACTTAAACATGCATGGAAAACGCCCAAGAAACGGCTGGACAGGGCACTTTCGGCGGCACCTTCGGCGGCCGAAAGTCCCTTCCAGAGACGAAACTCGGGTAGGTTCGGCGGCAGGTTTGGCGGCCGAAACCCTTGGACAGATCCGAAAGTCCCTCCTTCGGGGGCACATTCGGCAGCCTAAAGACTGCCTCCCATGCAGGTTCGGCGGCCGAAACTCCTTTCGGCGGCCGAACCTGGTCCCCTCTGGACGACAGGTCCGATTCTGCCAAGCCAAAAACCAAACTCAAATATACCCAAATCCTCACATACTCTCTCCCAATCATGCATACTCACTCCCACAAGCATAAAGGAGCATAAACTAACATAAACTCCTCAATACAAACATCACATAACATACATTTGGGTATAAACCCACATAAACCTAAACATGCATATCTACCCATACTCAACCATCAAAAACTTCATAAAACTTCATGAAAACACTAGGGAAGCAAGGATCTACACTTACCTCTTGAAGATCGAGGGTGGTGTGACCCCTAACTCGGAGGTGTGGAGAATCCAAGCTCCAAAAGCTCCAAGCTCCCAAAACTCCTTTTAAGCTTTAAATCTTCAAACACAAGGGTAGAAATCATGAAAAGCTTGAGAGATGGGTAGAGAAAACACGAAAACGACCAAAGGAAGGCATAAACTCACCTGAGCTCGAGAATGGGGAGGAAACTCACCCATTTCCGATTTGAGGGCCCTTTATAGGTGGCTTGGTCAAAGACCTTCGGCAGCCTAACGTGCCCCCTAAACTCATGCATGTTCGGCGGCCGAACTTGACTTTCGGCGGCCGAACCTTGGCTCGTTTAAACAAGACTTTCGGAGTCCAAAGGCGCTCCCGAAGCCTTCCCATGTTCGGCGGCCGAACTTCACTTTCGGCGGCCGAACCTGGCACTTGCCTCCTTGGTCTTTTCCTTTCAAAACTAAATTTATTTCCATTTAAAACCATGAAATCAGTAAAGACATTTGAGAAAACACATTTTACCCCTTCTAGAGAGATCCAACACCCTAGATTCCGCCGGAAGGCAGGAATTCCGATGCCGGATTCTAGCCGGGTATTACACACTTGCAATTCAAGACATGCTCCACGTTTTCCCCTTCACACATACACATAGAAGGCACATGTTGGACCAAGGGCACTTTGGGCAGCCTCTAAAAGACTCATGGACTGCCATGAAACCCTAGGCAGCCTCCCAAGACATATTTAAAGCCTTCAAGAAGCCTAGAAGAGGTGGAATTCATCCTCCCAAATTCGGCCAAGCAAGGGCAGCCCCTACTCCACCTTAGTTCTTCATCTTCTTGCTTTCTTTTCATCTATTTTCTGTTTTGGTTCAGCCATGAGTGGCTGAAACCCTCTTTCTAGTTGAAGTTTGGTTGAAACTAAGGTTGTTTAAAAGGTTGTGAGATCTGAACAGAAACTTTTATCTTTGATTTTATTCAATATTCATACAATTGTGCTTTGATTCCAAGATTGCTTTGTTGTTTTGATCAAATTGGCCACTTGATTCTTAATTGCAAAGTTAATTAATCGTTGATTAGGATATTTGTTAGTCCGTAATTGCTAGAAATATTCTGATCTTAGAACACTTGGAGTAAAAAACCAAGGAATTGTATGATTTAACATCATCTCATGCGTTTGAGTAGTTAGGGTTTGGATCTTTCTTATTCTTCATGCAATTGGCAATTGTTTTAATGCCTATAGCCCAAGGACGTTCCTTGGCAATTTGTTGATTAGTAATTGGTTAGAGGACGTTCCTTAATCAGTTTGTTCATAAGGAAAGACATGGTGGTGAGAAGTGTCTTCCACCCCCATAACCAACCTATTGAATCAATCAAGATAACCATGTTTCAATGATCAACCCAAACAACCAAAGTGGATCCATATCTTCAACTAGACCTTTCTCTTATTGATTTCTCTCTTATTTTAGATTACTTGCTGTTTCAATTACTTTTAATAGTTGTTAGTCAAATCATCTCAAAACCTCCCTTTTTACTTTTCTTGCACTTTCTCTTTGTTCTACTTTCAATAACTTACTTTCACTTGTGCTTTCAATTAGTTCTATTGGTCTTGATTGAGATAAATAAATAGGTAATCAATTCTCTGTGGATTCGATCCTTCACCACTATCTGCAGTTGTGAATTGTAGGTAATTAAGAAGGTTATTTTTGACCGGCTTCGACAACCGCTCCTGTCAGAGGGCTGCACAGGGCACTTTCGGCGGCAGGTTCGGCGGCCGAAAGGCCCTCCAGAGCCGAAAGTCATACACCTTCGGCGGCACTTTCGGCGGCCGAAGGTTCCCTCCAGAGACGAAACTCATGCATGTTCGGCGGCACCTTCGGCGGCCGAAACTTCCCACCAGAGTCGAAAGTCCACTTTCGGGGGCAGGGTTCGGAAGCCAAAGGCTGGCCTCCACAGGCAGGTTCGGCGGCCGAAAGTACCTTCGGCTGCCGAACCTAAGTTCTTCCAAAGGCAGAACTCAGCCTCAACTCATGCACAAATGCCTTCCAAACTTTACAACTCAACCAAAACATGCATAAATACATACAATAGCTCTTAGGGGCTTCAAACTATCCTAAACTCCAACTACAACACATCAAACACACATAAACAACCCACATTGCACAATAACTCAACATAAACCCTTAAACTCAACATAAACCCTTAAACTCAACATAAACCTACACATGCATTTCTACCCCCAAGAATCAACTTAAAACTTGTTTAAAACATACAAGGAAGGTTGGATCTAAGCTTACCTCTTGAAGATCGAGAGGAAAGACGATCCTAGCTTGGAGATGGGGAGAAATCGTCTCTTTGGTCTCCAAGCTTCAAAACTTGCTCTTTTGCTCAAATATCTTCAAACCAAGTGAAAACTCATAAGAAAATCATGAAGATTCGAAGGAAGAAGCTCAAAATCGATGAGGGACAGCGGAGAACTTCACCTTGGCCGAAAATGGGGAGAAAAGCTCACCCGTTCAAATATGGGGACCCGTTTATAGGTGGCTGGCCAGGCCACTTTCAGGGGCCTAACGTGCCTCCGCATGCATGCCATGTTCGGCGGCCGAATTTAAGGTTCGGCCGCCGAACCTGAACTTCCCTCACTTATGCCTTCGGGGGCCTAAAGCGCTCCCGAAGCGCATGCATGTTCGGCAGCCGAACTTGAGGTTCGGAGGCCGAACCTGAGTCTTCCTCTCAAGACTATTTTCATTCAAAACTTAATTTCTTTCTTGCTTAAAACCATAAAATACATTAAAACATTTTATAAAAACATGATTTTACCCTTCTAGAGGTTTCCGACATCCGAGATTCCACCGGACGGTAGGAATTCCGATACCGGAGTCTAGCCGGGTATTACATCAGTGGCGTATTCCTCAGGATATTCTACAGTGGCAGGCTCTGGTTGTGGCGTTGAGATTGATGACTGTACTAGATAATCAGTGTCTCCAAGTTTTGGTGTAGACTTAGGAAGGGAAAGTGGATGGACAGTCTCTGACTCCCTCTGAGGATTTTCTGACTCTCTCTGAGGATAGCTAAGCCAACTTGGAAGTGGTGGTTATGCTGTATTCTCCCCCTCACTGCCAATTGGCGAGGAGAACAAAATACTCGTCTTCAAGAAAAGTGCAGTCCATAGTGGTGAAGAGCCGTTTAGAGATTGGGTCAAAATACTGATATCCCTTTTTATGGAAACCATAATTGAGGAACACACACTTAAGAGCACATGGATCAAGTTTAGTGCGATGTGATTTAGGAATGTGAACACAGACCGTGCAGCAAAAAATTTTGGGTGAAAGGTTTAGATGGGAAGGGATGGTGTGATGAGAAGACAAGGTATGCAATGGAGATTGGAAATTAAGGACCCGAGACGGGAGACTATTGATGAGGTAAATATAAGTAACAACTGCTTCGGACCATAACTTAGAAGGAACCCGGGCTTCAAATAATAAGGCTCGGGTGGTTTCAAGGATGTGCCAATTTTTTTTTTCGGCGATCCCATTTTGCTATGGGGTATACGGACAAATAGTTTGGTGAATGACCCCATTGTCTCGAAAAAAGGTTTGAAGATGATTGTTGATAAATTCCCCCCCCATTGTCAAACCGGAGGACTTGAATGGTACTATGAAATTGAATTTTAAACATGCGAAAAAGGTCACAAAATTTTTCAGCCACTTCATATTTATGTTTCAACAAGAAAATCCAAGTAACATGAGTGCAATCATCAATAAAAGTAATAAAGTATCTATAATCATGAGAAATAGTTTCTGGGATAAGCCCCCGTACATTAGAGTGTATTATTGAGAATGGAGTATCAGATTTATTTGTGAAAATATGATAAGTACTCTTATGACTTTTAGCAAGCACACATGAAGAACAAATAGGGATATCAATGGATTTAAATTCAGGAAATAAAGCACGAAAATATTCACTTGAGGGATGGCCAAAGCACCGATGTCAGAGCCACAACTGTCGGGTTGAAGACCTTGAGCTAAGTGAGCCGACCTAGTGCTCGAGACCTCTTCCACATAGTACAGTCCATCTTTCTCAGAACCATGACCCAGTACCGTACTCGTATGATTATCCTGTGAAACACAAAAATGAGGATACATTAGTACTTTGCAATCTAACTGCTTGGTGATTTGACTGACAGAGAGTAATTTGCAAGATAAGAAGGGTACATAGAGGCAGTTGGAGACATTTAAAGTGGGGGTTATAGGAACGATACCACCATCGATGACTGGGAATGAGCCACCGGTAGCGTTTAGGATATTGGATTTGGTGGATGGAGTTCGAAAAATAATATCTGAAGGATTATTGGTCATAGTATCTGTGGCTCCTGAATCAAATATCTAACCACTAGTATTATGCACATTATTAACATGGCCAACACAATTATTTAAAGTGGTAGGGATAGAAAGGTTTCCAACCCTAAAATACCTCATTCACTATCAGTTGAAGCATTTGTGCCTCCTTCTCTTTCGATTCCACATAGCGCCGCTGAAACCCTTGAACTCTGTCCGTTGCCCTAGCTTGCTTCAGTTTGCTCGATCTGGCCGCTGGCGGCGGCCACTGCTATGTTCACCATGCCCTGTCCCCTTCCTTTTTTCTTACATGCCTTATTCTCCTTCCACCGCTCTAGGTACCTTATGATTTTGAAACATCCGTCCTGTGTGTGCCGAGATCCGCCGCAATGGGTGCATTTTAAGCCCGATTTGTAATACCCGGCTAGAGTCCGGCATCGAAATTCCTGTCGTCCGGTGGAATCCAGGATGTCGAAATTATCTAGAAGGGTAAGATTTATGTTTTTCTACAGTAATATAGTATGTTTTAATGTTTTCACGTTGAAATGAAAAGAGTTTTTGCAAGAAAAGAACCAAGGCAGAAAAGCCAGGTTCGGCCGCCGAAGGTAACATTCGGCCGCCGAACATGCATGGCTTTCGGTTTCACGTGTGGCCGCCGAAGGTGGTCTGGCCAGCCACCTATAAAAGGCCCTCAAGCGGTGGAAGGATAAGCATCCGCCTTTTCTTTCACTTGCTAGAGGTGAGACCATCTCTTTCTTGGAGTTTCTTCATGTTTTCATCCAATCATGCAAAGGTTTGATTGATTTTTATGTTATTGTGAAGGTTTTGAGCTAAAAACTTGAGATTTTGAAGTTTGGAGAGTTTGAAGGAGAGTTGCTCCAAAACTCTACGTTAGGATCGTTCATCTTCTTGGTTTCAAGAGGTAAGTGAAGATCCTGAGCTTGTTTTCATGATTTATGGATGATTTTTGAGATTTTAGGGGAGAGTTGCATGATTAGGGTAAAAAGAGAGTGTTTGATGATTTTGTGAGAAAAGCTTGTATATGTGTTCTATGTTTTGTGTTGTTGGGGTTTTTAGGTAGTTTTTGACCCCTTTGAGCATATACTTGGGTGTATGCATGTTGAGGAATTGAGCTGGTTGAGTTTAAGGAAGATTGGTGCTTTTTGGCGAGAGGCAGAGCAAGTTTCTGCCTTGCTGATGAACTCAGGTTCGGTAGCCAAAGGTACATTCGGCCGCCGAACCCATGAGGAGGTGGCTTTGGCTGCCCAAGGTTGCCCCCGAGCATTTGGACTTTCGGCTTTGGAGGGGATTTTCGGCCGCCGAAGGTGCCGCCGAAGGTTAGAGACTTTCGTCTATGGAGTGCCTTTCAGCCCCCGAAACTTGCCCTCGAAAGGGTTCGGCTGCCGAAAGTAGAGATTCGGCCGCCGAAGGTGCTTGAGTTTCGGCTCTAGAGAGGACTTTCGACTGCCGAACCTGCCGCCGAAAGTGTCCTGTCCAGCCTTCCTTTGCATGCTTTGCATGGATGTTTGAGTGAGTATAAGGGGATTCTTGGGGAGTTCAATAGAGTTGGTCATAAGCTAGTTTGGTCCCTCATTTGAGTCAATCTGTGTAGGCACAGACCAGAGGAACCAAAGAGAGCAGCAGTGAGTACTGCGCTAGCGTTCACAGAGCCTGCAGAGTCAGTCCAGATAGCCAGAGGTGAGTGGAACTAAACTTAATACTCATTTTCATTGAGACATTGATTGTTTTTAGCATATTTCATGCACCATAATATGCAATAGGTTGATTGCATTAGACTCCACAAAGATGTTGCATTGCATACTTATTTGTTGATGTGGGTGAATGCTGAGTGATCCAATAGTTCCAGACAGGAAGTCCAGGACCCCATTCTACGGCCTAGCAAGTATAGTAAAGTCCAGGACCTCATTCTACGGCCTGGCAGGTATAGTAAAGACCAGGTGCCTAGTCTACGCCCTGGCAAATGGTAAGTACAGGTGTTATATACACGTATACATATACAGTACAGGAAGACCAGGACCCCAGTCTACGGCCTGGCACGGCACAGTTACTGGGACTATGTGGTGACAGATTTACCCTTGATGTGGATTGTCTGTGATATGATGCATTCCATAAGATCATGTGTTAATGACTTGTTTTCCTGTTCTACTCACTGGGCTATAGAGCTCATCCCACTCCCTTAACCCCAGTCTTGCAGGTTCAGTGTATAGTGTACATGGGAAGTCCAGCAGAGTACAGGAAGAGAGAAGAGTTTTGTAATAGACTATTGTGGACATGTAATAGTAAAGAGTAATAGTAAAGAGATGTAACAGTTGTGTATAAAGTTAGAATTGTGCTTGACTTAGTTATTTTTGTGTTGTAAATCTTTTGTATACATGGTCTGCTTATATAACTGTTTTACAGAGTATGTGAAAAACCAGGCTTAACAAGTATGAATTAACCCATCTAGAGCAAGCTCTAGTAAGGGGTACAGAGTACAGAGATAGTGCATGCACAGGTTAAGTCTTGGTCTAGAGAAAATGTATGACCATGTATGAGATTTTACAGGTACACAGAGAGTATAGCAGGCTTGCTACGGGTTCTGGCGGCCTTAAGCCGATCTGAATCCTAGCGCCGGTGACGGTCCATTTTGGGATCGTTACAGATTGGTATCAGAGCCTTAAGTTCACATGATCGGACCTATAGAGAGAGTCGGGCTCATAGAGGTTAGAGGAAGTCAAGCACAATAGGGAATCATGTCCACTAGGATAGGATGTTGAGTCCTGTCTATTTGATGCTATGACATGCCATGATATGCTTGTGCATTATTGAGATATATGAGTTAAATATATGCTGATATGCTATGTTATGTGTTGTTTTTCCAGAGTTAAAATGCGAGGAACTCGTCAATCAGCACGATTGACTGGAGTCCCACCAGAGAGTGAGAGAACAGCTGCTCGTCCTCCTGCATTGCCAAGGGCAAGGTCACAAAGATCTAGCAGGGAAGGTACGTCAATAGACCTTAGAAAGTCTATAGACGAGAGCAGAAGAGGTACAGTTAGAGGAGGTAGATCAGAGGAAGTGAGGGAGGCTATGGAGATTGACCAGTCTATAGATGAAAGCATGAGTGTAGGCAGATCTGAAGAAGGTATGGGAGAGTCGCAGGGAGGCGCTCAGGCCTCAGGTTTTGACTATCCATCCTTTCCTCAGGACCCAGGGTATCCGATAGGAGGTATGTCGGAGTACTCTAGTTTTGTCCCATATCCTACTTACATGCCATATATGCCTTATCCTCATTATTACCCACCATATCCTATGTATCCACCTTCCCCTACCCATCCAAGTGCAGCACACCCAGAGCTAAATGAACCAATACCTCCATCACCACAACCAGAACCAGTAGCCCCTGTTGTTGCAGCACAGCAACCTAGCTCATCTGGGGGAAGTAAGGTGCACATGACAGAGTACTTGAAATTGGATGCTCCGAAATTCAATCCAGGAGATGATCCATTTGAGTATCTTAAAACTGTGAAGATGATCACTGATGAGTTGGGAGCAGATGATAGCAGAGCCATAAAAATGGCAGGGTTTACACTTAAGTGTAAGAAAGCTCGAGAATGGTTCAAGAATTATATGGAGCCTAGGGTGGACAGTGTGTCATGGGGAGAGTTCGCCAATGAGTTTGCAAGGTGGGCTTTTCCTCACAGCTCCAAGGAGATGAAATTCATAGAATTTAAGCAGTTGAGACAGACAGACGAGATGAGTGTTGACGAGTTTACAGATAAATTCCTGGATTTGCTACAGTACGTGGGTCAGGCCTATGATACTGATCAGAAGAAGGCAAGGAGATATACTATGAGATTGCATCCCAGGTATTCTTCCTTGATTCTTCCAGCAGAAAAGGAGAGTTTCCACACTATAGTGGATGCAGCCAGGAAAATGGAAGCAAGTGCCAATAGTCAGAAACAATCAAAGGCACAGGCTTCGGGTTCTAAGGCCCCCAATTCAGGAACGGCAGGCAGTAAGAGATGGGAAAAAGCAAAAGGAACAAAAAATAAGTTCTGGAGTAAAGTCAAGTCTGGTCTGGGAATAGGTAGTGGCTCAAGCTCTGGCACAGCTTATCCAGTATGCAGAAGATGCGGAAGACCACATGGAGGAGCTTGTCGATGGGTATCTACAGCCTGCTTTAGATGTGGACAGGAAGGGCATATTGCTCGGGATTGTCCTCAGGTGACTTTTGCACCATCCCAGCAGATGAGTTCAGGCAGTGTGGTACAGCCAGTAGTACAGCCAGCAGCTCCAGTCATGCCTCAGAGTAGTGGCAGAGGTAGAGGGAGAGGGGCAGCCTCTACTTCAGCAGCAGGTTCCCGAGGTGGAAATCTGGTAGCCCCAGCATGGATTTTCACTATGACACAGGAGGAGGCTAACACGTCAAACACAGTGGTGTCAGGTACTCTCATCATTGGGTGTTCAGATGTGTATGCTTTGATGGACCCCGGTGCTTCTCATTCCTTTATTGCTTTGAGAGCCATAGAGAGATTGAGTTTGATCATTTCTGAGTTAGAGTATCCTCTCTGGGTCAGTGGACCCAAGTGTGACCCATCAGTGGCAGTGTCAGTCTGTCGTTTCAGTCCAGTGTTCATAGAGGGTAGATGCCTTCCAGCTGACCTTGTGGTTCTAGACTTGACAGATTTTAATGTCATTCTAGGGATGGATTGGTTATCTGCATATGGAGCTACCTTGGACTGTAGAGAGAAGGTAGTTAGTCTCAGAGACCAGGATGGGTCAGAGTGTGTCTTCAGAGGAGACAGGAGAGGTACACCCAGAGGTTTGATTTCAGCCCTTCAGGCTCGTCGTTTGCTTAGGAAGGGTTGTCAGGGGTTTCTAGCTCATGTGAGAGAGCTAGACAGACAGGTTAGGGAACCAGCTTCGATACCAGTAGTCCGAGAATTTCCAGATATGTTCCCAGACGAACTTCCAGGACTACCACCTGATAGGGAGATAGAGTTTGAAATAGACTTGCTGCCAGATACCAGACCTATCTCTATTCCTCCCTACAGGATGCCGCCAGCAGAGTTAAAGGAGTTGAAAGAGCAGTTACAGGACTTGGTAGATAAGGGTTTCATCCGCCCTAGTACCTCACCTTGGGGTGCTCTAGTGCTCTTTGTCAGAAAGAAGGATGGATCCCTCAGACTTTGTATCGACTACATATAGTTGAACAAGGTCACTACCAAGAATAGGTATCCTTTGCCAAGGATTGATGATCTATTCGACCAGCTAGCTGGAGCAGGTTATTTTCTAAAATAGATCTGAGATCCGGGTATCATCTGTTGAGAGTTAGAGAGACAGATGTGCCAAAGACAGCTTTCAGGACCAGATATGGGCATTATGAGTTCTTAGTGATGCCGTTCAGGTTGACTAACGCCCCGGCAGCATTCATGGATCTCATAAACAGAGTTTTCAGTGAGTTTCTGGATCACTTTGTCATTGTTTTCATTGACGATATCTTAGTGTATTCCAGAGATGGAGAGGAGTATGCCCAGCATCTGAGGATAGTTTTGCAGACACTGAGAGAGCATGGTTTATATGCCAAGTTCTCTAAGTGTGAGTTTTGGTTGAGGAGCATTTCCTTCTTGGGACACGTGGTATCAGCAGAAGGGATTGAGGTAGACCCCAAGAAGATAGAGGTTGTAGCTAACTGGTCCAGACCCACTACAGTGACTGAAATTAAAAGCTTTCTGGGACTGGCAGGTTACTACAGGAGGTTCGTTCAGGACTTTTCGAAGATAGCTGCTCCTATGACCAAACTGACTCAGAAGAACCAGAAGTTTATCTGGTCAGACCAGTGCGAAGAGAGCTTTGAGGAGCTTAAAAGGAGATTGACATCAGCCCCAGTGTTAGCTCTGCCTGTTAGTAACGAAGATTTCACAGTGTTCTATGATGCATCTCGAGTGGGATTGGGTTGTGTTTTGATGCAGAGTGATAGGGTGATTGCTTATGCTTCTAGACAGTTCAAGAAGCACGAGTTGAATTACCCCACCCATGACCTAGAGATGGCAGCAGTTATCTTTGCACTCAAGATGTGGAGGCATTACCTCTACGGGGTTAGATGCGAGATCTTTACTGATCACAAGAGTTTACAGTACATCTTGAGCCAAAGAGAGCTGAATATGAGGCAGAGAAGATGGGTAGAATTGCTCAGTGATTATGATTGTAAGATCGATCCAGTATCATCCAGGTAAGGCGAATGTTGTGGCAGACGCCCTAAGCCGGAAGTCACTAGGCAGTTTATCTCATATAGCAGCAGAGCGACGACCAGTAGTGATAGAGCTTTATAAGCTCATAGAGGAAGGGTTACAGCTAGAGTTTTCTGGTACGGGTGCGTTGATAGCACAGATGAGAGTAACACCAGTGTTTCTGGAGCAAATAGCGCAAAAACAGCATGAGGACCCTGAGTTGATGAAAATTGCCAGGACTGCTCAGTCAGGCAACAGTGCAGAGTTCATATTTGACAGCAAAGGGATCCTTCGCTATGGGAGTCGACTATATGTACCAGATAATAGCAGTCTGAAGGAAGACATTATGAGGGAAGCTCATAATGCGCGATATAGTTTTCACCAGGAGCCACCAAGATGTATCAGGATCTAAAAAGGGTATATTGGTGGCTAGCCATGAAAAAAGAAGTGGCGCAGATCGTGACAGCTTGTGAGGTTTGTCAAAGGGTGAAATTAGAACATCAGAAGCCGGCGGGAATGCTTAATCCACTACCGATTCCAGAATGGAAATGAAAGAACATAGCTATGGATTTTGTAGTGGGCTTACCGGCAGCATCCAACAGGATAGAATCCATATGGGTGATTGTGGACAGACTCACGAAATCTGCTCATTTCATTCCAGTTAGGAGTAACTATTCTGTGGATAAGTTAGCACAGGTGTATCTAGATGAGATAGTGAGATTACATGGAGTTCCCGTATCTATAGTCTCAGACAGAGGACCTCAGTTCACCTCCAGGTTTTGGCGAAGTCTGCAGAGTGCGATGGGCACAAGGTTGGAGTTTAGCACTGCTTTCCATCCGCAGACTGATGGACAGTCAGAGAGGACCATCCAGACCATTGAGGATATGCTCAGAATGTGTGTGTTAGACTTTGGCGGTTCTTGGAGGCAGCATCTACCTCTAGTGGAGTTTGCCTACAATAACATCTAGCATCGGGATGGCTCCTTATGAAGCGTTGTATGGGAGGAAGTGCAGATCACCTGTTTGCTGGGAAGAGGTAGGAGAAAAAGCTCTTGCAGGGCCAAAGTTAGTAGAGATTACCAGTAGAACAGTGCCTATGATCAGAGAGAGGATCAGAACAGCTCAGAGTAGATAGAAAAGCTATGCAGACGTACGCAGAAAGCAGATAGAGTTTCAGGAGGGTAGTATGGTATTGCTGAAGGTGTCTCCAATGAAAGGAGTGGTTTGTTTCGGAAGAAAGGGTAAGCTAGCTCCACGGTACATTGGACCCTTTGAGATCTTGCAGAGGATCGGAAATGTGTCGTATAAGCTGGATTTACCTACATCTATGGAGAAAATTCACCCGGTATTTCATGTTTCTATGCTACGGCAGTTTGTGTCAGATCCGAGTCAGGTTCTGAGTGAGCCTGATGTAGAGATGCTTAGAGATCTCACCTATATAGAGCAACCAGTGCGGATTCTTGACACACAGATCAGACAGTTAAGAAACAAGGAAATCCCGATGGTGAAAGTTTTGTGGAACCACCATAATCTCGAAGAGTGCACTTGGGAGACGCGGGAGTCGATGCTCCAGCAATATCCATATCTGTTTTGAGGTGAGTTTCCTCTTTTTTTATGTGTTTATTTGTTGTTTTAGGAACATTCGAGGACGAATGTTCTTAAGGGGGGGAGAATGTAATACCCGGCTAGAGTCCGACATCAGAATTCCTGTCATCCGGTGGAATCCAGGATGTCAGAATTATCTAGAAGGATAAGATTTATGTTTTTCTACAGTAATATAGTATGTTTTAATGTTTTCACGTTGAAATGAAAAGAGTTTTTGCAAGAAAAGAACCAAGGCAGAAAAGCCAGGTTCGGCCGCCGAAGGTAACATTCGGCCGCCGAACATGCATGGCTTTTGGTTTCACGTGTGGCCGCCGAAGGTGGTCTGGCCAGCCACCTATAAAAGGCCCTCAAGCGGTGGAAGGATAAGCATCCGCCTTTTCTTTCATTTGCCAGAGGTGAGACCATCTCTTTCTTGGAGTTTCTTCATGTTTTCATCCAATCATGCAAAGGTTTGATTGATTTTTATGTTATTGTGAAGATTTTGAGCTAAAAACTTGAGATTTTGAAGTTTGGAGAGTTTGAAGGAGAGTTGCTCCAAAACTCTACGTTAGGATCATTCATCTTCTTGGTTTCAAGAGGTAAGTGAAGATCCTGAGCTTGTTTTCATGATTTATGGATGATTTTTGAGATTTTGGAGGAGAGTTGCATGATTAGGGTAAAAAGAGAGTGTTTGATGATTTTGTGAGAAAAGCTTGTATATGTGTTCTATGTTTTGTGTTGTTGGGGTTTTTAGGTAGTTTTTGACCCCTTTGAGCATATACTTGGGTGTATGCATGTTGAGGAATTGAGGTGGTTGAGTTTGAGGAAGATTGGTGCTTTTTAGCGAGAGGCAGAGTAAGTTTCTGCCTTGCTGATGAACTTAGGTTCGGCAGCCGAAGGTACATTCGGCCGCCAAACCCATGAGGAGGTGGCTTCGGCTGCCCAAGCTTGCCCCCGAGCATTTGGACTTTCGGCTCTGGAGGGGAGTTTCGGCCGCCGAAGGTTAGAGACTTTCGTCTATGGAGTGCCTTTCAGCCCCCGAAACTTGCCCCCGAAAGGGTTCGGCTGCCGAAAGTAGAGATTCAGCTGCCGAAGGTGCTTGAGTTTCGGCTCTGGAGAGGACTTTCGGCCGCCGAACCTGCCGCCGAAAGTGTCCTGTCCAGCCTTCCTTTGCATGCTTTGCATGGATGTTTGAGTGAGTATAAGGGGATTCTTGGGGAGTTTAATAGAGTTGGTCATAAGCTAGTTTGGTCCCTCATTTGAGTCAATCTATGTAGGCACAGACCAGAGGAACCAAAGAGAGCAGCAGTGAGTACTGCTCCAGCGTTTACAGAGCCTGCAGAGTCAGTCCAGATAGCCAGAGGTGAGTGGAACTAAACTTAATACTCGTTTTCATTGAGACATTGATTGTTTTTAGCATATTTCATGCACCATAATATGCAATAGGTTGATTGCATTAGACTCCACAAAGATGTTGCATTGCATACTTATTTGTTGATGTGGGTGAATGCTGAGTGATCCAATAGTTCCAGACAGGAAGTCCAGGACCCCATTCTACGGCCTGGCAAGTATAGTAAAGTCCAGGACCCCATTCTACGGCCTGGCAGGTATAGTAAAGACCAGGTGCCCAGTCTACGCCCTGGCAAATGGTAAGTACAGGTGTTATATACACGTATACATATACAGTACAGGAAGACCAGGACCCCAGTCTACGGCCTGGCACGACACAGTTACTGGGACTATGTGGTGACAGATTTACCCTTGATGTGGATTGTCTGTGATATGATGCATTCCATAAGATCATGTGTTAATGACTTGTTTTCCTGTTCTACTCACTGGGCTATAGAGCTCATCCCACTCCCTTAACCCCAGTCTTGCAGGTTCAGTATACAGTGTACAGGGGAAGTCCAGCAGAGTACAGGAAGAGAGAAGAGTTTTGTAATAGACTATTGTGGACATGTAATAGTAAAGAGTAATAGTAAAAAGATGTAACAGTTGTGTATAAAGTTAGAATTGTGCTTGACTTAGTTATTTTTGTGTTGTAAATCTTTTGTATACATGGTCTGTTTATATAACTGTTTTACAGAGTATGTGAAAAACCAGACTTAACAGGTATGAATTAACCCATCTAGAGCAAGCTCTAGTCAGGGGTACAGAGTACAGAGATAGTGCATGCACAGGTTAAGTCTTGGTCCAGAGAAAATGTATGACCATATATGAGATTTTACAGGTACACAGAGAGTATAGCAGGCTTGCTACGGGTTCTGGCGGCCTTAAGCCGATCTGAATCCTAGCGCCGGTGACGGTCCATTTTGGGGTCGTTACACGATTTGTCATCCCAGAGTGATGACTTATCTGTGTCTAACCGTTTTTTCGCCAATAATCCAGCACCCATAAGGTCATGGCTGACTGTCGCCGGCAATGGGGAAGGAATCTGGATAGCACGACGCATCTTTTCACTGCGGAGTCGAGAGTAGGCATCATCCAAGGACGGTAATGGCTCTTCGCTGAGAATTTCTCGACGGATTGGGTCGAGTTCCGACTGTATCCCGGCCAAAAAAAGGTAAAGACGTTCCTCCTAAATTTCCTGATTCCGGATAATGATATTAGTGTCCCTTTCGATTCTGGTTGGTTGTCTTTCATCAATCTCGGCTCATATGGCCTGAAGATCATTGTCTAGATCCTTCAGCGTGCTTCCTTGTTATATTAACTTGTATGCCTTAGACTATAACTCATAAATAATTAGTTTGTTACTGCCTGCATTGGGCCTGATTTTGAGGGCATCCAAAGCCCTTTGCTTGTCTTGTGTTGCAATAAATTTGGACGGAGCTTTTGCTCTACTGTCTGGATCATCCATCCTCGGACGATGCTATCATTGGCTTGCTATAGGTGAATGGTTGGGTCTGTTTCTGCTGAGGAGGGGGAATCCCAGTCAAGTGGTTTAATTTTCCCCTCCCTGTAATAAACATCTTCATTGTCTTTGCCCAGACGACATAATTGGAGTCGTTCAACTTCACATCGGACGGCGGCTGTGTTGAATCAAGAGTAATTTGATTTGCTGGTTTCTGAATTGTATTTTGGCTATTCTGAATCAACAGAAAGAGTTTGTGTGACATGTCTGCTATTGGATCAGTTACTGCCTGGGATTGATCGGCTAGACTCTAGCTAGAAGAATCGATCATTGCTGTTTCTCGGTTAGAGAAGGTTGGGAAAGGTCAGCTAAACTCTTAGACCGAAACTCGCTTTGATACCATCTAGAATTATAGGAAGAAAAATATTTTTCATTTTCTTGCTTTCTGTATAATAGGATACATGGATTATATAGCACAAGATATGATCAATTATGCCTATGATTATATTATTAATTATCGCCTAGAATCATGCTAGGATTGTGCTAACTATGGTAATGTTAATAACTGATTAATTACAATTATGATAGAATATTGTTTCCAACAAGGAGGAGGAAGAAAAAAAGAGAGTAATTTGGTCTTTTGTTATATTTTTAATGGCAGAAATAAATGGAATGACTATTTTATTGACGGAAAGAAAAGATAAAAATGTTTTAATAGATTTCTAAAAATATAGAAACTGATTTGTTAATAATAACAATACCTAGAGACTAAATTATAAATCTTCCAAATTTTTAAATAAAAAAATTTTAAATGTTGGCAGGCAGAGATTCCTATACTACTGATATGTTTTGCACTTTTGACAAAAACATCAGGCTAGGTATGGAGTTACACTTGATTTGACTGCCACTTAGATAGTCAAATCTCAAATTACCAAATAACTTTGAGTTAAATTCAAAACACTGAATATTTGTTTTGGACTCCAAAATCCCAAAAAGCCCTACTTTAGGTATCAGTGTAGAAATTTTGGAGTTAACTCTTACTTCTGATATGCTGCTGAAGATTTTTGTTTTCATTTTTCTACTAAGTCTTCTTTTTCACTTGTTAAACAATGACCAAACAAATGATCAATGCACCAACCTACTTTAATCTCCTTTATAGATATGTATGATTCTAATCTATTTCTTTTTAAGTATAATTTATAATACCAATTATTTTTTTACTATCATCTAAATGATTAAAGTGCAGCACTAGTTTTAGATAAAAAAAAATCATTGGTCTCTTTCTTCAATTTAATCCTTACGTGGTTTATCAATCCTAATCTCTATCTTAATAGATCTTAAAGTATAAAAAATGATAGGAATTCCATGAAAATGCACAATGTTTCCTTGTGCTAAAGGCTTGTCTTCTTCAATATACACATAAGTTTCAGTTGCACTTGCCATTTGGTTATCCTATCGGTTCATCTCTATTCTTACACATACCACGACTTTCTCGTATCACATAATATATTTTTACTAATCATTTTATCGATATATTATAATTTTTCTTTTAACTTTTTGCAAATGGCAAGAGAGCAAAAATATATAACGTTGCCGTAGCTTCTATTACTAAATGTCCACATAATAAAAAAGAGGGATGAAAAAATAAAGCTACACACTCACTCTTACTGTTTGTGTGGACTACGCACATGTTTTCATCCTTTCGCTTTGATATAAACACTTCATTTTGAATGCTCTTTTAACTGTTTTACAAATTTTGGTAAATGTGCAGTTGGCTTGTGCATTTGTGAAACAGGCCTAAATCAATTTGGATTCAAGATATGTGATATTGTAAGGTACAGGTGAATTGAAAAATAAGAACCCTGATGTAGTGATTTGTAGAGTAATAGACTTGAGTGCAAAACAAATTATTAAATTTTATCTATGATTTAATAGGTAAACAAACATATAACTGTTTTAAATATTTAGAATATTGTGTTTTGCCTTAGTGAGATCCTTCCTTCTACTATCTAGTTTAAATACTATTATTTTGGCATGAGTGTATATCTTTGGATGAATTTTATAGTATAGGTAAGTTTGTTATAAATACTGAAGGGGCTAATTAAGTTATCTTGTTTCTTAGTGCTAGAGGTGATTTAATGTTGTTATAAGCCCATTCAAACAAGTAGGACTTGGCTCGGAAAAACTTTCATGCTGTTCAGCTTAAGACAATCGTACTATTATCTCATTTTTTCGAGTTTTTTTTTGAAAATATCTATCCACCTCTTAAATTTGGATTTTGCTATGTTTTGCGATCATTTGCATTTTAAATTGTTTAGGACTAAACTCTAAGCCATTGTTAGGTTTATTGTATATGATAATCTATAAATTCAAATGACAATATATGCCTTTTGGATTAATTTACTTAATAAAAATAATAAAATAACTAATTAGTAAATATTTTAAAATTTTAAAATATTTTAATATATTTTTTAGATAATTTTTACCGGTAATACCTGACTTTGGGATAGTAATATAATAATACCTAATAATTAATTTGTAAAAAAATATTTTACAAATATTTAAATTTTAATTTCAATATTATAATTTATGGCTCCCTCTTTTTCTTTTTAGCTAATATAGTTTCTTTTTATGATTATTTTAAAAAATATATTCATTTTTTATTTATATGGTGATTTTGTATGCATTTATATGTATAATAATAAAATCATTTTTTTTATGCTTATATTTCCTAGAATTGCCTCCAAGAAACATTGAGAAAACAATATAGAAATTCTAGAGTTAACTCCTATGTCTGATATGTTAGCTGAAGATTTTTGTTTTTATTTTTCTACCATTTTTTACTCCTTAAAAAATGACCAAACAATTGATCAATGCGCCAACATATTTTAATATCTTCTTTAGATGTGCATGATTCTAACTATCAATCTCTTTCTTTTTAAATATAATTTTATACACCAATTATTTTTTTACTATCCTCTAATATGATTAATGTACAACACTGTTTTTAGGAATAAAAAAACATTGGCATTTTTCTTTGATTTAAAGCTTCTGTGGTTATGATCTCAATCTTGTTAGATCTATGAGGTAAAAACAGATAGGAATGCCATGAGAATGCACAGTTTTTCCTTGCGTCAAAGGCTTTTTCTTTGTTAATATACAGTTTTTCCATGAAAAATCAATGAGTTTTTTTACGAGAGGACTGCATATTAAGTATACCACCAAAAATTTTCCTTTCTTTCTCTTTTTCCGTCCATCCAAACAAGGGGAAGCTCCTGAAATTTGAGAAATGAAAGGGATCAAGTAACCAATGAAATGCCAAACCCGAAACCTGTTAAACCTTACTTCTTCTACGGTCATCGCAAGCCTTCCCAAAATCGCCCTGTCGTCCGCGGCGGCCTCTTCTCCAACCGCCAGACAATAAAATCACCACCACCGCTAACTTCTCGTTTTGTGCCATTTGACCTCCAAAAATGGGACCCGCAAAATCCATCGCCACCACCACAGGCCTCCAAGCCCCCACCTTTAGCCCACAACCATTCACTTACAAGAGTTTCCCGTCTCCTCTCTCCAATCTCTCGCTTCATCATCGACGCCTTTCGGAAGAACGGCAACCACTGGGGTCCACCGGTGGTAACGGAACTACGCAAGCTCCGCCGAGTGACGCCGGACCTTGTCGCCGAAGTGCTAAAAGTCGAAAATAACCCTCACCTGGCATCCAAATTCTTTCACTGGGCTGGTAAGCAGAAAGGGTACAAGCACAATTTCGCTTCTTATAATGCTTTTGCTTATTGTTTGAATAGAAGCAGCTTATTTCGTGCTGCTGATCAGTTACCTGAGTTAATGGATTCACAAGGGAAGCCACCTACTGAGAAACAATTTGAGATTTTGATTAGAATGCATTCTGATGCGCATAGGGGACTTAGAGTTTACTATGTGTATCAAAAGATGAAGAAATTCGGTGTCAAACCCCGTGCTTTCTTGTATAATAAAATTATGGATGCTCTAATTAAAACGGGTCATTTGGATTTAGCACTATCAGTATATGAGGATTTTAGGAGTGATGGGTTGGTGGAAGACAGTCTTACATATATGATGTTGGTAAAGGGATTGTGTAAGGACGGCAGGATAGAGGAAGCGATGGAACTTTTAGGAAGAATGAGGATGAATTTGTGTAAACCGGATGTTTTTGCATACACAGCTATGATCAAGGTGCTGGTTGGAGAAGGGAATTTGGATGGAAGTTTGCAGGTTTGGGAGGAGATGAAGAGAGATGGAGTGAATCCAGATGTGATGGCTTATGTGACTTTAGTTGCAGGGTTGTGTAAAGGAGGGAGGGTAGGGAAGGGATATGAATTGTTTAAGGAGATGAAGGAGAAGGGAATTTTGATTGATAGAGCGATTTATGGAACACTGGTCGAGGCATTCGTGGAGAATGGAAAGGTGGGATCAGCTTGTGATTTGTTGAAGGATTTGGTTGATTCTGGCTATAGGGCTGATTTGAGAATTTATAATTCACTTATTGAAGGTCTCTGTAATGTGAAGCGGGTAGATAAGGCTCATACTCTTTTTCAGGTTTTACAACAAGAGGGTCTTGAGCCAGACTTTAAGACAGTGAATCCTATGTTGGTGTCTTATGCGGAGATGAAAAGGATGGATGGTTTTTGCAGGCTGCTTGTGGAGATGAACAAGTTGGGATTCTCTGTTATTGATGATATTTCCAAATTCTTCTCATTTGTGGTTGAGAAGAAGGAAAGGATTATGATGGCCTTGGAAGTGTTTGAGGACCTAAAAGTGAAAGGTTATAGTAGTGTTCCAGTCTACAATATTCTTATGGAGGCACTTCTCAAGATTGGTGAGGTGAAGAAGGCATTATCACTTTTCAATGAAATGAAGAACTTGAATTTTGAACCTGACTCAACTACTTACAGTATTGCGGTTATATGTTTTGTCGAAGATGGAAATATCCAAGAGGCTTGTAGGTGTCATAATAAAATAATTGAGATGTCTGGTGTCCCATCTGTGGCTGCCTATTGTTCTCTCACTAAAGGGCTTTGTAATATTGGAGAGATTGATGAAGCCATAATGCTAGTTCGTGACTGCTTAGGCAATGTTACAAGTGGCCCCATGGAATTTAAGTACACTCTTACAATTCTTCATGTTTGTAAATTAGGTGAGGCTGAAAAGGTGATAGAAGTGCTGAATGAGATGATGCAGGAGGGTTGTCCTCCCAATGAGGTCATATATTCTGCTATTATCTCTGGCATGTGCAAGCATGGGACATTGGAAGAGGCACGGAAAGTGTTTACAAAATTGAAAGAGCTCAAACTTCTGTCAGAAGCCAAGACAATTGTTTATGATGAAATATTAATTGAACACATGAAGAGGAAGACAGCGGACTTGGTGGTGTCAGGATTGAAGTTTTTTGGTCTGGAGTCAAAATTGAAAGCAAAGGGATGTACACTTCTGTCAAGTTGAAAAGGTACTAGCTTGCATTATATATTTGCACTGTGCTGAATATAACCTATACTAGGGACAACCGTTTGGGAGAGAGCTATCTGCCTAGCTTTCATTTGATTTTCTGTTCATCCTGAAACTTTTATATATTATTTATACTCAACATAGGTAATGCAGATTTTGTATTTATCCAATTTCCCATGTCTGTAGACAAGAGACTGGAGAAGTGTTCTTGCTTATGTGCCTTTATCCAATTTCCTATCTCACAGCACCTAGTCAAATAGGTCAGTAAGGTTCCTTTGTGTGTGCCTTGTGTGCAGATCCAGGCAATGAGGCCTCAAGTCTGAAGCTGTGAACTCATTTGTCTTCCTATGGTTTGTGCACTTAGCCATATTGTTCCTTATTCCTTCTCTTCCTTCTTTTTAACTATATTTATTATCATATTGGGAAATCAGTGGAATTATGCTAGTAAGTGAATGGAGTGATTGATATGGATCTAATTGATTGAGTTTTAGAATCTTTTGTAAGCTGGCACTTGTAACATACATTCGTTTCAGTATTACTGTGAATAATTCAGCACTAAGGAAGATAGTGATCTAATGTTCACAGCAAGCTTTGGTCTCTGAATGCTCATGGAAAATGCTGCAGGTGATTTTCATCATCTTAGTTGCGAATGTTGCTACCAGGTCAATAAATAGTTGATCAATATGCTGGGTTAGTTCTCTGATTATCATGAACTGAAAAGGTTTCATACTTTCATTTGAGGAGCTTTCCAGTGCTAGGTTTGGACGTGGCATAGAGGAATCTTGAATTTTGGGTGTTTCCCTCTCGTGTTTGTTGAGCAAATGATCCCTTTGGCAACTGACCACATTGGTAAACTACCCTTGGCAGTAATTAGCAGCAATCTGGGTTCAACAACTGGTTTCATAATCTTAGCCGTTCTCAAGATATATTATTGCAAGGAACTTGTGGTTAGCAGAGAACAGCTTGAAGGGGTCTTGTGGATTGAATTTTAGTCTGCATGTGCTGAAGCCATTTTAAGAGTGTCATTTCTCATACTTTGTATCAGAAAGCAAACCAATTAAGTGTACCTGTTGTGATTTGAACTTCAGGGCACCAACACAATAATACTAATTTCACACGTGGAACTGTTCATTCCAAATGTTCTGCATTGTCAAGGATTGATACTATTATTTTGTTCAGTTAGGAATGGGATACTATGGCCGAGAGGGCGATAGTCAAACTGAAGTTTTGCATGTTTTTAAGCGCGACATTGCAGGCAGGGTGAGGAGCTAGGGAACGAAAAGGAGAACAGAGAACTTTGGCTATCATTCTGTAGCTTGTCAACTTTGCCGCTATTTTGGCCGGTGCATGGATTCCTAACTATGATAATTTTCTGGTCTGATGAGTCTCCATTCTCTTAAGAAATGTTTATTCGCAGAATTTGTGTTGTAACTTTGCAGTACTGCATATGAGCGTAAAAAGAAAATGTTTGCCTTCAGTGCAATTTGCGGTAGACAAGGAATTAAGGAAAAACACTGGTGATTTGTTTTGGTATGGTTGACTTTTATTGGAACTCAAACTTTAGACTTTTCAGCCCTTGAAATGATTCCAGGATAATTGTCATGTCAAATTGAGAACCAAATCAAGATTGAAATCCTAATTTCTTATACTAAGAATGGAATCAAATCGTAACTCGTAAGATATAATATAACTTTTGAAATATCAATTGAATATATATATATATATATATATATATATATATATATATATATATATATATATATATATATATATATATCTTGTTCTGCATTGTGAAGGATTTATGCTATTATTTTGGTTCAGTTAGGAATTGAATGCTGTGGCCGAGAGGGCGATGGTAAAAAAACTGAAGTTTTGCATGCTTCTAAGCTCGTCATTGCAGACAGCGTAAGTAGCTAGGGAAATAAAAGTAGAACACAGAACTTTGGGCTTTTTAATCGAAAAATCATAGATTTCAGCCTGGGAGATTATCCTAAATTCTAGAAAATGTGCAGTTTCTGTTTTATTTTTGCACACTTTTCCTCCCGTGGCCTCCTTGATTTGTTTACAAGTCCAAAGGCATTTCCTTTTGTGTGTAGCAGTATGCTTTTAGATGTTTATCCTCTTTCCATTTATGTTTCTAGATATATATCACTTAGTTTCTCTTTCATCTCCAATTAATTTGTCTGAATTTATTGCTGATCTCAAATTTGTAGTGAACATCATAGAAAAAGTGTGTATTCTTATCTTCCTGCTTTATTTTTCAATATTTATAAACAGAATGAAACTGAAATTGGTGCATGCAGATGTGTGATTTTATCTTTTTATCGGTGTTGGAACAGGAAATCTTATAGAAACATACCACATTTTCTCATACGACAGATTACCTATTTGTCTCTAAAATTGTGAAATGGTATGTGAAAATCATCCTTAGTTCTTGGAAACTTTGCGACCTTTTTGTGGCTTGGTAAATGTTTCAAATGTATTAGTCCCAAAATATTTGGAGTTTGCTTTTGCCTGTATTTGGATTAAAAATACCAATGTTACGAGTGAAACTTTTTGTGGACAGTTTTCACTTACTACGTGGTAATCTTTTGAATTAAATCCCATAGCTAAAACGCAAATTTTTTTTCCCAAGTCTCCGCTGTTTCTTGGTTTCTTTTTCTATTGTGGCTATGTTGAATATGGGTTTTAAAAATATTTAGAAACAGATCATATATTTATTTATAATTATATATTTTTTTACATTAATTTACTTTTGAATAACAATATGGTTTTGTATTTCAAGAAATATTTTCGCATTTTCTAATTTTTAAGAGATAAAAAAATTGATAACAAAAATTATTTTTCTTAGTAAAATAGAAAATTAAAATAATTTTAGAAAAATACCAAAGATTAGTACGCTGACATTGGCAAACATACATCAACCATGTGAGCATTGAACTCTCCAATCAATAAACCACCTCAATTGCAATTTGATTCGTTGGTCTTTCTTCTTTTAATTACAATTGGAAAATAAATCAGGCTAGAGAAGCTTGCCGTAAATCACCAAAGGGATAATCAACTGTGGAGAGTTGTATGATGAAAGTTGCTAATTAAATGTTAAGAAATGAATTCATTGAAACCGGTATCAGTGTGTTGATGTCCTCGTTGTTTATAGTAGGAATATATAAGCTATAAGTAGCTGAGTATCAACACTCTCCTTTTCTTATGTGATTACATTTGGCTTAGTTTCTGTTCTTGTATTTATCCTTTAAAAGTTTCTACAGGATGAGTATATGCAAAGCAGCATAATAAGCTTTGCTTATGTGGATGCTGCAATGCAATCTGTGAGGAGGTAAATAAGAGAAAATGATTGGAAAAAACATCTCCACGTAAAATGCAAGTGGGCGTCCTCTTAATTTCCTCTTCCATGCAACAGAAGCACTAAGCACTCTTATCTTTTATTTCAAATTTTAATACTTTTCAAAACGCTTTGGCGGCCAATTGCCTCCTGGTTTGTAAGGTCAACTCCACTCACGTCACATGCTATCAAAATTTCCATATCCTTAAAAATTCGAAAAATTAAGAATAAAATAAAAGAAAATAACTGGCCAATGTTAGAAATGAATGGGATGTATGAGCTGTTTGTTTATTTATTTTTATTTTGGAAGAAAGAGAGGATGCATGGATGGATGGAGTTGAATATGGAGACAAGACTGGTTTAGGTGAGCCATGAAAAATCTGGACCTTGGACAGCTGCGTAGCGTGTATTTGAATAAAACGTTTTGGAACCCCAAAAAGAATATATTTTTTTTCTTTACTAAAAACAAAAAATGCTACTCCTTTTATTTATTTATTATTATTATTATCATTATTGAATTTTATTTATCCCTTTGTATGATTCTTTGAAGTAATCTCCAAAACTATAAAAATTTTAATCTTAAATCTCAATTGAAACTCATTTTAATTTCTTTAGCACTCAAAATTATTTTAGCAATAAACACAAATTTTAATTTTTAAAAAATCTCAATTAAGTTTGAACCCATTTCAGAATTATTTTTTAAAAAAATCTTAATATTAATTTAATATATTAGTCTATCCTTTGCAATTAGGCCTGTGCAGATTTCGGTTTAAACTGAAAAACCGAACCGAACCGATTAATTTTGGTTTTTCGGTTCGGTTAATCGGAATGATCGGTTTGGTTCGGTTAGTATATTTAAAATTATTCGGTTTTCGGTTCGGTTCGGTTTAAACGTGTTAAATAACCGATCAAACCGAAATAACCGATTTCGGTTCTAATCCCAAGCCCAAGCCCTCCCCCTCCCCCTCCCCCTCTGATACCCAACATATTTCGGTGGGTATCAGGATCAGTAGCATTAGACTAAAGAGAAAAAGAAACACAAAACCCACCTAATCAAACCAGTGAATTCCACGAATAGCTCATATTCACAGTCAAAGAACGCCTCCACCTTCTCTTTCAACCTCTCTATCCTCGAAAAGAAAAAAGTAAAAGTAAAAGAAAGAGAGAGAGAGAGACCAATGTATGAAGGAAACTAACAGACCAAGAAAACAAAAGGAAAGAAAAATAACCTCGGATGGGAAGGAAAGGGATGATAAAATGGGGACAATTTGTAGCGATGAGATGAGAGAGAGTGGTGGAGAAGACGTTGGGACGATATCCAACAGTGCTGCTACTCTTATGAATGAATTACAATTCCTTGCATTCGTCGAGGGAAAGGAATTCATGGAGGATGAGACGGGGGTGCTTCGCGTCTTCCATAGTTTTTATTTCTCAATCTACCGGTTAACTTCGCTTGTGTGAGTTCTGCCTTAAAAGGAAAATATATATATATATGGAATAAAACTTAATTGCAGATTTCGGTTTGAATCGAACCGAACCGAACCGAACCGAACCGATTTTTATCGGTTCGGTTTGGTTCGGTTATATCATCATAATCGGTTTTTTCGGTTTTTAAAATTTTAAGATTTCGATTTTCAGTTTTTTCGTTCGGTTCGGTTCGGAACCGAACCGACTGATTGCACAGGCCTATTTGCAATAAGTGCATGTTGAATAAACTAAAAAAATAATTAATAATATTTGCTAAAACAAATACATATAAGTTACGTAAGACTTTGAAAAATAATAACAATATATTAGTTTTGCTTGCCGTAGTGATATATAGATTTGGGGGTAAGCAGTATCCAACTGAATTAATTAAGTTTGGTTTGGTTTTGATAACATAATAATAACAGCCCGTTAGATCGTGACATATATGTATGCACACAATTTGGAAGAGTTTCATAAATATTTTTATTCGGTCTGGCAGTAAAGTGTTCGACCTATGGAATATAAAAATCATATCACCAACCCCTGATTTTATCAAGGTCTAGAATACATAAACCAACTTCATCAAAGTTCGAAGCGGACAAGCAAGTCTCTTCACAACTCGCGCAACTGATCTTAGTAATCGAGATGACCCCATCTCGATATGAATTGAATGAACTGAGCACAATTTAATAAGATCAGGGAAGAGAGCCAACCTCCCACGTATCAATCATCACTTTGGTACATTTTTAGAGTTATGATTGCACGTGCGATAGGGCTGACTGACATGATGTACACGATGAACATGATATAGACCAACCGGCTTAGCATTTATTAGCCGACTGTCCACCATTATTGAGTCGCCTGGAATACCTGCCACAACGTATCACTATCCAATCTGATGGAACGTTAGACAGAGTGCACCTATGCGATTGGGATATAAATATTCCTGAATCAACCATATTCAAAGACAAACTTTCAGCTTCAATAAGAACACTACTCACTTATATCTTTCTCCAAATCTTAATATACACAAACCAGTATCCAGTCCTATTAATTTTCAACTACCCATCCAGATCTATTAACTTTTCAGTAAAATCAAACCCTTTGTCCATGCGTATACATTCCATTGAATGCACCGGATCTCAGTTCATCAACTGGTACCGTCTGTGGGAAACGAAGGAAGATTATCCAATCACTGAAATTTTCCAAACAATATCCACTGAGATCCATATGGCCAACCAAGAAAATAACCCATTGACACCTATTAGAAACGAAAACCCAATCCCAAAAACTCTCAATCCTTAGGGATTTTCTATGACATTATTCCCACTCTCCTCTGTCCAAACAATGTCCAAAATACCCTCTACCAGCAACTCCACTCCAACAAACACTATTCCTTAAACTCCCTATCAAATCAAGACCTATAAACTATATCAATGAAACTACAACAAACCATGATGTAGATAAACCAAATCATGCAACAAAGGGGCCTCACCCCACCAATGGTTATGAACTCGATACCTACCAAAACTCCTATCTAAATACCTGTAACGACCCGAAAACCGGACCGCTATCGGCGCTAGGATTCAGGTCGACTTAAGGTCGTCGGAACCTGTAGCAAGCATACTGTGCACTCTGTGTACCTGTTAAATCCCATACATGATCATACAGTTTCATAAAAATTTTGAATTTTTGCATTTACCAAGCTTGATGTAACAGCCCGGCCCCGTACGACCGGCCCTGTTACCGCTCACAGCCCGTTACACCTCCTGGGGGCGGCCACTGTGAGCAGCTCTTAACATCCCTTCACCCTCACGGGTTCCAGGCAGGATTTGTCTATTACATGGCATTTATGAACACTAATGCAATACACCCTATTATCACATGGCATTTATGATGCATGAATCATGCTCAAAACTTTGCATTTATGTAAAAACACAGTTCAGTTCCACTCACCTCGAATAACTGCTGAGCAGTCTCTGTATCTCTAACTCTGTGGGCCTCTTGGGTTCCTCGGGTCCGTACCTACACAAGTGGACTCGAATGAGGGACCGAACATACTCTAACATAGCTATAAACATCTCCCCCAAAACCCCCTAAAATATCATAAACATGCATGGAAAAATGGGCAAAGGAAGGCTGGACAGGGGACTTTCGGCGGCACCTTCGACGGCCGAACCCCTCTCCAGATCTGAAACTCATGCACTTTCGGCGGCACCTTCGGCGGCTGAAAGTCCCTTCCAGATCCGAAAGTCTAAACTTTCGGGGGCAAGGTTAGGGGCTTAAGGACTTTCCAGAGCCGAAAGTCACCCACCTTCAGCGGCATGTTCGGCGGCCGAAACTCCCCTTCAGAGCTGAAAGTCCAAACTTTCGGGGCGAGTTTAGGCGGTCAAAACAGCCTCCTCAAGGGGTTTGGGTGCCGAACCTTGCTTCGGCGGCCGAACCTGAGTTTGCCAAGAAGGCAGAACTCGGGTCAAACATATACTCAGCCTCCAAAACCAAACCAAAACACTCTCAACATGCAACCAACCTCTCATAATCATGCATATACCCTTAACCATGCATATAGGAGCTTAAACACGAGTTTAAACGCCACAAACATCATCAAAGCATCAAGTATGGCATATGAGCAATATACCCTTTAAACCTCTAGATCCACTTAAACCATACCATACAACTCCCTTAAACTCTTTAAAACATGCTTAAAACATAAGGGGAGGTGAGGATCCATGCTTACCTCTTGAAGATCGAGAGGATTGATGGTCCTAACTCGGAGATGCGGAGGAAAACAATCCAAAATCTCCAAAACTCTCAACTTTGCCTTCTTTTGCTCAAAACTTCAAAAACACAATTTAAAAACTCAATACAGCTTGCATGTTTTGAAGAACATGGTGAAAACAGCCAAAGGAGATCACAAACTCACCTTTGCACAAAAAGAGGGTGAAAACACGCCCCATTTCCGGTCAAAGGAGCTTTTATAGGTGGCCAACCGACTCCCCTTCGGCGGCCAAAGCTGCATGCGAAACCATGCAACGTTCGGCGGCCGAACTTCTCTTTTGGCTGCCGAACCTGCAATTTGCCTCCTTGGTCTTTTTCTTTTCAAAACTCAATTTTCTTAATCAAACCATAAAAACCTATAAAAATATTTTGAAAAACCTCTGTTTTACCCCTCTGGAAGGCTTCGACATCCGGGAAGTCCAAATTCCAACGAAAATTCCACCGGAAAGTAGGAATTCCGGTGCCGGTGTCTAGCCGGGTATTACAATACCCATACCTACAATCATCTCAGAAATAGAAAACCGCGAGCAAGCAATCATAGTCCATATGACCAGAAAAAGAAAGGAGGACGAACCTGTCAGGGAACCCCTAGCTAAATCTAAAAGCAGTGCGATGAGAAGCCAAATAAAAGAGGAGATTGACATGAGTAGAAGCACAACACTGGAGAGATACAAAGTAGAAAGTGAAGAAGAAGGACCAGTTCAGAAACCTCGACGAATGTCAAAAAAATTGACCCGAAAGACGAAGGAGTGGCCAAGAAGTTAGAAAGGCTAAAGGAAGAACTGCTAGCCGAACTAAAAAGCCAAGTAGGAGCACACACAAGTCTGAGGACGTCTTCCTCGTTCGTGGCCTACATTCAAGAGGAACCCATTCCCAAAAAGTTCCTGATGCCGACAATGGGGGCATATAATGGCACAAGAAACCCTAGAGACCACATAATCAATTATAAGACTTTCATGGAGCTGCAAACTCACTTTGATGCCTTACTCTATAAGGTATTCCCAACTACCCTAATCAGGATAGCCCTAATCTGGTTTAACAATTTGGAAGCAGAAAGCATCCAAACTTTTTATGACCTAGCCAAATCGTTCATGGAAAGATTCATAGCCAGTGTTCTAACTCAAAGAAAAACTAGCCACCTAGAGACGATCAAACAAAGGAAAGATGAAACCTGAGAGAATATATGGCTCGTTTTAATGTGAAAGCCCTCGAGATCCCAAACCTAGATGAGTCCAGAGTTGTAAAGGCCATGCTGGATGGAACCACCTTGGCTGAGTTTTTTGGATCTCTAAGCAGGAAGTCGCCAACCACATTAGCAGATATGATGCAACGAGCTGAGAAATACATTAGGCAGGATGATGCCATAATGAGCAGTATGTTCGCTAAGGAGTCCCGAGAAAAGGATCTGATGAGGGGACATCTAGAGGGTCAAAGGAGAGAACACGTAGATCGAAGGTTGGAACGAAGCTTGGGAGCCTTGAGCAAATACCATGATAACAAAGAAGCTGACAAGCGACCTACACCCCCTTAGCATTAGGATGTCACCCCCCTGAATGTCTCCATGGCGAAAATCCTGGTGGCAGTGCAAGATAAACACCTGATATCATGGCCTCAACCTCTACGGTCTAACCCTAAGACCCGAGACCCAAACCAATACTGCTAATTCCATCAAACTAATGGTCATGACATGAATAACTGCTACCAGTTGAGAAATAAAATAGAAAAATTGATAAAGAGGGGCCATTTAAAAAACTTTGTCAAAAAGGACACAATGCCTTGAAATAGGTCAGAGGAGAGAAGAGAGCCCGTCAGAGAAAGAGCAGTAAGGCTTATGAACAACGGATCAAGCAGAACTATCAATATGATAGTCAGGGAGGGAGCAGTGCAGCCTCCCCAGTCAAACAGGAAGTTATGCAGGTCACAAAACATATTCATGGGATAGTAAGCTTATCGGCGGCCGACGAGGAAGGGGTAGAAATGCCCCACGATGATGCTCTGATGATAGAAGCCATCCTCCACAACTTCAAAGTCTAGAAAGTTCTAGTGGATGATGGGAGTAAGGTAAACCTTCTTTCCTACTAGGTGTTCAAACCCATAAAGATAGCTGATGAAGAGATGGTGAAGGACCAGGCCCTAGTAAAAGGAATGGGCAGAGTGCTCGTGCCGGTGGAAGGGAATATTAAACTATTACTAACTCTAGGAACGCCGCCCACCACCCGGACCCAATATGCTCAATTCCTAGAGTCAAATTACTATTGGCATATAACGTAATCTTATGCCGAACTATTCTGTATGACTTGGAGGTGGCCACAAGCATCTGATACTTATGCATGAAGTTTCCCATTGGGGGGGGGGAATGGCCACCATGAAGGAAAGACAAGAAGAATCACAATCGATTTACTGGGCAACAATGGCAAGGGAAGAAGAGGAGGAGGTATGCTCGGAAATCATGAAAGTCAAGGATGAGGAGAAGGAACAAAGAACTCAGCCAGCCGGGGAGCTTGAAAGTTTCGTCCTAGATGAGGGGAATCCAGAGAAAACATTCAACATGAACGCAGACTTGAGGTAGGAGTGAAAAACTACAGTAAAGGCCTGAGTATGAGGACACACGACTAACTTTGCTTGGAGGCTAGCCATATGCTTGGCATTGACCCTCAGATTATGTCTCATAAACTGAACATACTCCCTGACACAAAACCAGTTAAATAGAAAAAAAGCATGTATGGGGTAGAAAAAAGAGAAGCCATGAGATCAGAGGTAGAGAAGTTGGTAGAAACCAAATTTGTAAGGGAAGTAGCATATCCAGAATGGTTAGCTAATCTTGTCCTTTTAAAAAATCCAACGGAAAATATCGAATGTGTATAGAATTTACCGATCTCAACTAGACCTATCCTAAATATTGTCATCCTTTGCTTGATATTAATAAATTGGTCAATGCCACGACTAGCTGTGAGTATTTGTCTTTTTTAGATGCTATGTCAGGTTATCACTAAATCTCTATGCACGAGGCAGATAAGAAAAAAAATCTCATTCATAACTGGGGATAGAACTTATTGCTACTGGGCAATGCCGTTTGGGTTGAAGAATGCAGGGACAACCTATCAATGATTGATGTTCGATATTCTATGTAAGCAAGATACTGAAGGGGACAGAGATCAGATATCCCAACATTGAAAAAGTAGCATTGGCAATCCTTTTAGCTGTTCGAAAATTCAAAGTATACCTAGAGAACCATCAGGAGATCGTGGTTACAGACCTACCACTCAGGAGAATCTTACACAAGCCGGGAATGTCAGCTCGGATGCTCGCTTAGTTGGTGGAAATGGGACCCTATTATTTAAATATAGACCTCGCACGTTAATGAAAGCGCAAGTGATGGCATATTTTATAGCCGAGTTCTCATTCAGTGAAGGAAAGAGCAGGGAAAATCTAAGCTAAGAAAGAAAAGAAGGGGAGAGATAGGCAAAAGAGGTTGGAAAAGGTGATCACTCATATCTCTAGACCCTACATGTGGACCAAATTAGAATGGAGCAAGATCAATACTGGAAGGACCAAACGGGTTGATCGTCTCGAATGCCCTATGTTTTAGTTTTCTAGTAACTAACAATATGGTCGAGTATGAGGCATTGATCAATGGAATGCAGTTAGCGTTAAGGACGGGAGTAAGTGACCTAAACATACTCAGGGATTCACAGCTTGTCGTTAACCAGGTCCGAGGGATATACAAAGCCCGAGACGAAACAATGAAATGATATTTGGCCCGAGTGCGAGAACTGCACTGAATTCAAGTCGAAGAACATCCCTCTTCGAGTAGACCTCATTGTACGAACTGAGACTGAAGAAGCCAATATGATGAGCCGAGTAACCCTTCAAGAGTTACGACAATTGCCACAAGAAGCACTCATAGAGACCATACTGCAACTGAGCTTTAAAAGGCCAGCACTTGTTATGCATGTTCATTCTGAGCCAAGCTGGATGGACCTCTTCATCAAATACCTTGACCAAGGAAAATTGCCTAGTGAGAAGAGCGAAGCAAAGAAAATCTCAGACAAAGCAGGAAACTATTTGTATGAAGACGAGATACTTTCAAAAGGGGAAAGTCTATGCCCTGGCTCAGATACATAGGGTAAGAAGAAACCTCCATCATCATTAAAGAAATTCACCAAGGCATATGTGGCACACATGAAGGAACAACTACCCTGACAAATAAGATTTTCAGGCAAGGATACTATTGGCCCACCTTAAAAGTAGATGTGAAAAAATTTGTGAAGAAGTGTGATATCTATTAGCGATATGGAAAGGCAATCAACACACCTGCAACAACTTAAACAAACATCTCGACACCATGGTCATTCTCCCAATGGGAAATTGATATCCTCGGACTTTCCCCCAAATCATTGGTCAAAGAAAGTATGCGATAGTGACTGTAGAATACTTCTCTAAATGGCTAGAGGCTGAAGCATTTAGAAGCATCATCGCACGACAAATGATCGACTTAGTCTAGGACAACATAATATGCTGATTTGGAGTGTCTTGTGTCCTCATATTAGACAATGGGAACCAATTTGATTTCAAAGAGTTCAAGAAGTTCACAAGAAACTTTGGGATAGACCATAAATTTGCATCAGTAGCTCATCCTCAAACTAACGGGCAAACCAAGGTAACCAATTGGATAATCCTGATAGGGCTAAAGAAGAGGCTGAATGGTACAAAAGCTGGTTGGGCGGATGAGCTCCCAAGCATATTGTGGGTCTGTAGGACCTTACACCGGGTAGCAACTAGAGAAACACCTTTTTCCTCTTCCACTCATCGAGTATAGTATTGCGATGAGCTAACCAACGATGAGAAATTGCGAAGCAATCTAGATGCCTTAGAAGAACGGAGAGACATTACGAGTATCCGAACTATAGCCTACCAATAGAGGGCGGTCAGATATCATGAACGTAAAGTCAAAGAAAGAACACTAAAAGCAGGAGACTTGGTCTTGCAGAAGCTAGATGCTACTGACCAAAGAGAAGGTCAGAGAAAGCTAGCCCCCACATGGGAAGAGCCATTCAGAATCATCAAAGTAGTCAGGCCGGGAGTATTTCATTGGGAAGATTTAAGCGGGCTAGAATGTACAACACCTTAAAAAGTACTATGTATAATTTTATGATTGATATGAAATAAAAGGTCTTCCGAATCCTTCCCAAACAGAATAGTTATAACTCATCAAAATCAATGTAGCTGAATGTTATCTTGAAAGCATATAGTGCACAAGCCTTATTTTTTGTAGAATAAGTTTTGAACAAAACTTTGAAGTTACCAGTAAAGCCATGAGCCTGAATCCCAAGAATCGCCAGTAAGGCCATGAGCCTGAATCTTTGAAATTGCCAGTAAGGCTATAAGCCTGAACCTTTGAAATTGTTAGTAAGGCCATGAACGTGAATCCCCGAAATCGCTAGTAAGGGCATGAGTCTGAATCTTTGAAATTGCCAGTAAGGCCACGAGTCTAAATCCCCGAAATCGCCAATAAGGTCACGAGCCTAAATTTTTGAAATCGCCAGTAAGGCCATGAGTCTGAATATTTAAAATCGCCAGTAAGACCATGAGCATATATCCCCGAATTCACCAGTAAAGTCACAAGCCTGAATCTTTGAAAGCGCTAGTAAGGCTACGAGTCTGAATCTTTAAAATCGCCAACAAGGCCATGAGCCTGAATCCTGGAAATCGCCAATAAAACTAAGAGAAAAAATGCTCGAATGGAGACCTAGGGCCACGAGCTTGAAAGATAACAAAAGAGCAATTCTCTCAAAAAATTAGGGCTAAAAAGGCTAGAATAATACAGAGAGCCAAAGAGCTCGAATGAAGAATCAGGGCTAAAGAGTCCGGAATAACGCAGAGAGCCAAAGAGTTCGGACGAAGAATCAAGGCCAAAGAGACCAGAATAATGCAGAAAGGCAAAGAGATCGAACAAAGAATCAAGGCTAAAGAGCTCGAAATAATGCAGAGGTCCAAAGAGCTCAGATGAAGAATCAAGGCTAAAGAGACCGGGATAATGTAGAGGTCCAAAGAACTTGAATGAAGAATCAGTGCTAAGGAGCCCGGAGTAATACAGAGAGCCAAAGAGCTTGAATGGATAATCAAGGCTAAAGAGCTTATAATAATGTAGAGAGTCAAAAGAGCTCGCACGAAGAATCGGGGCTAAAGAGTCCAAAATAATACAAGAAGCTAAAAAAATTTGAGCATAAAAATAATTAGGACTAAAAAGCCCGGTAAAGAGCTAAAATGCTCATAAGGGCTAAAGAGCCCGATAAAGAGCTGAAACGCTCATAAAAAATACTTAGGATTAAAGAACACCGAAAACGATGAAAGTGCTAAAAAGATTAAAAAAATAATTCAGGTCTTGAAAAGTCTAGAAGGTCTTTTCTAGAAGAAGTATGAATTGATAACATGAAAAGAAAAAAGTAAAGTATATCATGACCCTTTGAAATTTTTGAAACATAGATTTGATACAACAACTTTCGATAGCCTTTGTTATGATCTTTATCAAATAGTTTGTCTATTACTCTTTTCGTTTATATGAATCCTAAGTATCGTTACCTCAACATGCTATCAAGGCTAAAGTAAGTTATAAATGATCTATCGACCTAACGAGGCATTAAAATCTCATATAAACGATAAGGCTGATTATGCCCAATAAGAAAATAAAGTCAAACAGAAGGGTAAAAATAATGAATATTAAAGTTGAATAGCAATTAGGAAACTAAAGCAATTTCATTAATAAAAAGATATGTGTTACAAAAAACTAAAAATTATAGACTAATAAGGGCAATGAAAAACAAGCTTGCTATATATTTACAAATAAAAAAATACTCTTAAACTTCCTCAGAGGAAGCAAGTTTAGAAGCCAGGCCAGGCTCAACCTTGGAGATGGTAGGAGTAGGATGAGTAGTTTCGATAGTTGGGTCTGCAAAAATAACATCTCTTGGGGAAGAAACTTGGGCATCTGCAGCCTTTGGAGCAGTGGGATTGACAATCATCTGACCGACTGGATCACTATCCTTCCTTAAGGCATAACGGGAAGAGGTGGTAGGAGCTTTGGAAGTTAAGGTCTTCGAGACAGGGATCTTGGCAGGCTTCTTAATTGGCAAGTCGTAAGGGCCATACTGCATGTCCTCACCATCAGAATCACACTCAGCTCATCGAAGAGCACTAACAGGCTTACTTAGCTCATCTTGACTTGCCTTTAGCGCCAAATATAGCCACTAGCATAAAAATGCATAGCAGGATTAAGAATTTTGGATTTATGCTCATTAGACTGTAAGTATTTTCAATTCATGGTCCTGACAACGCCCTTAGTTTTCTTGCGCATATCCACTATGGCTGCCTCATATTCCTTACAATAGAGCGGAGAGCTCAATTACCTCCAGCTTATACTGATTCTTCATAACTTCATTAGAGCGAGCATCCTTTCGAGACTTTTCCAAATGATGGTGAGCTTGCTTCAAGTCTTCAAACATCTTTAAAAGCTCATCCTCGAGTTGGGAAGTCCGCGAAAGAAAGCCCTTAACCTTCAGCTCTATATTAGCCTGGACATAGGACAATCGAGTTGTCACTTCAAACCACTCTTTAATCAATTGACTATCCAGTTGGACAGCCAGATCATTCTGAAGATGGCTCTGCTTAAGTAACTCATTCAACCTCCTCACCTCAGCCTCATGTTTCCCTTTTAAGGTGACAACACGAGCAGCCTCTTCTTACCTAACCCTCTCAATTTCAGCATGAGCAACCCCTTGGGCACCCTTCATCTTCTCCTCCAACTCGATAAGAGCACTGAGGACCTGTGAATACAAACAGACAATTAACACGATGAAGAAAGCAGAAGTTAGTAAAACAAGTAAATAGAGAAGATACCAGGAGGACTTGTCTTTTGGAGTCAGCAAAAAGCTCTTCAACAGGCTTCGAGCTACTAGCCTCTGACTGTGCACTGAACTTAGCCAAGTGACAAAAGGTTCCGAAGAACCGAGGATCACCGATATAAGGAGAAGACCCAAAAACATGGTTACGTAGAAGCTCCGCAATAGAAGTAGGGGTCAACTCCTAAGGCAGCTCTATACTGACGTCGGTAGATAGGCTCCCCTTATCTCCCTTTACCGTGTTTGGGTTGCTTCCGGCATGACCTCCTGAAGAGACTCCCCTTCCTGGAGACTTATGCAGCTGAGATTCTTTGACCAGCCTCCTTTTCTTCTTTTGAGACTAGGGAGGGTCAAACCTTTGAGAAGCGGCCCAAGAATTCTTCCTCACCAGGCCACCCGAAGCCTCATCCTCCCCTTTCGAGGAGTAGTCAGATGGGAGAACATGGATAGCATAGGAATCGAGGGGGCTGCGAGAGTTATCTCCTTCGTGAGACATTTGCTGAACACCCCTCTCTTCAACTATTTTCCCAGCACCTACTTCCTCCATAGTCTTCACAACATCCTCCTCAGCAGCTTTATTTGAGGGAGGTCCCATGATTGTCATAGGTGGCACATTCTCCTCTTGCTGAGGATCAAGACCAAGGGCATCATGAACGACCTTCATAGTCTTTCGGATAGTAAATTGCTCAACAGCCTGCTTGATAAAATCCCTGAACAATGTGAAATTTAGGGGCATTGTGGTCTCACCTATTAGAATCTCAGAAGCTGCTAACCATAAAAATGAAAATTTTAGTCAAGGAAAGAAAAAGCAAAAAAAAAATAAAAGAAATAAAAAAAAAGAAATCAGTCAATGTATACCAGTGGTTTATTCCCAAGAGAAAGTTGTAGACATTTGAAAATATCGTACTTATAAAGGAAAGAGGTCAGACGAGCAAAATATAATTGCTCCCACCCAGACAACTAAAGAAAAATATTACACTTAGAATTAATATTCTCCTAAGTTATCTTGAAGCCCCAACTCCATTCTCCCCTTAAATAAACAACAACAAAGCTTTTGATCTAATGACAGATATAATCCTTATGACCTGTGAAAATAGACAAATCCATACGGCCACTAAAGTTTCATAACCCATTATTTGACTTGAAGATCCTAAAGAGAGACCTAAAAAGGCTCACAGATGGTTTGAATCCCCATCCTCAGCACACCACCTCAAAGGCATGCATGAATAAAATGGAATTAGGAATTAACATTCAAGGAGACACTCGATAGACTTGGAAGACCTCAACAAAGAGGTGAGAAAGAGGAAAAGATAGTCCATAGTTGAATTGTTTCAAGTAAAAGACTAGCTTTTTGTCGTGTTGAGCGTCAACTAGCTTAGGGGGAGGAGGAGAGGAGAACAGAGAAATTCTCTCAAAGGAGTGTGGAGTCTTGATATAATAGGACTCCGTTGAACTAACTCTTCAAGAATGGCTCTCCGAAGATTATTTGGAGTAATGTTAGACTGCAACCCTTCTACAAGGGGGAAATTCTAAGGGAGCTATGAAACATGGAGACGTACCTAAAGCAGGAAAACTCTCAAAGGAAGAGCTGAAGAAGGGAGTTCGAAACATGAAGGAAAGAATTCGAAAATGCCAAAGAAGTTTAAAACGTCCAAAGGAAGGGTTAAGAATTCAAAATTCAAAATCTCCAAAAAAGGATCTCGGATAACGATTCTTCAAAAACCCCCAATAATTATTGCCTTCATTTAATAGCACCTGCTAAGATCCGATAGCGATGAGGACGCATTTCTCGGAAGAAAAAGCGTCGAAAACTGTCCGCAACGGGCTCAATAGAAATAAATTCGCTCCTCCAACCGTCATAAATAACCCTCAAGGAAGCGAAAGAGCATTTGATAACATAATAATAATGGGCTCGTTAAGATCATGACATGTATACACAAGATTTAAAAGGGTTTCATAAATCTTTCCATTCAGTCTGATTGGACAGTAGAGAGTCCGATCTATGGGGTATAAAGATCAGACTACCAGCACCCTTGATTACTAAGGCCCAGAACAAACAAGCTGACCTCATCAAAGCCCAGAGCGGACAAGCAAGTTTTTTCACAACTTAAGCGACCGACCTTAGTAACCGAGAGGACCCCATCTCGATATGAATTGGGTGAGCCGAGCACAATTTAATAAGACTAAAGAAGAGAGCTGAACTCCCACATATTAGTCATCACCTCGGCACATCTCTAGAGTCATGATTTTGCATGCGGTAGGACTGATTGACATGACGTACACAATGGATAGGGTATGGGCTAACCGACTCAGTATTTATTAGCCGACTGCCCACCATTAATGAGCCGCCTGATATATCTACCAGAACATGTCATTATCCAATCTGATGGGACGTTAGACAGAGTGCATGCAGGTGATTGGGTATAATATTCCTAAACCAACCATATTCAAGGATAGACTTTCGGCTTCACCAAGAACACTACTCAAATCTTTTTCTAAACCTTAATCTACACAAATCAATATCCAGCCCTATTAATTTCCAACTACCCATTCAGATCTATTAATTTTCTAGTAAAATCAAACCTTTTGCCTACACGTACACATCTCATTAAATCCACCGAATCCTAGTTTATCAGGTTTTATACACTCTTTTCGGGTTCGATTTTGATTTTTAAAAATTTGAATATTTCAGTTTGATTTTAATTAAAAAAATGATTAAAATTGAATCGAACTAATTAGTTAGCAATATTATATCTTTTAATAATATAAGGAGATCATACTTGATTAAAGTTGAAATATTTTATTTAATTTTAGAATATTAAAATATTATATAAAAAAAAAATCTATTAGACAATTCAATTCAACAATTCAATTTGAATCAGACTTATTTCGATTTAGATTGATTTTTTCTTTAAATTAAATTATTTTAATTTATTCAATTCGATTTAACCAATAAGACCGACTATATATATATATATATATGTATAAAAGGGGTTTGACAATGTGTGGTATTTAATGAACCTTGCTAGTTCCTTGAACGCAAAGGAAGATTCATTGGAATAAGAATGCTCGACAATTCTGCTCCCTCTCCGCATCTACTGGACCTTATATGCCTCTCTCTCTCTCTTTCTGCAATAAATAAATAATCCCAGAGAAAATTCAAGTAGTCTCATGGAAGAAATCACACTCCAATCTCAACACTTTCCACCATTTCTTGTGCTATAGTCTACAGCTAGCTTCCTTCCTTCTTCCATTTTTAAGCTCTCAATCTTTACACTCTCTTATCTGTAATTTCTCTCTCTCTCTCCATGCAATCTTTTCTTTCCATCCTCTCCTCTTTCTTCTTCATCAGTTCTAGCCATGAAAATCTTGCTTTCTTCTCTCTTTAGGATCATTATTTGCCTCTCTCTTCTCTTCATCTTCTTCCATGGTTGGTGCTTTTTGTTTTCTAATAATGGTGAGGATAATATTCATGTGTCTCTATATCAAGTTCAAACTTTGAGCAATAGAAGAATGTTGTCTACCAAATTTGACTTCACCCCTTTTCTCAAGAAATCACATCGGATTCACCACTGGCATTTGCCGGTGCATCCCCACCCCGCCGGAACTGAGATTGATCCACGTTATGGTGCTGAAAAGCGACTCGTTCCAACCGGTCCAAACCCTTTGCACCATTGAGGTTTCTTTTCTTTCTTTCTTTTTTTTTTTTTTTTTCTTTTTTGGTATTTTTATTTTTTATACAGCTTTTTGTATTATTCCTGTTAATGGGTAATCATCCATTTATTCTTCAATACAAGAGTTTAGTTGTATGATTCTATACTTGTGAATTTAGAGAATGAGAAAATCTGAATTCATGTACATCTCTTCTTGGAATTTCTCTACCACTGAGTTTGTGGTCTAGACATAGTTGAAGTTTTATCTTTGCTGTTATTAATTAATTTTAAAAAAATATTAAAATGAAAATAAATTCTTTGTTTAGCATATATATATATATATACTATATGTTTTGGGATCTAATTTGCATGTGCAGATTATTTATGAATCCATATGCTTTGTGATGATTCTCTATATGATTCACAGAATTACATGTTTGATCATGCAAAGAATAATTAACTTAGGCAAGTATTAATTAATTAATTAATTAAATTAAGTGTGAGGGAAGCAATAGTGCCTGTGACGGCACGGCACGTCATGGGAAGCGAAAATTTAGCAGCATTAATTACTAATGCTTATTATTTATAGTTTATTAAAGATTAGTTAGGATATGACCTTTGAGATAATTGGTGTAGCTTCCCCTTACCTCAAAAGGTTGACTATGTGAAACATGCTTACATCATTATAGATTTAGTGGATTTTTTTTCTTCTAAATAATATATATATATATATATATAGGAAATATTGGGTTCATACTCACACCTATTTTAAAAAATTTATTAATAACACTATATAAATTTATTAATACTTTTTAAAAAAATTAAAACTATATAATATAAAATAAATTATTATATTGAAAAATACTTTTCACAAAAAATATCTTTTATAAAAATATTTTTAAATGTAAATTATTTTTTATTCGTAAATAAATAAATGCTTAATTTTTTAATCATCAGGTGGAGAATTGTGGGTCATTCAATTAAAAGAAAAAGAAAAGGAATTAACAAGAGAGAAGAGACAAATGGTATTGGAACAATAAGCAAGCATAGGATCCTCCATGGGGCAGGGCTTCCATTTTGACCATAAAAAGTGTAATGCTTTTCATGGTCAAATCTAAAGAGATAATTTCTTGATTTGAGCTTAAAGATGTCCAAAATTTCAATGCAGGGGTTGGTATTAGTTCAGATAAGGTTAAAAAGTGTTGAACAAACTCATTTCTGTGTTAGACTTTTCTTTTTTCTTGATTTCAGCTAATCCAAAAATCATCATGTGGTCTATTGCTCAATGGGTGATGTGTTGTGGACTTCTTATTCCTGATCCTGTATGAAACTTTTATCTAGTTTATTGGGTTTGACTTTCAATAAGCTTAGTGGGAACACCACTTGGTTGTTGATGATCTCTCTTCTTTTGGTCATACCCATCATCAATGGAGGATTGCAACAATCAATTTTATTTAGACAGAGAATAATGTAAAATCTGGGGTTTAAGGTCCTTCATATGAATGAAGATGAACAATAATATTAAATTTTAATAAAAATAAAGATAAAAAAGATTTAAGTTAAAAAAAGCAAGTGCTCATTGAGCTTTTACTTTTCAATAATTGATTAAATATGTGTGAAAGCCTGCCATGCTTAATGGAGCACCTTCACATGCCTGATCCCTCAATAGCTCCACATCAAATGTATAACCCAAACCACTACTGAAGGCTGAGTGCTGATAATTTCTTCCTCAAAAAGGAGCACAATCATTTAATCAACGACCAATTAATTGAACAAATATTTAATTTAAAAAAAAAAAAAAAAAAAGAGCTTGTGGCAGAATAAGAACTGAATTAGCACAAGCTATTGCTTAATGGGAAAGCACAAGGATGAAAGAGAGTTAAGAGGCAACTGCTATTGAAAACTTTGGTGGGTAATGGTTAGTGAATGTTATAGTCTGTTCAACTCTCCCACGCAGGGAAGGCAGCCACAGCCATTGCTTGAAAGCAGAAGAGGCCAGTTGTTCACCAACTGCAGCATTTCAGTCTTAGGACTAAACGGCATCTCAAAATAATTAACCAAATGACCCAATCAACTCTCAGCAAATAATTAACCTTTGTCTATAAATCCCAGAAGAAAGGACTGCTCAAAAAAGTAAAAGGGTAGGTTGATTGAAAGAAATAACACAACTCAAGCTGCATAGAGAGAGGGCGAAAGAGAGATGCAGGAGAAATGACCTTCATTGGTTACCTGCAAGAAAATGAATTTGACATTTCTAATGTAGTTAAATGATACAAGCAAGTACATTATCATTTTCAATGGAAGCATTTTTCTTGATAGCACCTCCAACGTCAATGCCAAACAGTTTCTCAAGCGCCTTTACCATCGATTCAAATTGTTAAACTAATTGAAAGCTTTGCAAATTTCTGACCTTTTCAAAACAGTTAAGTTATATTAAAAAACACCCTTAAAAACCACAAATTGTTATAGACCATTTTTACATATAATTAAATATAATTAAATCCATAATATACGCTTTAAATGTTTAATTTTATTTATGCTGATTATCAATTTTAAATTTATGATATTCTATTTATCAATTTATTAAACTACTTTACTTTATACAATTCTACTAAAATATATGTTGCATAGATTTATTTAGTTTAGCCTCTTTTTACTTTGCAGTCACCATCTAAATATAAGTTTAATTATTTTAAGCGTTTGAAATAAATGCAATTCTTTTACCTAATTAAATTATTATTATTTTAAATTTTCTACGCAAATGGTTAAATTTCAGCTAGGTACTAGTTCATTTCTTCATTAAATAATTTGAGTTGGTTTGAAAATTTCTCCAAGCCACATCAAACAAGATGTATACTCACCTATATAGAAAAATCTAAGGCTAATATCAGTATTTTTAGCCTATATGGGTCGAGCAGTATTTGGTTCAAACAGAAAAAACCGACCGAACCGAATTAATTTGAAAATTTAGTTCGATTTTTTATTCAATTCGATTCGATTTTTAATTTCAGAAATTTCAGTTATTTCGGTTCGGTTCGATTTTGATCAGAAAAAATCAAAAAAATCAAACCGAACCAATTAGTGATAATAATATGTTTTTTTAAATAATATAGAGAAATTAAATCATATTAAGATTAAAATATTTTAATTAAATTTTAAAGTACTAAAAATAAAATGTAAAAAATAAAAAATTTATTAAAAATCAAAACTGATCAAACCGAACCGAATCAAATCGGTTCAGTTCGATTCGGTTTTTGACCAACATCGATTCGGTTCGATTTTTATAAATACTGAAATTTTGATTTTCAATTTATTCGGTTTGATTCCGATCCGACCGAATGCTTACTCCATGTGCCCACACCAATACAGACTCTGGATATGGAGTTTTGACAACTACGCTCAATGACCCTATGAAAAAATGAGAGATGACTATTTAAAAAATTTCACATATAGCCAATGACTATTTATTGAGTGTTAAATATAATGTGAAATGATCTTTAATTGTATCACATCTATCCCCATAAAGCCTGTCCCGTACAGTTGGGAGCAAGGAGTGGGAAATGTGGTTCAGCTTCCATCACTAACCTTATGTTTGGAAAGAAGGATTTGAAATAATGAGATTTGACTCTGCTAATACTTAGACATCTTCTTTGATTCATTGATTTGGATTAGGTTTTCATGATTTTAGATAAATACATTAAAATACCTATATGAGCATCATTCCTAATTGACAAGTTTTCAACCACATTCACAAATTTAATCTTTATCCGTTGATCTAATTAATTAGGGAATGGCCCAAGTTTTATTCAAGCAATTCAATTCAAATATTATCCAAATTTTAAAAAAGAATCATTCTATTCACATGCATGTTAGGTTTATTTCTCAAAATTGTAGGCTAGTTATTCTGGCGGCAAATAAATGGAGAAAGAAACCTGAAGGCCTGTTGAACCATCTTAACCCCTACCAATTTCACTTACCTTCATAAAATGCTCTAGTTTACCGGATTGGTGGCTGAAGCAGTACATATTCCTGCAGATGATTTGTCAGAATATATTAGTTAATAGAGTCAAAAGCAGAGTCACAGATAACAAACATGAAACTGAACTGTAGAAAATTGTTCAGACAAATATATTGCAGAGTTCAGCAACGATGGTGATTGCATAGGATAGCAGACATGAGATTATTGCACAAGGCAATAAAGTTGAATGTCAAGGATCTAGAAAAAATTGAACACCGTTGGATGACAGTCGATCGATTTGATTTGGAATGCATCACAAAATTTCCATAAAACATGAATTTCCCTATCCACATATCATATGCATCAGTAGCAAGAAAAAAGTTTATCTGGGGACAATGCTTGTTCAGTTAAAGTCTGATCGCTGCTGTATTCTGGCTGCTTCTACAATCTAGTATTATAGATTCACAAACAATTCAATTTAGATTTTTTTTTTCTCGCTATCGCTCAAGCAACGCAAAATGAGAAGATTAAGTATCCTTACCTAGCAGTACCAGGAAAAAAAAATGACAGAAATATTTGTCAAACAAAGAATAACATGTTTAACAGGATCATATGTCTAGGCCCTTCATATCAATGTTATCACGACACCAGATTAAACGTCCTATATATCAAACAAAATAAGGAGCAATAGCAAGTCAACAGGAATTAGATGAAGGAAAATATATATATATAGGATCGTTTATAAACACAGTACAGCAAGACTTAAAATACTTAAAATAAAAATTTAGTGGCTTCCAAGGTCATAGCCAAATTTGGCTCCCAAATTCATAGCTAGTAAAAACAATAATTAACAGAATTTATTAATTGGTTTAGGGTTCCTGCAACCATAATCTGGGATTCCCAGAATTAAATCTGATTGAGGGGGAGAAGAGAAAAGTGCCGTCAACACGGACTTACAATGTAAACATATAAATGACTTACTTTATTGCTAAACTTGAGAAAATTTACAGAACTTTTGAAGACTTTTAGAGGAAATATGAGAAAGAAAGTATAAGAGAATGAGAAGAAGAGTTAGAATGGAATACAAGTGTGTGCCTTCACAAGGAGATAGGCTCCCTATTTAAAGAAAATTTTCAAATCTTTACTGTTTCCATGTGATCAGATGAATACGAAACTTTTACTGCTCATGAATAGTTTGTCTGCCACTGAATCTTTACTGTTTCTGACTTTAACAGTGCCTTGAATAGTAGTCTGTCTGCCACCAATTTTTACCGTGTCTGTTTTTATTCTGAGTCTGAAGATGAGGACGAAGGGGTGTCCTTTTTCTTTCCTTTTTACTTTAACTTTTTTTTTTCCTTTTCTCTCTTTTTCTTTTCTTTTCCTTTTTTCTTTTCTTTTTATCTTGTCTGTCTTGCTTTTTATTTTGATAACTGGAAGTATTCCATAGCAATCATCTTCATTGCTGTCACAATATGAAGAAGTCGGATTTTTACTAGAGGATGACGTACTGGGTGACGCACTGTCGACTTCGATTCCAAACTGGATTGTTTTTTATTTTTCCTTCTGCTGAGTGCTTTTCTTGATGAATCTTTACTGGAGGATTTAATTTCTTCTTGCTTTAGTTCTTCGTTCTTTACTGATTCTCCTGAGCCAAGATGATTAAACATTTGTTGGCAGATCATCCTATATTCTTCAGGAGTTTTAGCTGCTGCAAGTAGTACCTGGCACTGAGCTTTCTGTGCTCCAAATGAAGGTTGTTCTTGCAGAATTAATTTACTAGCATAAGAGACAGTGGAAAACTGAGCTCTTTTGATAATCCAATTTTTTACAACAATTTCTGTAGTGGTATTTTTAAATGATCCCCACCATTTTATTTTTTGCTTTCTTACTATGATTGGAATATTGGATCATGTCATATACTGAAAATCAAAGAACCATTGATACACCCAAGGGATAAAAAATTGCATACAAAAATACATTAAAGAAGGAATATATGTCTCACTTTGAGCTGATTTATAATTAGTTTTAAAATACTGATATACCTGAAATACTTCACTTCTGGTGATAGAATTTCATCATAATACCTCTATATTGCCACCATTTTAAAAACCAGTTGGAAAATCTGGTGGTTGTTTTAATACTATGTTGATCAAAATATATTAACCACGAGTGAGTAGTGGTAGGATTTTGAATACTAAAAATATTTTTCCATGCATCTATATAATCAAAATAATTATGAAAGTATAATATTTTTTTAAATTTTTAAATGTCAAGGCAGTGTATAAATTCGAGGTCGGCCAATCTTTTGAATGGATAACCTTTTTATTTGTATAGAAGAATATGCTATTATATTTTTATGGTTTTTATCAAAAGTATGTTTTATTTTTACTAAATCCGTTTCTTCCAAAATACTACAATAATATTCCTGAGGTTTTGAAAAATCTCTTGGTGTGAAATACCAATTCTCAGGATAATATTTTCAAATTACTTCCCATGGGTTTATATCATTAAAACCATTTTCAACTTCAATTTCAAACTCCGAAATATTCTTTAAAAGCCATTTATGAAAACCAGTATTATATCCATAAAAAGATTGGATTTTTGGCAAACCCATAGCCTTCAACGGATTTGATGAGTCTTTACTGTCCACCGTTTGAGACAGACTAGCCGTACCATGAGCGGATACGATCACTTTAGATTTAGAATTCATACCTGAGTCTCTTGAAGAAGACGCCATATTTTATATTGCTTTAATCACCTCTGGTGATTGGCTTAGTTTTTCAATCCATTTCTTTAAATCTATTTGACTCTGGTCTTTTAACTGAGGTTTTAGGGTTTGATTTAAATCTTCCGAATGCTCTGAGAGAGCTTTAGGAGTAGACCATGAACTGGACTTTATTTCTTTCTATTTATTTTTCTTTCGCCCCATTGTTCTGTAAAAATTCTCTAGTTAGAAAATCTGCTATATTGTTATTATTCCCTCTAATATACTCAATATCAAAATCAAAAATATTTAAAAGTGCTTGCCATCTAGCAAAAATTTGTTTAGAAGCAAGATTTTTAACATCTTTTTGGAAAACATCTTTTGCTGATTTACAATCAATCCTAATTAAAAATTTTTTATTTAACAAATCAGATTGAAATTTATTTATGCATATTACTATACTCAAAATCTCATTTTTAATAGTTGAATAATTTATTTGGGCTGAATTTCAGTGTCCTGAAGTGAATTGAATTATACTTTTTTTATTATTTATTCTTTATTTTAAAATTCCTCCATATCCTATATCCGAAGCATCTGTTTCTACAACTTTAAATGCTGTTGGGTTAAGAATATATAAACATAGAATTTTTTTTACTAACGATTTGATATGTTTTACGATGTCTGTATGTTTATTAGTCCACGGACTTGCATTTTTCTTTAATCTGTCATAAAGTGGTTTTATCATTTTGTTTAGGTTTGGATAAAAATCAATGATATAATTTCAACATCCAAGGAACCTTTGTAATTGAGTTTTATTTGTTATCTCATCGGGGAATTTATCTTCAAATATCATTGTTCTTTCAATTGGTTGAATTATTCCTTGTTCAATATAATGACCTAGGAATCTGGTTTTAGTTTGAAATAAATCCATTTTAGTTTTACTTTAACGCTAAACCATTCTTTTTTATAATCATACAGAATGTTTTTAGATGTTTAAAATGTTCTTCAATAGTTTGACTGAATATTAAAAGACCAGCTAAGTAAAATAGAATCTTCAGAATCCACTAAAAATGTAGCACCAGAAACACCTCAGTCAAGAAATATAAATGTAATAGAAGAAGAAGAATCGGAAACTAAAACTGAACAAAGTCAACCAGAATCAGAATATATAAAATAATTTGAAATAAATCTTATAGTACATAGAGAAATAGTTAGTAAAGCACCAGATTTAGGAATTTTAGATAAACCAAATATTACTTCTCAATTTAAATATAATGCTTCAACAGTATATGAATAGAATATAGATGGATTATCTGAATATAATATTTTAAGTTTATTACAACAAATGACAATGACAGCTAATGCATATAAAACTCAGTCGTTTGCTTCTGACAGAGCAATTGCTAGAATTTACAGGACAACTAAAAGGATGATAGGATTACCACTTAACAGATCAGGAACAATTAGACATATTAAATTCAATTCAAATAAATAGTCAAGGAGAACCGATATATAATGAGAGCGGAGAAACTATACAAGATGCAGTATCAACACTAATTTTAACAATTTTCTTACATTTTATAGAGGATCCGTTCCATTTAAAAGATAAAAATGCTGAATTATTAAGTAATTTAAAATGTAAAAATTAAGTGACTTTCAGTATTATAAAACTACATTTTTTACTAGGTTAATGTTAAGAGAAGATTCAAATCAAGATTGTGGAAAGAAAAATTCTTAGCAGGACTTCCTTATTTTCTTGGAGAAAAGGTAAGAAATAATATAAAACAACAATTTGAAAACCCAATACCTTATAGTAAAATGACATATGGACAGCTAATAAGTATAATTCAAAAGGAAGGTTTACAAATTTGTCATGATCTAAAATTACAAAGAACTTTAAAATATGAAATGCATAAAACTAAACAAGAACTAGGATCTTTTTGTAAACAGTTTGATTATGAAATAGGTCAAAATAACAGTTGTAATGGTCAATGTTCAAAATCACAACCAAGAAAATATTATAGACATTATAAGAAGAACCAATATTACAAAAAAGGCATATAAAAAAACCAAATAAAGAAGAATATTATAAAAAGAAAAATTATAAACCCTATAGAAAATATAAAAAGAATGCACAAACAAGTAAAACCCAAAATAAGAAATCATTTAAAGATTTAACATGTTATAATTGTGGAAAGAAAGGACATACATCTAAATTCTGTAAGTTTAATAAAAAAACTAAATGAATTAAATTTATAGGAAGAAGTGATAAATAAAATTCAAGAATTATGTAGACTCAGAAACTTCAGGATCAGATATAACGGAAAGTGAAAATCAAATAGATGAATTACAGACTAGTTTGTTAGAAAAACCAATAAGTGTTTTAACTAAAGACCAAAGTTCATTAATAGAATTAATAAATAATATTGAAGATAGTAGTGCTAAAGAAAAATTCCTTAAAAAATTAATTAAAAGCTATGATGAAGTAGAAGAAGTTGACCAAAATATCCTTAAAATAAATAAACAAACTTATGATTTAACTAAAATACTAAATAAAAACAAACAATCAAAAGAAAAAATATATATATAAGATTTGCATAAAGATATAAGAATAATAAAAAATAAAGTAAAAGAATTAAAATATCAACTTAAAAAAGATGCAAAAAGGATAAATTTATTGGAAGAACAACTAATTTATTAATCGTCTTCTTCATCCGACAAAGAGGAGGAGGAACAACAGAATGAAATAAGTCAATTAAATAATGAAGAAGTAGATGATAATTTTATAATACTATTACAAGAAATAACTTCTAGAAAAACAATTAAATTATTAGAAGAATTTATAATAGATACTATAGCGTTATTTGATACAGGAGCAGATTTAAATTGTATAAAATCAAACTTGATACCTAAAACATTTTGGAAAGAAACTAAAGAAAAACTAACAGCAGCAAATAAAACTAATTTAAATATTTTAGGAAAGACAAAAGCTATAATAATAAATTATGATCTAGAAATAAAAACGGTATTCTTATTATCTCAACAAATAAATCACATGGTAATACTAGGAACACCTTTTATAAACCTTATAACACCTTAATCAGTAAAAGATGATTGCATAAAATTTAAAATAAAAAACAAAACAATCATATTAGTATTTACAGAGAAACCAAAAAGAAAAAAATTAAATTAAATAAAAGCACGTTCCATTAGGACAATGGAAATAAATTCAATAATAAAATCCAAGACAGAAGACTTAAAAGATTTAAAGAATAATGTACATTTAAATAGAATAAAAAATCAATTGGAACAAAACTTTGTAAAGGCTAAAATAGAAAATCTAAGAAATTATATGGAAAAGAAATTATGTTCAGAACATCCAAATGCTTTTTGGAATAGAAAACAACATACAGTAGACTTATCATATGAAGAAAATTTTGATGAAAGTATGATATCAACTAAAGCAAGACCAATTCAAATGAAACCACTAAATAAAACACTAAAATGGATTAGGTATCCAATTCCAAATAAAAAAGACCTTTTAAATAAATTATTTAATACTAATATTTTTAGTAAATTTGATATGAAATTAGGTTACTGGCAAATTCAAATATATCCCAAAGATCGTTATAAGACTGCATTTACTGTTCCGTTTGGACAATAGGAATGGAACGTGATGCCTTTTAGTTTAAAAAACGCACCATCAGAATTTCAAAGAATTATGAATGATATTTTTAATCCATATTTAAAATTTTGTATTGTTTATATTGATGATATTTTAATATTCAGCAAACTATTGAAAAACATTTTAAACATCTAAAAACATTCTGTATGATTATAAAAAAGAATGGTTTAGCGTTAAAGTAAAACTAAAATGGATCTATTTCAAACTAAAATCAGATTCCTAGGTCATTATATTGAACAACGAATAATTCAACCAATTGAAAGAACAATGATATTTGAAGATAAATTCCCCGATGAGATAATAAATAAAACTCAATTACAAAGGTTTCTTGGATGTCGAAATTATATCATTGATTTTTATCCAAACCTAAACAAAATGATAAAACCACTTCATGACAGATTAAAGAAAAATGCAAGTCCGTGGACTAATAAACATACAAATTTGGCCCAAATAAATTATTCAACTATTAAAAAGGAGATTTTGAGTATAGTAATATGCATAAATAAATTTCAATCTGATTTGTTAAATTAAAAATTTTTAATTATGATTGATTGTAAATCATCAAAAAATATTTTACAAAAAGATGTTAAAAATCTAGCCTATAAACAAATTTTTGCTAGATAGCAAGCACTTTTAAATATTTTTTATTTTGATATTGAGTATATTAGAGGGAATAATAACAATATACCTGATTTTCTAACAAGAGAATTTTTACAAAACAATGGGGCGAAAGAAGAATAAATAGAAAGAAATAAAATCCAGTTCATGGTCTACTCCTAAAGCTCTTTCAGAGCATTCAGAAGATTTAAATCAAACTCTAAAACCCCAGTTAAAAGACCAGAGTCAAACAGATCTAAAGAAATGGATTGAAAAACTAAGCCAATCACTAGAGGTGATTAAAGCAATACAAAATATGACATCTTCTTCAAGAGACTCAGGTATGAATTCTAAATCTAAAGCGATCGTACCCGCTCATGGTACGGCTAGTCTGTCTCAAACGGTAGACAGTAAAGACTCATCAAATCCGTTAAAGACTGTGGATTTGCCAAAAATTCAATCTTTCTATGGATATAATACTGGTTTTCATAAATGGCTTTTAAAGAATATTTCGGAGTTTGAAATTGAAGTTGAAAATGGTTTTAATGATATAAACACATGGGAAGTAATTCGAAAATATTATCCTGACAATTGATATTTCACACCAAGAGATCTTTCAAAACCTCGGGAATATTATTGTAGTATTTTGGAAGAAACGGATTCAGTAAAAATAAAACATACTTTTGATAAAAACCATAAAAATATAATAGCATATTCTTCTATACAAATAAAAAGGGTTATCCATTCAAAAGATTGGCCGACCTCGAATTTATACACTGCCTTACATTTAACAATTTTAAAAAGTATTGTACTTCATGTAATTATTTTGATTATATAGATGCAAAGAAAAATATTTTTAGTATTCAAAACCCTACCACTACTCACTCGTGGTTAATATATTTTGATCAACATAGTATTAAAATAACCACCAGATTTCCCAACGGGTTTTTCAAATGGTGGCAATACAAAGGTATTACTGATGAAATTCTATCACCAGAAGTACTTCAGGTATATCAGTATTTTAAAACTAATTATAAACCAGCTCAGAGTGAGACATATATTCCTTCTTTAATATATTTTTGTATGCAATTTTTTATCCCTTACGTATATCAATGGTTCTTTGATTTTTAGTATATGACAGAATCCAATATGCCAATCATAGTAAAAAAGCATAAAATAAAATGGTGGAGATCATTCAAAAATACCACCACAAAAATTGTTGTAAAAAATTGGATTATCAAAAGAGCTCAATTTCTCACTGTCTCTTATGCTAGTAAATTAACTCTGCAAGAACAACCTTCATTTGGAGCACAAAAAGCTCAATGCCAAGCACTACTTGCGGCAGCTAAAACTCCTGAAGAATATAAGATGATTTGCTAGCAAATGTTTAATCATCTTGGCTCAGGAGAATCAGTAAAAAACGAAGAACTAAAGCTCCAGTAAAGATTCATCAAGAAAAGCACTCAGCAAAAGGAAAAATAAAAAACAATCCAGTTCGGAATCGAAGTCAACAGCGTCACCCAGTACGTCATCCTCTAGTAAAAATCCGACATCTTCATATTGTGACAGCAATGAAGATGATTGCTATGAAATACTTCCAGCTATCAAAATAAAAAGCAAGACAAACAAAATAAAAAACAAGACAGACAAGATAAAAAGAAAAGAAAAGAAAAAAGGAAAAGAAAAGAAAAAGAGAGAAAAGGAAAAAAAAAGTTAAAGAAAAAAGGAAAGAAAAAGAAGGACACCTCTTCGTCCTAATCTTTAGACTCAAAATAAAAACAGACACAGTAAAAATTGGTGGCAGACAAACTACTATTCAAGGAACAGTTAAAGCCAGAAATCGTCTTCATCTGATCACATGGAAACAGTAAAGATTCGAAAATTTTCTTTAAATAGAGAGCTTATCCCCTTGTGAAGGCACACACTTGTATTCTATTCTAACTCTTCTTCTCATTCTCTTATACTTTCTTTCTCATATTTCCTCTAAAAGTCTTCAAAAGTTCTGTAAATTTTCTCAAGTTTAGCAATAAAGTAAATCATTTATATGTTTACATTGTAAGTCCGCGTTGACGGCACATTTCTCTTCTCCCCCTCAATCAGACTTAATTCTGGGGATCCCAGGTTAAGGTTGCAGGAACCCTAAACCAATTAATAAATTCTGTTAATTACTGTTTTTAATGGCTATGATCTTGGGAGCCAAATTCGGCCATGATCTTGGAAGCCACTAAATTTTTTTTTTAAGTATTTTAAGTCTTGCTGTACTGTGTTTATAAACGATCCTTTATATTTCTTTATATTTGTTTCCAAATTCGGCTATGATCTTGGAAGCCACTAAATTTTTATTTTAAGTATTTTAAGTCTTGCTGTACTGTATTTATAAACGATCCTTTATATTTCTTTATATTTGTTGGTATAAAAGACTATAAGACTTGGCTATAAAAATATAGAACATAGAAAGCAATACCTGTCTTCACCAACACAATAGATCCATTCTTCTTTTGGTGACAAGCATGCTGCAACAAATTCTCCACCTTCTCTTTTACCAGATGAGAAACTCTTCACAACCTGCATTATAATGATTTAAAAACAAAATATTCAACAATAATCATTCCCCATTAGCCTCAAATATATTTCCTTGAGTGACTTCACATAAACTCAAACTCACCATAGTAATTTCCCAACTAAATTTCTATACATACAATTGCATCAATAAAGATCCAGTAATCAATGAAGAAACATGTCGCAAATCATGAAATCATGCATCATGTTTTTGAAGTTTATTTGCTTTTCCTTTTTTTTTGGTAAAATAACAGCAACTAGTACAATACAATGAATTTTTTCAATCATTGTATTTAGCCCAGCTAAATGTTATATTATATTATTCAGTAACCACAATTGCTTAGTGTGCTAATTCCTTACAACAAAATTCAAATATTCCTTACTCCAGACTCCAGAACACAAATCATATGGATTCCTGCTTTGTGTTTGTACTTTGTAGAGTGCCATGTCCATTAAAATGGCCTATTCTTTTAAGTGCGGTAAAAAGAAAACCAAGTTCAAGAATCAGACCAAAAATCCAGACACAGCCAGGTAACCATGCAAACAGCTGCTGCAGTAATCTTACGGATTATAATCAAATGGAGTTGGCAGACCAACATATGGTTCAATCCATAACACCTAAAAATATACTCAATGAAGATACTACATCACTTTTATTTTATTGTAGATTATGACTTGAGAGCAAAGAAATTTACAGTGCACCGAGTGGGTATCGCTAATAGTGAAACTCAAACTGAAACATCACGTTGTTGCATTTCAGTTGAGTTGAGAAGCTACCAGTCCTTGAAGTGTCATGATGCATATTGATGATGTCTTATTACAAACAACAATATGATCTGTGCTTTTAGGAAAAGATTAATAGAGTTCACAGACGCATCACCTCCCTAACAGTTCATAGAGAGAGACAATCAGGCAGGAAGTAAAACAAGATGGAGGTGGCGGCCTAAATGTATGTACACACTCTGTACTCTTCACATCCCAAACCTACTAAACGCAAATCACAATCTGTTATTCAAACAGGGAAAAGAAATGCCACTAAATGAAATTCCCAATACTAAAAACACCCACACATGCAACTTACCTTCACTGGCAATCACTGGATGCAGTAATAACATGAGTTCCATCACTTGTAAAAATGGCATCATTCACATAGGATGAGTGGCCACAGAATTCCTTCAACAACTTCCCACACCCAGACGTTAGGCCATGTATTCCACATCAAACATGAGACATGGTTACAAAACTGCAGCAGACAAGGTAAGAAAATTTATTGTTGTATGAATATTGATATAAACAAACTAGTAACATAAACAGGTATAGTAAAAAAATTTGGTGTTATATGGTGTAATATTGAAATAAAGTGCCAGTTTTTGGCAATCAACTTTTAAGTTAATATGCACAGGAAGAGACACGTAACAATAAAAGAAATACTCATAGCCAACCTGGCCGTACTGTGATGTACTTGCTGGCTTCCATCACAAGAGAAGGCAACACTAGTAACTCCTTGAGAATGCTCACGTTCGAGATGACACCAGCATTGACTAGTCCTTATCTGCCAGACCTAACAACAAATTAGGTACCAAGAAAAGTTTATCCACATTTAACTATCAAAATTTCATGTGTTGTGTTTTTGTCAGATTTTACTTCTTATCATGCAAATCTTAATTGGAAAAACACAAAATGAGAAGTCCAGATTATTGTGGTAGTTCTATGTTGATGCCAAAATGTTTTTCCTTGATTGATAAGCCGCCTTCCTAGTCCTCACAACCTTGCCAAAAAATTTAAGAACTGCACACTACCCACCATATCCAAAACATCTCACCCAAGGATGCAAATTGGACCACACCTGGAAAAACATGATGTACAAATCCAACTTGCTCCAGTCAATTTTTCTCTCACTGGCACAATTCATACCAAAATACGAACATCTTGATCCACACAATCTGCACAAAAATATCTAATTGAAAATATTTTTCTATTTAGGATTTTTTTCCCCTTTATTATATATATATGTGTATATATATATCCTAATTAGGGCTATAATCAGGATTCCTAATTAACGTTGTAAAATAGGCATTGACATTTTTGTATATTCTAATATCCTAGCTTCAGATATTCCTACTTTAGAATTATTATATAAATAAGCTGCCTTGCAACTTTCAGAATTAAGACATTTAATCTTTTGCCTTTTTTCTCAACATGTACCTATCACACACTAACTAACCATAATCAAAACATTTCCAAACATTAGGCACACATCAATTTTTTAGCTCTTCCCCAATTATTCACGAAAATTCATATTTTTATTATTATGTACAAGCCCGGTTGATCAAACAATTCACAATTCAAACAAGAGTTTTACAAGATTATACATCCATCAGCTTGTAAGCAAGCCCCATGGATGCTTTTAACAATTCCGAGAAGATCTATGTTTTAAAAACAGCAGGTGCTATTTGGGTTGAATTATAAAGAAAAAAATTTCAAAAACATAACGCTAGCACACAATTAAACTTATTTGGACTTCACTTCATGGGAACCTGATGGGATCATCTCAGAATCTGCTGAAATCAACACATAGGACAGGTTCATCATGCATCATAGAAGTTTCCTGAAATATGTTTATCAATCTTCAGTAAATGCACCATAGCAGAGGCCTGCTCACTGCAAAGCTAGCATATTAAAGATACAATGTTCATAACTATTAGAAAAAATAAGGCTTATATTCTCAACCAAAAAGTTTCATTCCTGAAAAGAAATTTTAGCATCAACAAAAGGCATAAAAGAAAAAAATGACACTTTTTTTTTATAAAAAAATAATTTAAAAAAATGGTGGTCTGTAGATAGATTAAACTATCATCAAATTAGACAAGGTTTCTTCTGGGGTGGGCATATAGTCAATTATGCATTTCTCGGATGCAAATAGTCAAGTATGCATTTCTGGACAAGTAGTTAATGATAATAATCAGCAGAACAGAAGATATTATAATACTTGAACATGTGACTGATAGTAAGGACACAGGACTCCTAGGTGAGACACTATGATAAGCTATTACAAGTGGTTGCAATGATTTTGCTTGGAAGATCAGCTCTCAACAGGGGCAAGATATTATTTTGACATGAGGTATGGTGGGGTGATGAACATTAAAAGCTTGTTTTCCAGATCCATATTCCATAACATTGGATAATATGCAATAATTGGATGGTATGTCTTAGACAAGGTTGGAGAGAGCATCAGAACTTAGTATATCAAAATATACTAACAAAAGCAAATAAGAGTTTCTTGTCACCTCTAGCAAATGAAAAAAAAAGTACTTTAAAAAAAGATTAAAACCAAAAGAAATAAAAAGCGGACTTACATCAGCGGCCTTTTTGCAAATTAAGGTTAAAAAATATATATATTTCTCCAACCCTAGTCCGAGAAAAAATTTTTCCCCAATCAGGGTGAAAAGCCATTCTATCGCGCTTATAAAGCTCGGTAGAGCCTACCACGCTCTATAAGCACGGTAGAGTGCACTGACTTTCTTTACCACGCTTTAACAGCGTGGCAAAAGAAGAAGTTTTTTTTTTAATTAAGAAAATTCTGCCGCACTTTTGAAGTGCGGTAGAATTTCTGTCAGTTCTGCACTTGACTTTGGTTTAGAGTGCGGTATACCATTATATATATATATTACCGTACTTGAAAAGTGTGATAACAATTAAAGGTACGTAATACCGCATTTTAAAAGTGCGGTAATACTATGATTTTTTATTAAATTTTTATTATATTAATTTAATTTATTTAATATATATAAATATAATTATAAAAATTATATTAATATTAATTATTTCAATGTAATTGAAATATAACATTATATTTATCATATATATAAATTTAATAATTTATAAATATAACATCATAATTTTATTTATTTAGAAAATAACATTATATATTTTATATTTATCCGTATAATTTGTTATTTTTATTAGAATCGTAATTATAAATAAATAAATTAAATATTTGAGTCATAAAAACTATAAAAAATTATATGTAAATAATTAGGAATTATGGAATGTAATACAAATAAAGCAAAATAATTACAAATGATAAAGTCAAAAAATAATGCAAAAGATATTGCAAATGTCATCTCGTGCCACATGCACGTCCCCTTCTTTCATGTGGACGTCGAGTTCTATATGGCCGACGGTCATCACTTGTACCCTCCCTCACCTTCAGCAGCAGGATTAATATTTGTGGAAGTCATGGGATTATTAAAATCAATAGCCAACGACCTCGGATCTTGTGTTGCAGTGTAATGTGATGGTAAAAAGATATCATCAGATGCAAAAGTGGAGTACTGTTGCCCCGATGTGTACTGTACAAAATTGTCAGAGAATGGTTGTGCTCCTAGACTAGATGAAGGAATATCCACATGATGTCTAACTGAAAATACATTAATGAAGCTGGCATGTCGTGCAAAAGCATCCAAAGTACTACTTATCGGGGTCTGCATCTTAAATGGATTATCTTGAATACCAACCTGCTAAAAGAACCATTGCATCGAATTATATGAGGTGATGGCATATAACTACCATGTGTCCATGTAGTATATTGCGATCTACCGTTTTATGGAATACTAGATCCTACTGATAACTATCCAACCTCACCAAATGATCAATGAGTATAGAATGAAACGAGTGCCGGAATTTTGACATTTGTCGGGATAGTGGTATGTACATCAACATCAACTTTTGGCGTGAGCTACGTCTAAGCCTAGGTCTCCTCGACAGGTCAAAAGGCTCGTCAGGGTCATTTGACATAGGTTGCACCCGAGGTGCCGACTGTGGTGGAGGTATCTCTGATATTCGTTTCTCTTCCTCCATGGCATAGGACATGACTATTGTTTGTCTTTAAATAAGATCTGTACCCGAATTAGAAAACTGTCAATTTATCAAATATATATTCTCGATACCATTCTCTCGTTGGCATTACAATAATTAAACATTGATATTTTAAATAAAAATAAATATATGAAAATTTAGTGAATAATAAAATATTACCACTGTGCTCATAGTTGCACCACAATGCGAAATCCATCGACGAGAAACTCTTCTATATCATTCTAGATACTCTAAATGATAATGAAGTTGCCCATCTAATAGTGCTACTTCAACATGCCATCTATCTTCCCATATGGAAATCCAACGCGCATGAATTATAATCCAATTACTATCAGATGATAATAAAGATGTATTGTGAAGATCAGCTGGCTGGCGTGGTGGATTTAATATTGGTTATTAAATGCCGAATTGGCACAACACCCTATCTGGTTGATGCCATTCTATCACGTGGAAGCAGATCAAGAGAACCACTGCTCTCCAACACCCTAGTTGTTGCATACCGATGGAGATATTATTGTAGGTAACTCTGTTATAAATTGGATGATGTATTGTCAAGATACTTAAAGACTTGTACCTCCCGTTAATATAATGCATGGTAGCTTTTTGCTATTAAGTTGGTTAGTCGAAAATTTTAATGAGCTACCAAATGATGCTGATGAAGAAGTGGTCCAGAAATATGCTCGTGCTTATATTTTGCGAATGATTGGAGGTTCCTATTCACTTATAGGAATCTTAGTAGGGTTAACCTAATGTTTCTGCCTCTTATTGCTAATTTACATAGAGCAGGCATGTATAGTTGGGGTTCAACTTGCCTTACTTGGTTATATAGGGAACTTTGTCGGGCCACTGATCCGATAGTGTCTCAATTAGGTTGAGCCCTACACATCTTCCGAATATGGGCATGGAATTGATTTACTTCAATATCACCATCTATAAATATATGAGATCCACATAATGATGCTACACTAGGAAGTAGGTTAGTATTTTATGCTTATTATGACATTATTATAATTTGCATATTACGCATTTAGATTAAATTCTTAAATTTTTTTATAATAATTTCAGATGGAGTAATGCACGACGTACCATTGTATTGTATGCAAGGACGTGACATTTGAAGAGCTGTGGTTCCCTTGATCTGGTTCCACGTGATAGAATGACATCAACCAGATAGGGTGTTGTGCCAATTCGGCATACAACAACCAATACCAAATCCACCACGCCAGCTAGCTGATCTTCACAATACATCTCTATTATCATCTGATAGTAATTGGATTACAATTCATGCACGTTGAATTGCCATGTGGGAAGATAGATGGCAGAGGTTGGTTGAAGCAGCACCATTAGATTGGCAACTTCATTATCATTCAAAGTACCTAGAATGGTATAGAAGAGTTTCTCGTTGATGAATTTCGCATCGTAGTGCAACTATTAGTACAGTGGTAATATTTTATTATTTAATAAATTTTCATATATTTATTTTTATTTAAAATATCAATGTTTGATTATTGTAATGTCAATAAGAGGATGATATCGAGAATATACATTTGATAAATCGACAGTTTCCTAATCCGGGCACATATCTTATTGAAAGACAAACAACAGTCATGTTCTATGCCATGGGGGAAGAGAAACGAATAATAGAGGTACCTCCACCACAGCCGGCACCTCGAGCGCAACCTATACCAGATGACCCTGACGAGCATGTTGATTCGCCGAGGAGACCTAGGCGTAAACGTAGCTCACGCTAAGAAGCTGATGTTGATGCACATACCACTATCCCGATAAATGTCATAATTCTAGCACTCGTTTCATTCCATACTCATCGATCATTTGGTGAAGTTGGACAGTCGTCAGCAGGACCTAGTGTTCTACAAGGCAGTAGATCACAATATACTACATGGACACATGGTAGTTATATGCCACCACCTCATATAACCCCGACACAGTGGTCCTTCCAACAGATTGGTATTCAAGATAATCCATTTCAGATGCAAACCCCGATAGCTAGTACTTTTGATACTTTTGCACGACATGCTAGCTTCGTTAATGCATTTTCAGCTAGACATTCTGTACATTCCTTCATCTAGCCTAGAAGCACAACCATTCTCTGGCAATTTTATACAGTACACATTAGGACAGCAGTACTCCACTTTTGCATCTGATGATATCTTTTTACCATTGCATTACACAGCAACACAAGATCCAAGGTCGGTGGCTCCTGATCTTAATATTCTCATGACTTCCACAAATATTGATCCTGCTGCTGCTGAAGGCAAGGGTACAAGCGATGACCGTCGGCCATATAGAACTCGACGTCCACATGAAAGAAGAGGACGTCCATGTGGCACGGGAGGACATTTGCAACATCCTTAACATTATTTTTTGAATTTATCATTTGTAATTATATTGCTTTATCTTTATTACATTCCACAATTTCTAATTATTTATATGTAATCTTTTATAGTTTTTATGATTCATAAATATTTAATTTATTTATTTATAATTACGATTCTAATCAAAATAACAAATTATACGGATAGATATAAAATATATAATGTTATTTTCTAAATAAATAAAACTATGATGTTATATTTATAAATTAAATTTATATATATGATAAATATAATGTTATATTTCAATTACATTAAAATAATTAATATTAATATAATTTTTATAATTATATATATATATATATATAATATAAAATTAAATAAATTAATATAATATAAATTTAATAAAAAACCCTAGTATTACAGCACTTTTAAAGTGCGACAATACGTATCTTTAATTTTATCGCACTTTTCAAGTACGGTAATATATATATATATACCCTAGTATTACAGCACTTTTAAAGTGCGGCAATACGTATCTTTAATTTTATCGCACTTTAAAAGTGCTGTAATACTAGGGTTTTTTATTAAATTTATATATATATATATATATATATATATATATATGTATATGTATGGACCGTTTACCAAATGATAATTCAGATTTTAACCCTTCGACAGTACGTGGCGTTGTAACCCAGGTTTCTTCTACGGCACAACAATTGCCGGATTGAAGAGGTCTGGTTTTCCAGCCTTTATACCACGAAAGTAACTAAATTTACCAAACAAATTTCTGATGTGGAAGATCAGCCTGAGCCGCAACCACAGAGCATACTTAAATAACAAATTTTAAAAATTTTAAAGGCTAGGGCTCCTGCAACCTTAACCTGGGATCCCCAGAGTTAAGTCAGATTGTGGGGGGAGAAAAGAAAGGTGCCGTTAACACGGGCTTATACAAGTAGCAGAAATAATTAATACAGAAATAAAACTTACTATATTTAAATAACACTTCAAACTTTACAAAAAGAAGAAGTTTACAGAGAATAAGTGAAGAGAGAATATAGAGAGAATGGGGTTACAAGTGTGTGCCTTCACAAGGGGAGAGGCTCCCTTATATAGAAAATTCTGAGCTTTTACTGTTGATTCACGAGATCCTTACTGTTGGTTCACGCGGATTTTACTGTTCATGAATAGTGTCTTGTCTGCCACTTTGTCTGATACTTTTTACTGTTGATAAATAGTCTGTCTGCCACTTCTTTATCCTTTACTCTTTTCCACCGAAATTCTGATGCCATTTTTTACTCTGAGTCTGACGAGGACGATGAGGTGTCCTTTTTCTTACTCTTATGTTTTAATTTTTCTTCCTTTTCCTTTTTTACTTTTGCCGTCTTTTTACCTTTTCCTTTGCCTGTTTTACTTCGGATTTTTACTGGCGGTAGAATTCCATAGCAATCGTCTTCATTACTGTCATAGTGTGAAGATGTCGAGTTTTTATCGGAGGATGACGTACTTGATGACGCTGTCGACTCCGCCTCTGAGCTTGACTGCTTTTTAGTCTTTCTTCTGCCAACTTTCTTTTTTATTTTTGATTTACTGGAGGATTTTACTGATGATTCCCTGCTGGAAGATTGTTTGTCTTCCGGTTTTACTGATGCTCCCGAGCTAAGCTGATTGAACATTTTCTGACAAATCAGCTTATATTCTTCAGGTGTTTTAGCTGCGGCTAACATGGCCTGGCATTGAGCCTTTTGGGCTCCAAATGTGGGCTCTCCTTGCATTGTCAATTTACCAGCATATGAGGTTTCAGGAAATTGGGCCTTTTTAATGATCCATTGTTTTACTGTTTCTTCCGTGGTCGGGTTTCTGAAAGATCCCCACCATTTTATCTTGTGCTTCTTTACTATAACAGGGATATTTAAGTCTGTCACATACTGAAAATCAAAATACCATTGATATACCCAAGGTAAAAAGAAGTTTATACAAAAATACATCAAAGGTGGTATATACTTTTCATTCTGGGGTGGTCTATAATTAGTTTTGAAATATTGATATATATGAAGTAATTCCTGGGATAAAATATCTTCAGTAGTACCTCTAGATTGCCACCATATAAAAAACCAATTTGGAAATTTGGTGAAAGTTTTAATGGCTTGTTGATCAAAATAAATTAACCATGAATGGGTTGTTGTGGGATTTTGAATACTAAAAATATTAGTCCAAGCATCAACATAATCAAAATAATTATATGAAGTAGAATATCTTTTTAATTTTTTAAATGCAATTTCAGTATATAAACTTGGCGCAGGCCAATCCTTAGGATGCATAACACTCTTTATTTGAATAGAAGAATAAGCTATTATTTCTTTATGATTTTTATCAAAATTATGCTTGACTTTAACAGATCCAGTTTCTTCCAAAATACTTTGATAATAATCCTGAGGTTTTAAAATATTTTTTGGAGTGAAATACCAATTCTCAGGATAATATTTTCTGATTACTTCCCATGGGTTTATATTATTAAAACCGTGTTCAACTTCAATTTCAAATTCAAAAGCAAGTTTTAAATACCATTTGTAAAATCCAGTGTTATACCCATGAGATGATTGGATTTTTGGCAAACCCACAGCCTTTAACAGATTTGATAAGTCTTTACTGTCTACCGTTTGAGACAGACTAGCCGTACCATAAGCGGGTACGATCGCTTTAGATTTAGAAGCCATACATGTTTCTCCTGAAGAGGAGGCCATACCTTGAAGGGCTTTAATCACTTCCGGTGATTGGCTCAGTTCTTCGATCCATACCCAAAACATATACTTCAATATTTTTCAAAATGGATTTTTTCTTTATATAAACCTGCTTATACACCAAAAATTCAAGGCTCTGATACCAAGGTCCATACATTTTGTTGGTATCAGAGCCTTGAATTTTTGGTGTATAAGCAGGTTTATATAAAGAAAAAATCCATTTTGAAAAATATTGAAGTATATGTTTTGGGTATGAAGACTGAACCCGTGTTAGCCAATTGTGTTAGGCGCCTTAGGGTAAAACAGGCAGTGGCCGCAACATAATTCAAAATTTTAGAAATGGATCCTTTCTTGTGTAGATCTGCAAGTACAGTAAAATCGGATGATTCAGAGTCTTCAGAAATAAAAAGGGTAATAAATAAAAAAAGAATTAATTCTAGAAGATTTTGTAAAAGCTATAGATGAATGGGAAATTCCTAAAGTAGATAAAGAACAGATTTATAAAATCTCAAAATTCAATGTTTTTAAAACTGATTATGTAATAAAAACTGAGGAAAGAGATTTTCAGTTAAGTAAACCTTTTGAAAGAATAACTCTCTTGTAAGCTAAAACTTTAAATCAGCATAGAAGTAAGAAATATAAATATATTCATATAGGATTAATTCAAGTAGGAATAAAATCTTTAACTAGAGAAGGATTAAACACAAGTATATTAGCAGTAGTTAGAGATGCTAGATTTTTAAATTTCCAGGATTCTTTGCTAGGATCTGTTGAAACAAGCCTAAGTGAAGGACTTATATCTTTTGAAGTATATCCAGATATGACTATTTCATTAAATGATTTAAATATCTTGGAAAGTATAGTTTTAGAAGTTAAAACTCACAATTATAAAATGAAACAAGGTTCTATCCCTATAGCATTAATATATAAAATCCATTATAAAGACTCAGCCTTTGGAACTAAATATAAATTACAACCTAAAATCGGAGAAACTAGATTTTTGCAGACAGATTTGACTAAAACAAATACAGTAATTTCTAAAACAATTCAGTGGAAAGATATAACCTTGCCAGATGAGTGGATATTAGGAGTAGTTCCTCCTCCAGAACCAGAAAAGGTAAAACCAAATACAAACCTAAGTAGAATTGAACAATTTGAAGATGGTAAAGTATCATTAAAATTTAATAGAAGTGCAAGTAGTAGGTATACAGGATCGTCATCTTCAGTAGTAACAGATGATTTAGGGAGGATCTCAAACCTACCATCTGTGATATATGCTACGTATAAAGGAGATGAACCTAAACCTATTATCCAGACCTTAGTAAAACCTAGATATTCAACCTCGGATATTCCAGAAAGAAACCTTAGAATGAAAGGAGTAGATTATAGCTCTTCAATTCCTCAAGCAGTTTATAATCCAGTAGAAAACTATTTAAATCAACAAGCTAATATGGCACCTTCATCGCCTGAGTCACCTTCAGCATCAGCTATAACAGAAAATGTAAATAATATAAACAGAGAACTAAATCTTCTTAGTAAAGAGAAAATTGAAAAGAAATTTTTAAAGGAAATAACGAAGACAAAGAATTTAAGTAAATTAAATAAAATAGTTAAAAAATATAAATTTGAGGAATTAAAAGAAGAATATTTTAATTATATTAGTCAGGATAGAGAAAAAATAGGATTTTTTTATTGGTTTAAAATAAATAAAAAAGAGAAAAGCATTAATCCAATAATAGTAAGAGATAAAAGGCTAGAATGGATAGTAAATGAAGAGGTAATTAAAAGTGATTTCCCGCCTAAAACAATGAGTAAAATCATACATGGAGATAAAGAAATAATTTGTGCACCCTATAAAATAGCCAAAGAAAATGATACAGATAAAAAGATAATTGAACAAAATAACTTTAGTAATGCAAGTCTAATATGTATAGGAACTCAGTTAAAAAAGATGGAGAGTATTTTAAAAAATAAACAGGTAGAAGAAAAAGAAGAAGTAAAACCAAAAATAAAATCACATGTTTTTAAACCATATCAGGTATCTAGTTCAAGTCAGAAAGAGTTAAAGAATAGTAAAAATGAATTTTTACAAAGTTTAAAAGATCAGTTAAGTAGAATAGAAACTTCAGAATCTAGTAAAAATATAGTACAAGATACACCTCAGTCTAAAACTATAAGTGTTATAGAAGAGGAAGATAAAGAGTCAAGTTCTGAGACTGTGCAGAGTCAGCCAAATTCAGAAGATATAGAGCAGTTTGAAATAAATCCTATATCCCATAGGGAAATAGTCAGTAAAGCTCCAGACCTAGGATTAATAGATAAACCCAATATAATATCACAATTCAAGTATAATGCTTCGACAGTCTATGAATGGAATATAGATGGATTGTCCGAGTATAACATATTAAGTATTTTACAACAGATGACTATGGCAGCTAATGCATATAAAACTCAGTCTTTTGCTTCAGATAGAGCAATAGCTGAGATTATTATAGCAGGTTTCACAGGACAATTAAAAGGTTGGTGGGATTACCACCTAACAGATCAGGAACAGTTAGACATACTAAATTCAATTCAGATAAATAGTGAAGGAGAACCAATATTAAATGAGTTAGGAGAAACCATTCAGGATGCAATATCAGCTCTGATCCTAACTATTTCCTTACATTTTATAGGAGACCCATCTCATTTAAAAGATAAGAATGCCGAGTTATTAAGTAACTTAAAATGTAAAAAATTAAGTCATTTCCAGAATTATAAAACAACATTTTTAACTAGGTTAATGTTAAGGGAGGATTCAAATCAGGATTTTTGGAAGGAGAAATTTTTGGCAGGACTTCCTTATTTCCTAGGAGAGAAAGTAAGAAATCATATAAAAAACCAGTATGGGAACCGATACCTTATAGTAAGTTAACATTTGGTCAGTTAGTAAGTATAATCCAAAAGGAAGGATTACAGATATGTCATGATCTAAAATTACAAAGAACATTAAAATATGAGATGCATAAAACTAAACATGAATTAGGATCCTTCTGTAAACAATTTGATTATGGAATAGGCCAGGATAAAGGATGTAATGGTCAGTGTTCAAAAGACAAAACCAGAAGATATCATAAAAAATACCATCATTATAAAAAGAAATATATAGCTAGGCCTAATAACAATAATAAAGAAGAATTTTATAGTAAAAAGAAAAAATATAACCCTTATAAAAAAATATAGAAATAAGGCCCCAATAGATAAAACTCAGAATAAAAAGTCCCTTAAAGACCTAACATGTTATAATTGCAGAAAGAAAGGTCACACATCAAAATTTTGTAAGTTCAATAAAAAATTAAATGAATTAAATCTGGAAGAAGAAATAGTAAATAAGATTCAAGAATTATGTATACATTTAAATTCCTCAGATTCAGAATTCATAGAAAGTGAAAATCAGATAGATGAATTAGAAACTAACTCGTCAGAAAAATCAATAAGTGTATTAACTAAAGAATAGAGTTCATTATTAGAATTAATAAACAGTATAGAGGATAATAGTACCAAAGAAAAGTTCCTTAAAAAACTAATAAAAAGTATGGATGAGACAGAAGAAATTAAAGAAAGTATTCCTAAAATAAATAGACAAACATATGATTTAACCAAAATATTAGGGAAAAATAAACAATCAGGAGAAAGGATATCAATAGAGGACTTACAAAGAGAAATTAAAATAATAAAAAGTGAGGTTAAAGACTTAAAAGGTCAGCTTCAAAAGGATGCTAAAAGGATTAAATTTCTAGAAAAACAGTTAATTTCTGAGTCGTCTTCTTCATCTAATGAAGAAAAGGAAGATGAGGATGACCAGAATAATATAGGACAACTAAGTAATAAAGATATAGATAGTAATTTTATAATGTTATTACAAGAGATAACTTCCAGAAAATACTTAATTAAATTAAAGATAAAATTATCAGAAAATTTTATTATAGATACTATAGCACTGTTTGACACAGGAGCAGATCTAAATTGTATAAAATCAAGTTTAGTACCAAGTAGATTTTGGAATAAAACTAAAGAGAAATTATCCACGGCAAATAGGACCAAATTAAATATACTAGGTAAAACAGAGGCGTTAGTAGTAAATCAGGATTTAGAGATAAAAACTGTATTTCTATTATCCCAACAGATAAATCATATGGTTATAATGGGAACACCCTTTATAAATCTAATAACCCCATATTCAGTAAAAGATGATTGCATAAAATTTAAAACAAGAAATAAAACAGTTAGATTAGATTTTACAGAAAAACCTAAAAAGAAAAATTTAAATTTAATAAAGGCACATTCCATTAGGACGATGGAAATAAATTCAATAATAAAATCTAAAACAGAAGATCTAAAGGAGTTAAAAAACAATATACATTTGGATAGAATTAAGAGTCAGTTGGAAGATAAATTCATAAAAGAAAAAATAGAGAAGTTAAGAAAAAGTATGGAAGAAGATTTATGTTCTGATCTTTCGAATGCATTTTGGAATAGAAAACAGCATATAGTAGATTTACCTTATGAAGAAAACTTTGATGAAAGGACTATCTCTACTAAAGCAAGACCAATTCAGATGGCACCAGAATTATTGGAATATTGTAAAAAGGAAATAAAAGAATTAAAAGATAAAAAATTAATAAGGAAGTCAAGGAGTCCTTGGTCATGTGCATCTTTTTATGTAAATAAAAGTGCAGAAATTGAAAGAGGAACACCTAGATTAGTTATAAATTACAAGCCGTTAAATGCAGCATTAAAATGGATTAGGTACCCCATTCCAAATAAGAAAGATCTTTTAAACAGATTATATAATGCAAATATCTTTAGTAAATTTGATATGAAATCAGAATATTGGCAGATTCAAATTCATCCTGATGATAGATATAAAACGGCATTTACAGTTTCTTTTGGACAATATGAGTGGAATGTAATGCCTTTTGGATTAAAAAATGCACCGTCAGAATTTCAAAGGATTATGAATAATATTTTCAACCCCTATTCAAAATTTTGTATAGTTTATATAGATGATGTTCTTATATTCAGCCAGACCATAGATGAACATTTTAAGCATTTAAAGACCTTCAAAATGATCATAAGGAAAAATGGTCTAGCATTAAGTAAAACTAAAATGAAATTATTTGAAACTAAAACAAGGTTTTTAGGACATTATATAGAGCAGGGTATGATACAGCCAATTGAAAGAACTTTAGTATTTGGAGATAAGTTTCCTGATGAAATAACTAATAAAACACAGTTACAAAGATTTTTAGGATGTTTAAATTATGTTATAGATTTTTACCCGAATCTAAACAGAATGATAAAACCATTACATGATAGACTTAAGAAAAATGCTGGTCCATGGACCGAAGAACATACCAGCATTATAAAGTATATAAAATCTTTGGTAAAAGAAATTCCATGTTTATATATCCCCAATCCTACAGCCTTTAAGATAGTTGAGACTGATGCATCAGACATAGGATATGGAGGAGTTTTAAAACAAAGAATAGATGATAAAGAATGTATAATCCAGTTCACTTCAGGACATTGGAATTCAGCACGATTAAATTACTCGACTATTAAAAAAGAAATTTTAAGTATTGTCGTATGCATAAATAAGTTTCAGTCTGATTTATTAAATCAGAAGTTTTTGGTAAGAATTGATTGTAAATCTGCAAAGGATATTTTGCAAAAAGATGTTAAAAATCTTGCCTCTAAACAAATTTTTGCTAGATGGCAAGCGCTTTTAAGTATTTTTGATTTTGACATTGAATATATTAAAGGAAATAAAAATAATATCCCAGATTTTCTAACAAGAGAATTTTTACAGAAAAATGGGAAGAAAGAAGAATAAAGGGAAAGAGATAAAGTCCAGTTTCAGCTCTCCTAATAAAGCCCTTTCCGAACAATCGGAAAGAATCAGTAAAACCATGGCTAAAACCACTGAACCCAGTAAAGGTTCCTTAAAACCCCAAACATCTGATAAAACCCAAGAAGAAATTAAAAAATGGATCGAAGAACTGAGCCAATCACCGGAAGTGATTAAAGCCCTTCAAGGTATGGCCTCCTCTTCAGGAGAAACAGGTATGGCTTCTAAATCTAAAGCGATCGTATCCGCTTATGGTACGGCTAGTCTGTCTCAAACGATAGACAGTAAAGACTTATCAAATCCGTTAAAGGCCGTGGGTTTGCCAAAAATCCAATCATCTCATGGGTATAACACTGGATTTTACAAATGGTATTTAAAACCTGCTTTTGAATTTGAAATTGAAGTTGAACACGGTTTTAATAATATAAACCCATGGGAAGTAATCAGAAAATATTATCCTGAGAATTGGTATTTCACTCCAAAAAATATTTTAAAACCTCAGGATTATTATCAAAGTATTTTGGAAGAAACTGGATCTGTTAAAGTCAAGCATAATTTTGATAAAAATCATAAAGAAATAATAGCTTATTCTTCTATTCAAATAAAGAGTGTTATGCATCCTAAGGATTGGCCGGCGCCAAGTTTATATACTGAAATTGCATTTAAAAAATTAAAAAGATATTCTACTTCATATAATTATTTTGATTATGTTGATGCTTGGACTAATATTTTTAGTATTCAAAATCCCACAACAACCCATTCATGGTTAATTTATTTTGATCAACAAGCCATTAAAACTGTTACCAAATTTCCAAATTGGTTTTTTATATGGTGGCAATCTAGAGGTACTACTGAAGATATTTTATCCCAGGAATTACTTCATATATATCAATATTTCAAAACTAATTATAGACCACCCCAGAATGAAAAGTATACACCACCTTTGATGTATTTTTGTATAAACTTCTTTTTACCTTGGGTATATCAATGGTATTTTAATTTTCAGTATGTGACAGACTTAAATATCCCTGTTATAGTAAAGAAGCACAAGATAAAATGGGGGGATCTTTCAGAAACCCGACCACGGAAGAAACAGTAAAACAATGGATCATTAAAAAGGCCCAATTTCCTGAAACCTCATATGCTGGTAAATTGACAATGCAAGGAGAGCCCACATTTGGAGCCCCAAAGGCTCAATGCCAGGCCATGTTAGCCGCAGCTAAAACACCTGAAGAATATAAGCTGATTTGTCAGAAAATGTTCAATCAACTTAGCTCGGGAGCATCAGTAAAACCGGAAGACAAACAATCTTCCAGCAGGAAATCATCAGTAAAATCCTCCAGTAAATCAAAAATAAAAAAGAAAGTTGGCAGAAGAAAGACTAAAAAGCAGTCAAGCTCAGAGGCGGAGTCGACAGCGTCATCAAGTACGTCATCCTCCGATAAAAACTCGACATCTTCACACTATGACAGTAATGAAGACGATTGCTATGGAATTCTACCGCCAGTAAAAATCCGAAGTAAAACAGGCAAAGGAAAAGGTAAAAAGACGGCAAAAGTAAAAAAGGAAAAGGAAGAAAAATTAAAACGGAAGAGTAAGAAAAAGAAGGACACCTCATCGTCCTCGTCAGACTCAGAGTAAAGAATGGCATCAGAATTTCGGTGGAAAAGAGTAAAGGACAAAGAAGTGGTAGACAGACTATTTATCAACAGTAAAAAGTATCAGACAAAGTGGCAGACAAGGCACTATTCATGAACAGTACAATCCGCGTGAACCAATAGTAAGGATCTCGTGAATCAACAGTAAAAGCTCAAAATTTTCTATATAAGGGAGCCTCTCCCCTTGTGAAGGCACACACTTGTAACCCCATTCTCTCTATATTCTCTCTTCACTTATTCTCTGTAAACTTCTTCTTAAAATATTCTCAGAAGTTTTGTAAAGTTTGAAGTGTTATTTAAATATAGTAAGTTTTATTTCTGTATTAATTATTTCTGCTACTTGTATAAGCCCGTGTTAACGGCACCTTTCTTTTCTCCCCCCACAATCTGACTTAACTCTGGGGATCCCAGGTTAAGGTTGCAGGAGCCCTAGCCTTTAAAATTTTTAAAATTTGTTATTTAAGTATGCTCTGTGGTTGCGGCTCAGGCTGATCTTCCACATCAGAAATTTGTTTGGTAAATTTAGTTACTTTCGTGGTATAAAGGCTGGAAAACCAGACCTCTTCAATCCGGCAATTGTTGTGCCGTAGAAGAAACATGGGTTACAATGCCACGTACTGTCGAAGGGTTAAAATCTGAATCATCATTTGGTAAACGGTCCATACATTTTGTTGGTATATATATATATATATATATATATATATATATATATATATTTTAATGGTATAGAGCACGGTAAACCAAAGTCAGGTGCAGAATTCTGCACCTGACAGAAATTCTACTGCACTTCAAAAGTGCAGTAGAATTTGCTTAATTAAAAAAAAATTATTCCTTTATTGCACTTTTAAAGTGTAGTAAAGGAAGTCAGCGCACTCTACCGCGCTTTACCGCACTTTGTAAGCGTGGTAGAGTGGCCTTTCACCTTGGTCCGAGAAAATTTTTTTCTCGGACCAAGATTTTGATAAATATATATATTTTTAATCTTAATTTGCAAAAAGCCCTACATCAGCATGGCACTAAAGATCTTTCTTGAGCTTTCCGCTTAGGTAATCCCAGACCTAGTGGAAATCAAGATGTCAAAGATCCATAAGGATTCATCCATCAATTTTTGGTTAATGGAAGAAAATTACCTCAACGAATCCATCAATAGGCATAAGACAAGGAACTGCCCATCTGGTGAAAACTGAGCACATTCTGCATGACTTTTTGTTCCAAACTGCAGCAGAAAAAATCATACACGGAGCATGAAACTAAAGCAGGTCGGCAAGTAATATAGACAGGAAATTCCTGCAAACCACTGTTCTTGGAATCTTATGCTTCTTGATTCAATTCATATGATTTGATTTGATTGTCTCTCCTACATACTTCGAATGTATGGAATTCCTAAATGCACCTATGTCATGATTGAATCCTGCAATTCAATGTGAATCTAACAATTCAGCCTGTTCTTTTTCTAGAGCATTGTTAGCCCTTATAGCTTCAAAATTTCATATTCCACTTTATTTTTACAGTGAAAATGCCTATAAGTGGCAACCATTGGTAATCTCAAGTATCTCTCAGGTTGCTCCTGCTTCATGACACCCATTGCCTGAGTTTGCATTAAAATGGCACGTGCAGTATCTAATTCTCGAAGTTCTATCATTTCTAATACAATTCGCAACATTGAAGAAAGAAAGCAATCAAAAGAATCTCCAAGGCAACAAAGTGCTTCAGAATTAAATGATTTGGAGTCTTGCTACAGATAGCTAGGGCTCATGCTCATAGTGAGCCCATTGGAGGATGGGGCAAAAGCAACTGCAGCCAGAATTATGACATGCACGATGCACCTCACTGAAGATTGAAGAAGGCTCAAAGACAATTGGAAACTATGGAGGCATAACAAGAACATCGATTAAAAAACATCTTTTCACTTCTCCATCTTTTAATTAAAAGACGTAGCAAACTTGTGCCAAGAATAACAAAGTTGTTCAAATTTAAACACAAGCAAGTTTTTGTTAAATTAGATTAACTTTTGGAGAATTATGTCGTTGAACAACTCTTATAGAAAGCGGAAACACAAAATATGGCATGACAAGAAACCTTCTATAGACAGAAACACAAACCAGAAACAAGCTTTAGCTTATCACCAATGTGGTGCAGGTTCAAGTTTCAGACTTTGAAAGAAAACCCCTATAGATATGAGCAACAAACACTGAAGTGTAAAGACTGTTCGCAAGATCTTTCTCCAAAGACCCAGCAATTCAGACGGCAATACTACAACTAGGTAATAACCAAAAAGTAACATATCAAATCTACAAACCTGCTCATACAAGTCCAATTTATTCCTGGGGAGCTTGAGCTGAGCCAGTTGAGGCAATGTAGCATCCCCTTCCACAATTGATATCAGCAACAAACGTCTCGATACCATCCACTGTATTGAGCGAGACCTGGCACTCGTTCTACAATGTCTGAAACGTTTGGTACAACGAGTTCTCTTTGCAGAACTGGAACACGATCTTGATCACACTGCCAGCAAAATTTATCAGAAGTTCTCAATTTCACCCTCAAAACAAAAAATATGCATCAGAATCCCAGAATTGAGGGAAATGCGATTAAGCAAAGGAAAGAAGCGAATTTGAGTGATTGATGGGTGAAGTAGAAGCATTGTTAGAAAGGAACTCACTCTGGAGCTTCAATTTCTAGAGTCATCATTTGCTCTTACGGGCAGGGAATCCGCTCAATCCTGTTAAGTACTAAGTAGAGAAACTTGGTTAGGGTTTTGAACCTTCCACAACATCCCTATTTGCGACTAGTCTTAGCAAAAGATACCCAAAAATTTTAGGTTGGTGGGAACCGTAAACACCATAAAATAAAATAATGGGATAATTATCAATCCTACTTTTATAATTTGAACTAATTCATTAAAATATCTTTAGATTAAAATATTTATATAATTTAATTTCATTAATTATAAAATGTATTTTTTAAGTATACTTTGTTCGATAATTGTTTTTGAAGTAATCTTCAGTATTTTAACCCAATTAAAATATTATTATTTAATAATTAAGAAAGTAATTTATGAAAAATTACTTTTTATATTATTTAACTAACCATTATCTAAACAGTTATTTACCACTATAACCACTAATAGCTATATTATCGAATAGGTTTTAATTAAAATATTTGTATTCAATCGGCATGTGTTATTTTACAAAAACAATTAAAATACATTCTTGTCAATATTTTTTTCTTTTTTTATTATATGAAAAACAAGAATTGTTCTCACATTTACAAGAATGCTAAAATAAAAAATATGAGCTTATAAATAAGTCCTGCTTTCTACTATTTTTTTATTAAAAAAATGTCATGTCATATATATATATATATAATTTATATTTTATAAAAAAAAATTTTAGAACTTTTTTTTTAAAAAGGCAATACCATTACATTTATTAAGATCTAATAGGCCTAATACAAAGAGGGTTTGAGTCAAATCATAAAATTCAAAGAGAATAAACCAAACTAGCCCAACAAAACAAAACAATACCCAGTATACAAAGCCTACAACTAGAAGCCCAAATCTAGAACCCATGACCCAAACTCGAGCCAAACCAGATCAATACCACAAATTCATATCTGGCCATCGACTCACCACCTGAGGCACCGATAGATTACTGGCGGCAAATCTAGACAAAAATTGCGGCAACACTAGGAAAAAGACAAAAAGACATATGAAACAAGCTTACTTAAAACCAGATCCAAAACGAGGAGGAATTTGATTGGACAAAAGCAGCTCAATACAGAGCAACAGCGACTCAAGAGAAGGTAAAAGCACAGAGGAAAGAAGGCATCGCAGAGCTCAACCATCATCGAGGCCAAAGGGAGCATAACTACCGGATGCATCAGTACGATCCCCGAGATTTTGGCAACATCAACAAAGGTAAGCCTTTCCATCAGTAAAAGCAAGTTGATAGCCCTCACTCAGATCCAGGAAGTGACCCTCGCGACGAATAATAAGACCTGCAAGAGAAAAGAGAAACAAACAACAAACCAAAAAAGAAACACTGCCGGCCTCCTCTGACGAAGGTAAATCAGGGAGGACGAAAGCGATCCCTGCCCGAAGGCAAGAAAGAAATACAAAAAAACTAAAGAAAAATTAAAAAGACAGCAAAACAAGAAGATTAAAGCTAGAAAATAAGAAAAACTAAGGAAGATCCCAAAAGACGACTGAAGACCGACAGCCTCCTTTCTTTCCTTTTGCTATTGTGAGAAGTAAGTTTTTCCCAAAAAAGTTTTAAGAATTATGCATCTTAATTCATGCCAAAATATATTTTTTTTAATTGTGCAAAAGAGTCACAAAGAAAAAGAAAAATATCTTCAATACCAAGTTGTCCTCCTTGAATGTCAAACTTTTCAAGTCTCACAATAAAAAATGAGAAGACAACATAAACAATAACATATGGATTTGGGTCCTTCAGAATTGCTTGCATCTCCCTTTGAATCTATGGCTTTAATCTCTTCAAATTTTTTTTTCTTTTATATGACCTATTTCTTGAGGATATCCATCTGCTATTGAGATTTGGTTATTACGTGAGAATGAAGGGGAGAATTGCAATAGAAGGATTTCTGTATTACCATAAAGGGTAATTTAGAGATTTTCTCACGAACTAATGGTTAAAAAGTTTTAAATTGAATATGTAACACCCCTTACTCGTCTATAAAATAGCTCAGTAAAGGATGCCACATACTATACTATATGCAATTATATATGTGGACTTAAGTTAGCTTTTACATTATAAATTATTATTTAGTTTGTTTAAATGCATGTTAAATCACAAAACAATTTTAAATAGAGAAATTTTAAGAGTTCCCCCTACTTATCAGCAATTATCCCTATAGAAAATAGTTATAAAATCTCAATATTTGCTCATTTCACATTATTAAATCCATAAATAGAGCATAATAACTTAAAATAGTAAACACATTTGTTTATATTCGTACTATTTTTAACACTCATTTACAGACTCTTGGTAGACTAGTAATGTACATGCCAAACATAAACAACCTCTTGTATAAAAGTTGTGAATAACTGGTTATGATGATGTCTCCGTGCTGATAGAGAACCCGATCTTTTTAGTTGATGCTTCCTTTATCTATTACCTGCGCATGGAAAAGTCCAATGCGCTGAGTTTATGCCCAGTGGGTGAATAATAATATATATTCATTCAAATATAAATACGAATACTCATGACAGATACAATGAAATCATTTTATAAAGGCGAGTGAAAATTTTATATGTTAGTGGGTGAAAAGTAGGCAAATTAAGTCATGCAATTTTATAACTATAAGGTCATTCATATTTTGGAAACCATCTTGTGTGCATGCTTGTAAGGTATTAACAAGTCATATAATTAAATCTTAGCCCCTATAAACTCTTTGCAGGATCAATTAGCTAGATAAGGGAAAATTGTATCTGTATAGCACAAAGTGCCAAACTGTATAGTCTAGGGGCCGAATGCTATGCCTGTATAGCTCAAAAGCCGAAAATATCATATCATGTAGCCAATTAGGGTGCAGTACTGTTAAACTATATATGCATGCCATACCCTTATTCTATCTCTGACTCCCACTAAGGTTTACTAGGGGCACGAATGTATATTTTCTTGTTAATTATTTATTGGTACTAAAATTATTCATTTATATGCTTAACATATTGAAACAAGCAAGTATGTCGAACTATTTATTCATAAGCAAGCACGTCGATAAGATGAATCCTTAAAGGCATACATATGCGTATAATAGACCATATTTAGTCATGAATATAATATTCAGTTATGAACATATTACTACTTCATTAAAAACATGTGTGTAAAGTTTTAGTTTATTAAGCTAGCACGTGCACAAAGAAGGCATGTGAAGCTAGCATGTGCATAATTTGGCCGCAAAACTAACACGCCAATCCCTTTTAGGTCAATATTTAGATTTAAGTTTATTTCTGTCTAAGATTGTGTCACATTTCTAAGTGTCTTATGAATATAATTAAACTTACATTTCTCATGAACTTTGTGTATTTATGTCTTAGCTTTCTAACAAGATATATTACATCTAATTCTGACCTTTCTAACTGAAGTTATGAATATTTTTTTGCAAGCTGCCCAATCAGGTTCTAATCAGTACAGTTTTGGTATCTGTTTTTAATCTAATAAAACATATCGTATGCATATATTTGCATATAGATTCAAGCTTAACTTTCTTGTACAAAGTTTTAGGTATACTTCTCAGAGTTCATTTGGCATTGGTCTTAATTGATTTTAATGAGTAAAACATTGGTTATGGTCTAAGTGATATAGACTGTTCCGGATGCATAATCCCCCGTGACCAGTTTAGATTCACTAGCAATTTACATACAATTAACTACAGATTCAAAATTTGGTCACTTTAGTAAAGTTTTAGCTTTTTGTCTTATCTTTCATTTGGTATATATTAAGCTTAATTTCAATTATTACACAATAAGTTATGAGACTTCCAACACAGGCTGTCATGTTGGAACCTATTCTGCTATTTTTATGTTTTTAGCTCCCATGTTGTATCTATTTGCTTTAAACCTTCCAATCATCATTTTGACTTTCATATTACAAATTCATATAATCAAGAGAACATTTCCAGCAATCAAAACCAATCCTTAATTTTACATATTCATAAGAAAATCAAAGGAAAAACAGAACTTCATACAAACACCAAACCTTTTGTACAATTCTTTTCAAAAGCTTTAGGTATACCTTAGTTACTCTTTTTCCTTGCCTCTCCCCTTTGATGTACCTTTCTTCTTTTGAATTTGTTCTTTATAAATAATAAGAAAAATATGAGTTTTAATTCATTTAACAATATATAATTGATTGAAAACATTAAAGAATATGTTTGCCTAATCTAATTTTCAATTTTTATCACTTACCACTTAAGCACCTAAAATTTTCTCCTTCTTCCCTCCTTCTCTATAGTTTCTTTGCTGGTTATTTCACTTAGGAAAGGATTTTGCATGGATGAAGATTTTGTCTTTATGGTGAAATATGGTGGATATGAAAGATAAGAAAGCAAAATAATTTTCTCTTTCTTTTTGGTGTAGGTACGGCAAGCATGGAGAAAAGGAGGACAACCCTTTTTTTTCATGCTTAGTCATGTCTTCATGTATAGCTAGGTGACACATAGCAGGTTTAGATTAAAAAGTAGAAAAAGATGAAGGACCAAACTTGAAATTTACTTTTAAACTTTCCATATTCACACTTTAACCTACTAAACTTTTTCACATGTTTCAATTTAGGTTTTAAACTTTCAATATTCATAGATTGACCTATTAAACTTACACTTTTATCATTTAGAAGTGCATTTCATTTGGATAAGCACGTCGGTTTTAATAAGCACCTCAAGCTAACATGTCGGAAAACTCTTAAGCACCTCCCGAAAGTAACTTGATTCTGACCTACTTATCACATTAGATGCTTTATTTTAAGATATGTCTGTTTTTTTATTTGGATTTTCTATGGTCATTCTTATTTTAATTATGTCTTTGCATGTATAACTCTATATGAAATACAAGTTGGACCTCTAAACACAACTTTTAGTACTATATCTATAGGTGAATTATGTATCAAGCGGTTATGGATAAGCTAACACCTCTCCTAATTAGCTCGAGGTTAAGCTAGCACCACCTCTGAAGCTAATTACTCTAACTTTAGAATGATACAATTTAAATCTAATAGTTTCTCTATTTCTATCCGTAGGTTTTAGAATGTGACAGAATAGTTGTCCTTTATGATTGATACGATGCGTTTCAATAAAGGATAAAATTGTAATAAAAAACTTAAATAATATGGTGTTTTTTAAGAGTTAAGGAGGCAGAGCATTTTGTGTTGATACACTGCATTTTTATTTGTCTTCCTTAGCTGTTAGAGTGTAACAGTCTAATGCATATCATTGGGCGTTTTGTATTGGGATTGAATAATCTGTTAGAGGAGAGAGAAGGTTCAAGTCGGTATATGTGATGGAGTCTATAATGCTTAATTCATTCTATTTTTCCAATACAATCTCAAGAGAATTTCTCTCTATTTTCTCTCTTTCATTTCTGTGTATATCAATTGGTATCAGAGTAGGTGACTCGTGGTTATCGAAACCAGTCAAAAATAACATTTCCGGTTATCAACAATATTACTACTGCAGATAGTGGTAAAGGATCGAATCCACAGAGAATTAAAAACTTACCTATCTTTCTTAACAAGACCAAAAGAATTAACTGAAAGCAAATAACTGAAAGAGAAGTAAATTGAAAGCGAATAAACTGAAAGTAAAATGGGGGGGTTTGAGATTGATTTAATTGATCTAATTCTGAAAGCAGTAAAAGTAAAGCGAATAATTAAATTAAAGGGAATTCAATAATGAAAAAGTTCTAGTTGAAGAGTTGAATCCACTTCAGTTGTTGGGATTGATCATTGAAACTTATGTTCTTTTGATTGATTCAATAGATTAGTTATGGAGATGAAAAACGCTTCTCACCACCATGTCTCTCCTTAATCATAAACCAATTAGGGAACGTCCTCTAATTAATTACTAATTAACAAGTTGCCAATGAACGTCCTTGGGCCTTAGGCATCAAAACAACTGTCAATTGCATTAAGAGATAGAGAGAGCCAATCCTAGCTACTCAAACGCATGAGATGTTGCTAGTTCATACAATTTGTAACGACCCGAAAATTGGACCGCTACCGGCGCTAGAATCCAGATCGGCTTAAGGCCGCCTGGACCCGTAGCAAGCCTGACATATAACCTGTAAACCTGTATAATCCCATACATGATCAACAACATGCATAAAAATTAAAAACTTTTCTTTCCATTCATACACCAAACTCAACCTGTGCATGCACTGTACATAACATAAATCATAAACATTGATCCCTCTGTGGAATCTCATCAGTGCCCCCAAATGGGTGACATAATATATGCTGAGTTGGTTTACATAAACATCATAAAAATCTCTAAGATCATGTATTAAAAGGGATAACAACATTCTATGGTCAAGCACACCTCTAATATCCATAAACATCATTACATAACTATATTGTGCTTTTACATTACATCGTTCTACGATTTGTCATGTCCACATTCTATCTATTACATAGACAAGCTTTACTCTAACCGACCTCCTCTTCTATCCTGTACCTGCAAGCCTGGGGGGTAAAGGGAGAGGGGTGAGCTAAAAGCCCAGTGAGTAGAACTATAAAACATATTAACACTATGTTCCAATGAAATGCATCATAACACAGACAATTCACATAAGGGTTGGGTGAACTTGTCACCAATTAGTCCAAGCTAACTCTGTGTCAGGCCCTAGAATGGGATCCTGGTCTTCCTGCCATAACATACATTACTTACCATTGCCCCAGGGCCTCCTCTGGGCTCCTGGTCTTCGAGTCCCATAACCGTGCCAGGCCGTAGAATGGGGTCCTGGTCTTTCCTTACTCTGTGCCAGGCCGTAGAATGGGGTCCTGGTCTTCCTGTCATGGACTAATTGGGTCATCCAATATTCACCCACATCAACAACAATCGATGCAATGCGACATATTCGTGAAAACTAATGCAATCATCCTATTGCATAATCATGATGCATGAAACATGATAAAACATTTAATTTCTCAATTTAAAAGATTAAGTTTAGTTCCACTCACCTCTGGCTGACTCTAACAACACCGAAGTAGCTGAACTCACTGTTGGGTTCCTCGGGTCCGAACCTACACAGGTGGACTCAAATGAGGGACCAAACATACTAGAACATATCTCTAAACTACTCCCCAAAAACCCCCTAAAACATCATGAAATAACCATAGAAAAACATGCAAAGGAGGCCTGGACAGGGCACTTTCGGCGGCAGGTTCGGCGGCCGAAAGTCCCTCCAGAGCCGAAAGTCAGGCAGGTTCGGCGGCACCTTCGGCGGCCGAAACTCCCAGACAGAGACGAAACTCATGCATGTTCGGCTGCACTTTCGGCGGCCGAAACTGCCAGACAGAGACGAAAGTCTTCTTTTGGGGGCAGGCTTCGGCAGCCGAAAGGCTTGCCTCCCCAGCCATGTTCGGCGGCCGAAAGTCCTTCGGTTGCCGAACCTGGTTTCTGCCAAAGGGCAGAAACTTGGCTCCTTTTGCACATTTCGCCTCCCAACCTTCCAAACATGCATCAAACCTATTCTTTAACACACAAACACAAGCATACATGTTCCTAGGGGCCTCAAATCATCATAAACCCCATCTACAACACATCAAGCATCCACATTTTTCAAGAACACACATTAAACCCATAAACATAACCATAACCTAGACATGCATTCTACCCCCATAGATCTACTTAAAACTTATTTAAAACATGCAATGAGCTTAAGATCGGCTCTTACCTCTTGAAGATCGAGAGAGAGACGACCTAAAACTCGGAGGTGGAAGAGATTGGGTTCTTGAACCTCCAAGCTCCAAAACTTTGCTCAAAAGCTCAAATCTTCAAAACAAAGTTAAAACAAATGAAAATCTTGAAAGATCTAGAGGAAGAACATCAAAGATTGGTGAGGGACGGCAGAGAACTCACCTTGGCCGACAACGGGGAGAAAAGCTCGCCCGTTTTCGGCTAAGGGACCCTTTTATAGTGGCTGGCCAGGCCACGTTCGGGGGCCGAAAGTGCCTCCGCATGCATGCCATGTTCGGCGGCCGAACTTGAGGTTCGGCGGCCGAACCTGAGGTTCGACGGCCGAACCTGGACTTCCCTCACTTATACTTTCGGGGGCCTAAAGCACACCCGCAATGCATGCATGTTCGGCGGCCGAACTTGAGGTTCGGCGGCCGAACCTGGGTTTTCCTCCTCGGTTGTTTTCATGCAAAAACTCATTTCCTTTTTACTTAAAATCATGAAATACAATAAAACATCTTTATGAAAACATGGTTTTACCCCACTAGAGGCTTCCGACATCCGAGATTCCACCGGACGGTAGGAATTCCGATACCGGAGTCTAGCCGGGTATTACATTCTCCCCCCCTTAAGAACATTCGTCCCCGAATGTTCCTCAACTAGCACATGCAAGGCATACAACATATCATACACATAAAACACATGAAACATAAAAGAAACTAACCTTAGAAAAGATAAGGGTACTGCTGGAGCATGGACTCCCGTGTCTCCCAAGTGCATTCTTCCAGATTGTGGTGGTTCCAAAGGACTTTCACCATCGGGATTTCCTTGTTTCTCAGCTTCCTGATCTGGGTGTCTATGATCCGCACTGGCTGCTCAACATAGGTGAGATCCTCTTGGATCTCCACATCAGGCTCACTAAGAACCTTGCCCGGATCTGACACAAACTTCCTCAACATTGAAACATGGAAAACCGGATGGATTCTTCCCATTGAAGCAGGTAAATCCAGCTTGTACGATACATTCCCAATCTTTTGCAAGACTTCAAAGGGTCCGATGTATCATGGGGCTAGTTTACCTTTCTTCCCAAAGCGAACCACTCCTTTCATTGGAGACACCTTGAGCAATACCAGATCCCCCTCCTGAAACTCTACTTGCCTTCTGCGGATGTCTGCATAACTCTTCTGTCTGCTTGCAGCAGTCTTGATTCTTTCTCTGATTAAGGGTACTGCCCTGCTGGTAATCTCTACTAGCTCAGGCCCTGCCAAGGCCTTTTCTCCAACTTCTTCCCAGCAAACAGGTGATCTGCACTTCCTCCCGTACAAAGCTTCATATGGAGCCATCTCGATGCTAGCATGATGGCTGTTATTGTAGGCAAACTCCACTAAAGGTAGATGCTGCCTCCAAGAACCGCCAAAGTCCAGCACACACATTCTTAGCATATCTTCTATGGTATGGATGGTCCTTTCTGATTGTCCGTCTGTCTGAGGATGGAAAGCAGTGCTAAAATCCAACCTGGTACCCATGGCATCCTGCAGACTCCGCCAAAACCTGGAGGTGAACTGGGGTCCTCTATCTGACACTATAGAAACTGGAACCCCATGCAGCCTGACGATCTCATCAACGTACACCTGCGCCAACTTGTCCACAGAATAGCCACTCCTGACAGGGATGAAGTGAGCAGATTTGGTGAGTCTGTCCACAATCACCCATATGGAGTCCAATCTGTTGGACGTCGCCGGTAACCCCACTACGAAGTCCATAGCTATATTCTCTCATTTCCACTCTGGAATAGGTAGCGGGTTAAGCATTCCAACCGGCTTCTGATATTCCAGCTTCACCCTCTGACATACTTCGCAGGCTGACACAAACTGTGCCACTTCTCTCTTCATCGCTGGCCACCAATAGACCTTCTTCAGATCTTGACACATCTTGGTGGCTCCAGGGTGAACGCTGTATCTGGCATTATGAGCTTCCCTCATAATGTCTCCTTTTAGCCCTACGTCATCTGGTACACACAATCGACTCCCGTAGCGGAGGATCCCCTTGTTGTCGAATCTGAACTCACTGTCTTTGCCTGACTGAACAGTCCTGGCAATCTTTACTAACTCTGGGTCCTCATGCTGTTTCTGAGCCACCTGCTCCAGAAACACGGGTGCCACTCTCATCTGAGCAACTAAAGCACCTGTACCACACAACTCTAACTGTAGACCTTCATTAATGAGCTTGTAAAATTCCTTCACCCCTGGTCTCCTCTCTGCTGCTATGTGGGACAAACTGCCTAGTGACTTCCGGCTTAGGGCGTCTGCCACAACATTCGCCTTACCCGGATGATACTGAATCTTGCAATCATAGTCACTCAGCAGCTCTACCCATCTTCTCTGTCTCAAGTTCAGATCTCTTTGACTCAGGATGTACTGCAGGCTCTTATGATCTGTGAAGATCTCACATTTTACCCCATAGAGGTAGTGCCTTCACATCTTGAGTGCAAAGATTACTGCTGCCATCTCTAGGTCATGCGTGGGGTAATTCAACTCATGCTTCTTCAGCTGTCTAGAAGCATAAGCAATCACCCTCTCATTCTGCATTAGCACACAACCCAGTCCCACACGGGACGCATCACAAAAGACTGTAAAGTCTGCATCACTAGATGGCAGAGCTAACACTGGTGTTGAAGTCAACCTCTTCTTAAGCTCTTCAAAACTCTCTTCGCACTGGTCAGTCCACATGAACTTCTGATTCTTCCTGGTCAGTCTGGTCAGAGGAGCTGCTATTTTCGAGAAGTCCTGAACGAACCTCCTGTAGTAACCTGCCAAACCCAAGAAACCTCTAATCTCTGTCACTGAAGTGGGTCTAGGCCAGTTAGCCACAGCTTCTACCTTCTTGGGGTCTACCTCTATTCCATTTTCTGACACCACATGCCCCAAGAATGAAATGCTCCTCAGCCAGAACTCACACTTAGAGAACTTGGCATACAAGCCATGTTCCCTCAAGGTCTGTAGAACCAACCTCAGATGATGGGCATGCTCCTCTGCATTCCTGGAATACACTAGGATATCATCTATGAAGACGATAACAAAGTGATCCAGGTACTGGCTAAACACTCTGTTCATGAGGTCCATGAATGCTGCAGGGGCGTTGGTTAACCCGAACGGCATCACAAGGAACTCAAAATGCCCATATCTGGTCCTGAAAGCTGTCTTTGGCACATCTTCTTCTCTGATCCTCAGCTGATGATACCCAGATCTCATATCTATTTTGGAGAAACAACCCGCTCCTGCTAGCTGGTCGAATAGATCGTCGATCCTTGGCAATGGGTACTTGTTCTTGGTAGTGACTTTGTTCAACTGCCTGTAGTCGATACAAAGTCTAAGGGACCCATCCTTCTTTCTTACAAACAAAACTGGAGCACCCCAGGGTGAGGTACTCGGTCGGATGAAGCCCTTGTCTACCAGCTCCTGTAACTGCTCCTTCAACTCTTTCAGTTCTGCTGGCGCCATCCTGTAGGGAGGGATAGAGATCGGTCGAGTTCTAGGCATCAGTTCTATCTCGAACTCTATCTCCCTAGCAGGTGGTAAACCTGGCAGTTCGTCTGGGAATACATCTAAGAACTCTCTAACCACTGGCACCGAGGCGGGCTCTCTGACCTGACTGCTAAGCTCTCTCACATGAGCCAAATACCCCTGACATCCCCTCCTGAGCAACCTACGAGCCTGAAGAGCTGATATCAGACCTCTAGGTGTACCCCTCCTGTCTCCTCTGAAGACAACCTCAGACCCATCCTGACCTCTAAACCTGACTACCTTGTTCCTGCAGTCCAAGGTAGCACCATGGGTAGATAACCAGTCCATCCCTAGAATGACGTCAAAATCTATCAAATCTAGAACCACCAGGTCGGCGGACAAGCATCTTCCCTCAACAAACACAGGACTACACTGGCAGACTGACTCTGCCACTGATGGATCACACTTGGGTCCACTGACCCAGAGAGGACACTCTAACCCAGAAGTCATCAGACCCAACCTCCCCACGGCTCTCGGAGCAATAAAAGAATAAGATGCACCAGGGTCCATCAAGGCATACACATCTGAACAACCAATGATTAAGTTACCTGCCACCACGGTGTTAGATGCATCTGCCTCCTGCTGTGTCATTGTGAAGATTCGTGCGGGAGCTGATGGACCTTCACCTCTAAAACTCGCTGAAGAAGAGGCTGCCCCTCTCCCTCTGCCTCTGCCACTGGCCTAAGTCATGGCTGGAGCTGCTGGCTGCGCTACACTGCCTGAGGCTGTCTGCTGGGACTGAGCCATCGGGACTGCTCTTGGACATTCTCGAGCCATATGCCCCTCCTGACCACATCTGAAGCAGGCGTTCGTCCCAAACCGACATACTCCCTTGTGTGGCCTACCACACCTCGCACAAACTGCATTATCCGCACCAGAGCTTGAGCCACTCCCAAATCCCAAACTGGACTTGACTTTGCTCCAGAACTTATTCTTCTTACCCTTGGGCTTACCCCATCTCTTACTGCCTGAAGCTGCTGCACTCAGGGTAGAGGGATCTAACCTTCCCCCACCCGGAGTTTTAGGACCAGAAGACTGTGCCACTGTCTATTTAACTGTCCCCTGAACGATGGCACTGGCCTCCATTTTCCTGGCCATATCTACTATGGCATGGAAGCTCTCTCTGTCCACGGACTGAATCAAGGAGGAATACCTGGAATGAAGTTTCATGACATACCTCCTTGACCTCTTCGAATCTGTATCCAGACTCTGCCCAGCAAAAGGCAACAGCTCCAAGAATCTGTCGGTGTACTCCTCTATACTCATATCATCTGTCTGCCTCAACTGCTCAAACTCTATCATCTTCAACTCCCTTGAACTATCGGGAAAAGCCCATCCTGCAAACTCGTTTGCAAACTCTTCCCAAGACATGCTGTCCACTCTCGGGTTCACATAATTCTTGAACCACCCTCGTGCCTTTTTGCACTTAAGCGTGAACCCGGCCATCTGAATGGCTCTACTGTCATCAGCCCCAATTTCATCTGTGATCACCTTAACCCTTTCAAGATACACAAATGGGTCATCCCCTTTTTCATACTGAGGAGCACCCAGTTTCATGTAGTCAGTCATCTTGACCTTGCTCCCACTGGCTGAGCTAGGTCTAGAAGGTTGAGTAACTGGGGCTGCTGGTTCTGTAGGTGGTGGAGGTGGTGCAACATTTTCTGAGGTAGGGTTTGCTGGATTTGGATAGTAAGGTGGGTATGGCATCTGTGTGGGATAAGGGGTAAAGCTAGGGTAATCCGATGTACCTCCCATCGAATACCCGGGGTATTCTGAGAAGTGTGGGTAGTAGGGTGGCTGAACAAATCCCGAGGCTTGAGTGCCTCCTTGGGACTCTCCCATACCTTCCTCTAACATGCTAACTCCCAGACTGCCATCCCTCCTCTGCTCTACATCCATATCATCCCCCATGCCCTCTGACATTCCTCCCTGAACTGTTCCCCTCACTGATCTGCTTCTACCCAGATCTAGAGACCTTCTAGGGTCCCATGCTGCTCTTTCTCTGTTAGACCTACTCGACATTGCCCTAGGCAATGTAGGAGGACGGGCGCTTATGCCCTCATTCTCAGGTGGTACTCCAGTCAATCGTGCAGATCGACGAGTTCCTCTCATCCTGTTTTCTGAAAGGCAGCACATAACAAGCAAACATTAGCATCATATGGTTCATGTGGGCACACATGAACCCTCATCACATACATCACATATCATAGCATATCATTAATGCACATGCATATTATCATGGCATTTCACATCATCATACAAGACAGGACTCCACATCCTATCCTAGTGGACATGACCTTTCCTATTATGCTTGACCTTCTATAACATCTATGAGCCCGGCACTTTAGGTCCGACCATATGATCCTAGGGCTCTGATACCACTTTGTAACGACCTAAAAATCGGACCACTACCGGCGCTAGAATCCAGATCGGCTTAAGGCCGCCGGGACCCATAGCAAGCCTGACATATAACCTGTAAACCTGTATAATCCCATACATGATCAACAACATGCATAAAAATTAAAAACTTTTCTTTCCATTCATACACCAAACTCAACCTGTGCATGCACTGTACATAACATAAATCATAAACATTGATCCCTCTGTGGAATCTCATTAGTGCCCCCAAATGGGTGACATAACATATGCTGAGTTGGTTTACATAAACATCATAAAAATCTCTAAGATCATGTATTAAAAGGGATAACAACATTCTATGGTCAAGCACACCTCTAATATCCATAAACATCATTACATAACTATACTGTGCTTTTACATTATATCGTTCTACGATTTGTCATGTCCACATTCTATCTATTACATAGACAAGCTTTACTCTAACCGACCTCCTCTTCTATCCTGTACCTGCAAGCCTGAGGGTAAAGAGAGAGGGGTGACCTAAAAGCCCAGTGAGTAGAACTATAAAACATATTAACACTATGTTCCAATGAAATGCATCATAACACAGACAATTCACATAAGGGTTGGGTGAACTTGTCACCAATTAGTCCAAGCTAACTCTGTGCCAGGCCGTAGCATGGGGTCCTGGTCTTCCTGCCATAACATACATTACTTACCATTGCCCCAGGGCCTCCTCTAGGCTCCTGGTCTTCGAGTCCCATAACCGTGCCAGGCCGTAGAATGGGGTCCTGGTCTTTCCTTACTCTGTGCCAGGCCGTAGAATGGGATCCTGGTCTTCCTGTCATGGACTAATTGGGTCATCCAATATTCATCCACATCAACAACAATCGATGCAATGCGGCATATTCGTGAAAACTAATGCAATCATCCTATTGCATAATCATGATGCATGAAACATGATAAAACATTTAATTTCTCAATTTAAAAGATTAAGTTTAGTTCCACTCACCTCTGGCTGACTCTGACAACACCGAAGTAGCTGAACTCACTGCTGGGTTCCTCGGGTCCGAACCTACACAGGTGGACTCAAATGAGGGACCAAACATACTAGAACATATCTCTAAACTACTCCCCCAAAACCCCCTAAAACATCATGAAAAAACCATAGAAAAACATGCAAAGGAGGCCTGGACAGGGCACTTTCGGCGGCAGGTTCGGCGGTCGAAAGTCCCTCCAGAGCCGAAAGTCAGGCAGGTTCGGCGGCACCTTCGGCGGCCGAAACTCCCAGACAGAGACGAAACTCATGCATGTTCGGCGGCACTTTCGGCGGCCGAAACTGCCAGACAGAGACGAAAGTCTCCTTTCGGGGGCAGGCTTCGGCAGCCAAAAGGCTTGCCTCCCCAGCCATGTTCGGCGGCCGAAAGTCCTTCGGCTGCTGAACCTGGTTTCTGCCAAAGGGCAGAAACTTGGCTCCTTTTGCACATTTCGCCTCCCAACCTTCCAAACATGCATCAAACCTATTCTTTAACACACAAACACAAACATACATGTTCCTAGGGGCCTCAAATCATCATAAACCCCATCTACAACACATCAAGCATCCATATTTTTCAAGAACACACATTAAACCCATAAACATAACCATAACCTAGACATGCATTCTACCCCCATAGATCTACTTAAAACTTACTTAAAACATGCAATAAGTTTAAGATCGGCTCTTACCTGTTGAAGATCGAGAGAGAGACGACCTAAAACTCGGAGGTGGAAGAGATTGGGTTCTTGAACCTCCAAGCTCCAAAACTTTGCTCAAAAGCTCAAATCTTCAAAACAAAGTTAAAACAAATGAAAATCTTGAAAGATCTAGAGGAAGAACATCAAAGATTGGTGAGGGACGGCGGAGAACTCACCTTGGCCGACAACGGGGAGAAAAGCTCGCCCGTTTTCGGCTAAGGGACCCTTTTATACACTACAAAAAAACAGTGATTTAGCGACCAAAATTTTGGTCGCTAAAAGGCAGAATTTGGTCGCTATTATGAAATAGCGACCATTTAGCGACCAAAATTAAATGGTCGCTGTTTGGCCAGTCGCTAAATTTTTGGCGACAATCTGAAAATTGGTCGCTAAAATAGCGACCAATCAGCGACCATTTTTTGGTCGCTAATTTGGTGTCAGGGCAAATTAAATATTACAAAATAGCGACCAATCAGCGACCATTTTTTGGTCGCTAATTTGATATCATGCAAATTAAGTATTACAAAATAGCAACCAATCAGCGACCATTTTTTTGGTCGCTAAATTTTGATCGCGCTTTTTTAATCGCTATTTCGTTGTTATTTAATCGCTATTTCGTTGTTATTTAATCGCCTCAGGGATGAGCATTTGACCGTTATTTCGTTGCAAATTAATAATAAAATCAAAAAAATATTTATTATTTAATTTGCTTTTGTGGTTGCTTTTATGGCCTCTGTCAAATTAACAAATAAGCAAAGGATTAACTAGAAACCAAAGAAGGGCAAGGAAACAATGATAAGCAACAAATAAGAAAATGCATTTCAAAAATAACTAGAAAAAATAAACACAATATTGTGATAGTCCTATGAATTTGATATAGGTTTCTGTTACAGGGTTGGAACAATCTGCACATAGAAAATTGTCCAACTCAAAGAAACCCAACTCAAGATATGCCAGTAAAATATACAGGCTCGTCTACTGAGCTACAGTAGGAAGTACATCTCCAAAATTTACAATACAAATGCGGTTTAATTTGGCTCCCTATTACTCCTGCGCTATGGTAGCTGTGCGCTCAGGGTTGTTCCAGTTGATCACAAGAAGGTCCTCCGGCATCACATGCTCTTTCACTTGGATGGAGATGAATAAAATTCAAAATGCCACCACCTGGGAGATGGAGGACAAAAAGAAAAGGAAAACAAACGAAAAATTAACAATGTTGTTCAATTTCAAGAGTAAGAAAGTAAACAAAGTCCACAAAAGAAACAAATGAAACCCGCAATTGATCTACACCTCTAGCTATTTAAAACTGGAATATACCCTATAATTGCAGTTCAAGAGTCTATAGAAGATTCAATGAATAGCTGAAAATGTCATGGATAGCTGAAAATTTCTACCATTCAATGAAGGATATATTTAAAGATATAGAAGATTCAATTTGCTACCATGAAACCAGACTGTACTTATAGGTCAACAGAAAACTAGGAATACATAGACAAAATGCCAAAAGAATGAAAAATAGTATCAGGCGATGCAGGACATGGCTTTCACCTGAGAATGGTTGACTGCAAAAGGGGCAGAGCTGCAGTTCATCATTCAGAGTCGATCTGCAAAAGTTAACATTATGGTCCAAGGACCAAGGTGAATGACTTTCAACAAAAAACTATCACATAAAGGCTTCTATAAATTCAATTAGAACCTCTGTGGCCCTTACTTGAAAATCTGAAAATCATTTCCACAATTCGGGCACTGCATGTAGACCAGAAAGCATAAAACAATCAGTTATGAAAGAAGCAGCAAAAGAGGTTGGTGCACAGCATACATATATGAACACATACATGTACACAAAGCCAGCAAGATTTCACACAACAATATTTAAGAAGAAAGAAATAAATGTGACTAAAAAGGTTGAAGAAGCCTCACTGTGCCACTTGAAGCATATCCCGCCCTGCCCACCAGAGGAAAGCTCCCACACCGACAATAGGTATTAGTACTGCCAGGAGTTGTAAGAAAGCATTATGATCAATTAGATTTATCTTGGCATACTGAATCCATTGCCAACTCAATATTTGTCTATGACAATATAAGGCTCAAAGTAACACAACATTGTCTACTGAAAACAGTTCTCACAAATAGAAAAAGCAAAAAACTAAGCAACCATGGGAAGATTAAATAATATAAACAATTGAAAGCTCTAGCAGTAAGTGCTTAATGCTTGACATGATTATTCATACGCAATAGATAACAATCAAACAAGAAACGACTCAAACCCTTTGTTGTCAGGAAAATGCTAAATTCAGACCCCAAACAGAGGCTGACAGCCATTCAGGTTCTAAGTAAGTATAATTCCTGACGTTGATTTTGACCTCAAAATGCAGGTTCTTGATGAAAATATATTTGGGTTCTTTAGGTCATCCATGGATCAAAGAGGATGGAGAAGCTCCTGATACTCCTCTTGACAATGCAGTATTGAGTAGGCTCAAGCAATTCAAAGCAATGAATAATTTCAAGAAAGTTGCTCTAAGGGTATGCAACAATGACCTATTAACAAATTTGCTTCAAAGGGTATGCATCAAAATTTTAATGAAAAATTGTGCAGGTCATTGCTGGCTGTCTATCTGAGGAAGAAATTATGGGATTGAAGGAGATGTTCAGGGGAATGGACACTGACAACAGTGGCACTATAACACTTGAAGAGCTGAAGCAAGGACTTGCCAAGCAAGGGACAAAGCTATCTGAATATGAAGTGAAACAAATCATGGAAGCTGTAAGTTGTTCTATTTCTATTTCAATAGTTTCTGGGGGCAATGAAACTTTTTTTCTTTTTGGTTATGGGGATATGGGGATGAGAGGACTCTGCTAAATTGAGTTTGATGCATTGACAGCTGGATTATGCCAGGATAGGCCACTAAAACCATTTTTAAAGTTCAAAAACTCTTGGATGGTTCTTTTTCTTCTAATTATCAGAAACATTTAATGCAATATCCCCACTGGCAAAACAGGCTGATGCAGACGGTAATGGAATAATAGACTATGATGAGTTCATCACAGCAACAATGCATATGAACAGAATGGATAAGTCATAATCACAACAAAAACAAAAAATATTGAGAATAATAGACTATGATAAGTCATAATCACAACAAAAACAAAAAATAAAAAATTCACACAAAATCCACATTAACAATATTCTAAAACACATCTCAATATCACGAAAACAACTCTGAATGGTAGTGTTTATTTCAAAAATTTTCAATAATCTCACTAAAACAACTCTCAGTCCGTTCACAATAATCTTTATTACAAATAATTTTCAATAATCTCACAAACGAAAACTTCACATAAATCTTAATATTTTCACAAATTTAAGAAATAAATAGATCTCACAAACCTGCAGTGACCGAGGACGCGGCGAGGAGCAGCACCGGACAGCAAGACTGGAGCAGAGGAAGCGGCGGAGAAGAGCAGGAACCGAACGCAGAAACGACGTTGACAGCGTGGAGCACGATCGGCGGGAGGCGCACCAGACGAGTGACGTAGAGGCCGAATGGGGGAGGGGAGGGCGGCAGTAGACTTTGAGAGTTGAGAGAGATTTAGGGTTGGGTTTTATGGGTTATTTTGATTGTAGGTTTATTTATGTTTATTTTTTATCTTTCAATTAAGATTTTATTTTTATAGTTTATATTATTTAAAATGTTTTATATTATATTTTTATTAATTTTGCCTTTAATAGTACAATTAAGATTAGGGATTAATTAAATATTAGGGATTAGAGATTAGGATTAGGAATTAGGTTAGAGTAGCTATGTAAACGGATCGGGTATTTTCGAGTATCTGATCCGACCGAACTCTAATAGGACGGATTTGGGTAGTTATAATTGGGTTTGGGTTTTAAAAATAATACCCGTTGCGGGTTCGGATCGGATTCGGGTTTTATGTACAGGATACCCACTACCCGAATCCATTTATATAAATAATTAATCTAATATAAAAAAATATATTTTATAATAATATTTATAAATTTTTTTTTATATATTTTTATTTAAAAATTTAAATTTAAATATTCTTTAGAAATATTATATTTTTTAAATGAAAATTATTAATGAAAAATATTTTTTATATAAATTATTAATTAAAATATATAAGATTAAACGGGTTCGGGTTTTATTCGGATAATAATAATCGGGTTTGAAACGGATTCGGATAGTTTAAATTAATTTTTAATCGGGTTCGAAACGGGTTCAGATATTACTAATATAAATCGGGTTCGGGTTCGGGTAGTTTAATTTTCACGGGTACGCTACCCGTTTACATCCCTAGGTTAGAGCATCCCTTAAATTGTCAAAACGACGTCGTTTTATATACCGAATTGAAATTACTTAATTTAAAATTTTAAATAAAATAAAATTTAATTAAAAATTAAATTAAAATTTTAAAAATAAAATGGTCACTATTTTAGAGATTAAAATTAGGGATTAGGGTTAGGGATTATGAATTAGGGATCAGGAATTCGGAATTAGGAATTAGAGATTAGGGTTAATTTTATTATGAATTAGGAATTAATTAGATATTAGGGATTAGAAATTAGGATTAGGAATTAGGTTAGAGTAGGGATGTAAACGGATCGGGTATTTTTGGGTATCCGATTCGACCGAACCCTAATAGGACGGATTTGGGTAATTATAATCGGGTTTGGGACGGGTTCGAGTTCGGATCAGATTCGGATTTTATGTACAGGTAACTCACTATCCGAATTCGTTTATATAAATAATTAATCTAATATAAAAAAATATATTTTATAATAATATTTATAATTTTTTTTATATATTTTTATTTAAAAATTTAAATTTAAATATTCTTTAGAAATATTATATTTTTTATATGAAAATTATTAATGAAAAATATTTTTTATATAAATTATTAATTAAAATATATAAAATTAAACGGGTTCGAGTTTTATTCGGATAATAATAATCGGGTTTGGAACGGATTCGGATAGTTTAAATTAATTTTTAATTGGATTCGGAACGGGTTCGGATATTACTAATATAAATCGGGTTCGGGTTCGGTTAGTTTAATTTTCATGGGTACCCTACCCGTTACGTCCCTAGATTAGAGCATCCCTTAAATTGTCAAAACGACGTGGTTTTATATACCGAATTGAAATTACTTAATTTAAAATTTTAAATAAAATAAAATATAATTAAAAATTAAATTAAAATTTTAAAAATAAAATGGTCGCTGATTGGTCGCTGATTGGTCGCTATTTAGCGATTAATTATTTTAGTCGCTAAATATGGTCGCTAAATATCCCCACCCAAAAAGTTGTCGCAATTTCGTCGCAAATATGGTCGCTAATAACTCGCGCCATTAATTCCTGCTAAATTAGCGACCATTTTATATTTGGTCGCTAAATAGCGACCAATCAGCGACCAAAAATTGGTCGTTAAGCTTTTTGTTAAATAAAAATATTATTTCATTCATTCAGTCGCAGAATGGTCGCTGATTGGTAGCTATATAGCGACCAAAAAATTTGGTCGCTAATTTTGGTCGCAATTTCACAGTTTTTTTGTAGTGATAGTGGCTGGCCAGGCCACGTTCGGGGGCCGAAAGTGCCTCCGCATGCATGCCATGTTCGGCGGCCGAACCTGGACTTCCCTCACTTATGCTTTCGGGGGCCTAAAGCACACCCGCAACGCATGCATGTTCGGCGGCCGAACCTGGGTTTTCCTCCTCGGTTGTTTTCATGCAAAAACTCATTTCCTTTTTACTTAAAATCATGAAATACAATAAAACATCTTTATGAAAACATGGTTTTACCCCACTAGAGGCTTCCGACATCCGAGATTCCACCGGACGGTAGGAATTCCGATACCGGAGTCTAGCCGGGTATTACACAATTTCCTTAGTTTTTACACCAAGTGTTCTTATGTTTGAACAATCCAAGCAATTACGGACTTAAAATTATCCAAACTAACAATATATTACCTTACAATCAAGAATCAAGTGGCCAATTTGATCAAAAAAACAAAGCAATAATGGAATCAAGCATGAAATTGTATGAATATTGAATAAACCCAAGACAAACAATGTATGTTCAAATCTCACAATCCATAAAACAACTAAAGTTTCAATCAATATTCAACTAGAATAAAAGGTTTCAGCCACTCATGGCTGAACCAAAAACCAAAAATAAAAGAAAAGAAGAAAGGTAGAAGAAGAGAAGAGGTAAGGTGGCATCGGCCTTGTGTAATCCGAAGAGATGAAGTGCAAGAAAGCTCTTCGACTGGCCTTATGTGCTTCTTAAATAGGATTAGATGCTGCCCTAAGTCTTACTTGCTGCCCAAGAGGTGCTTACTGCCCAAGTTGTGTCTGAAAAGGAAAGAAGCGCGTTGCAAGGTCTTTAGAAGGAAGGAGGCGTGCAAATTGGTCTTCAGATGGAAAGAGGGGCGCGGATTGGTTGTGCAGAAGGAAAGAGATGCTGTCCAAACTTTTCCTTTTAGGTGGAGCCTTCGTTTGAATTTCAAATCTTGAATGCTGAATGCAAGAGAGGCAAGTGCGTCTTCTTAAGATCTTGCTGCCTAAATAGGAAGATCTGACTGCTGAGGTGTCTGCACATCTTTAAACAAAAAAAGAAAGATCTGCAATTTGAATTTCAAATAGTCTGCTGACTGCGCTTTCCTTATCTATTTTTGCTTCTGCACTTTTCTTATTTGGCACTTTTCATATTTGAAAACTTTTCTTATTTGGCACTTTTTTACAGTTTTAAGAGCATTTTCACCAGATTGTCCATTTACACCTAATGTCTGCAAAATAAGATCAAAACCACAAAATTAGGCAAAAAAGGTGTAAATAAATATCAATAATATCATGATAAAATGGTCTAAATTATGCTCTATCAGTAGGCCATCCTCGATCATGGTAGAAGGTACTAGGTCATAAGATGGAGGAAAGAAATGGCTAATTTGGTGCTAGAGTCTGAGCGCAGACAAGAGACCCGTTTGTAAGAAATTATGGCTGAACTCAAGAATCTGGTAATTGGTAACAATAGGACTGAGCCACAATCTAGTGGTTCTAGAGATAAAGAACCTATGGAACAGAATGAAGTGGGTAAAGAAGATGGGAAACATTCTTGGGGCAGTAATACTAAATTGGAGTTCCTTAGGTTTGGGGGAGAAAGATTAGAAGGCTAGCTGTTGAGGTGTGAATTTTTGCTCGAAGTAGGAAAAATCACTCAGGAAAATAGGGTAAAGGTGGCTGCCATTCATCTTGAGGTTATAGCCTTGCAATGGCATCAAGGTTACATTAAAGTTTTTTGTGAAACTATCTATGGAAGTTGGGATAACTACGTTAATGCATTCAGTGCCAAATTTAGAAGCCAAGTATATGATGATCCTATTACAGCGCTCAGAAATTTAAAGCAAAGAGATTCACTACAGGAATATATGAATGCCTTTGACAGCATTCATCCTAAGACAAGTATTAATCTAGAGCAATCTTTAAGTTTTTTTTTCTATATGGATTAAGCGATGATATACAAATGGTTGTTAGAATGTTCAAACCTAAAATCTTGATAGAAGCCTATTCTCTTGCCAGGCTTCAGGAGCTCTCAGTGGCTGCCATACAGCAAAAGCCCAAGCCAAATAAACCTATGTTTTACACCACTCCAAACACCTCATAGAAACCTCTCACCTTGACCACACCTACTTCAACCTTGATTAAACAATCTTCACTTCCTAAAACTCACATTCTAAGCCTTCCAAATACTGCTAAAAATGTACCAAACAATCATAATAAGCCTCACAGACCTCTACTTACTAGCAAGGAGATGGATGAGAAAAGAGCCAAGGGATTGTATTTTTGGTGTGATCATAAATTCATGTCAAGCCATAAATGCAAAAAGAGGCAACTATTCGTTTTGCAAGTGAAAGAGATCATTGATGAGGAGGAATTGATAGAAGCTATTACAGATGATAATGAAGAAGGCTCTCAAGGAGGCCAACATATACTTAATGCTCTATGGGGAAATGGTACAAATCAAACAATGATGGTAAGAGGTCTTAGTGGCAAAGTAAGGTTACATGTACTGGTGGACATAGGCAGTACACAAAATTTCATCAATGAACAGATAGAGAAGAATTTGAACTTTCTAGTTTATGATGTTAATGGAATCTATGTGGAGATTGCTAATGGGCAGGAGATGAAATGTGATGCATTATGTAAAGATTTTATTTGGACAATGCAACAGCAGGAGTTTAAAGCCGATATGTATTTGCTGCCTTTAGGGAGTTATGATTTAATTTTGCGTATTTAGTGGCTGAAAACACTAGGAAAGATTCAATGGGACTTTGAAGAATTAACTATGAATTTTTTTGTGAATAACAAGGCTTACTTCTTGAAAGGGGAATATTTCCCACAAAAAGAGGCAAAGTTAAATGTGTTAACATTCAAAGGTGGAGAAAGATGGGGCTATATTGGGGATTGGAGCACCATGAGGCAATAAAATTCCAATTGAATGTTATACATGAAGCTGCACAGAAATGGCCGGAGTTACATGAACTGCTACTGCTGCAATATATAGATAAGAACCTAAGGGTTTATGATCACCAGATTCCCATCAAAAAAGGATCTCAACCTGCAAATTATAGACCTTATAGATATGCAGCTGAGCAAAAGAATGTCATTGAGAAAATGTTTGATGAAATGCTAGAAGCTGGAGTGATCAAGCACAATGCAAGTCTTGTGGTCTTGGTCAAGAAGAAAGACAAGACATAGAGTATGTGTATTAGTTATAAGGGGCTTAATGCAATGACAATAAAAGATAAGTTTCATATTCCTCTCATAGAATACCTATTGGAAGAATTAGGAGGTGCTAGAATTTTCACTAAAATTGACTTAAGAGCTAGCTATTAGCAAGTGAGAATGAAGCCTGAAGATATTCACAAAACTGCTTTTAAGACACACACAAGGCACTACAAGTTTCTAGTAATGCCCTTTGGCCTCACCAATGCAACCTCTACCTTTCAGTCCCTTATGAATGCCATTTTTAAGCCTTGTTTGAGGAAGTATATGTCGGTTTTCTTTGATGATATCTTGATATACAGTAAGGATGAAGAGGAGCATCTCCAATATTTGCAGTTTGTTCTGGAAACGATGAGAGTTAATGAGTTGTATGCAAAGCCAAGTAAATGTCATTTTGCTCAGTCTTTAGTGGATTATCGTGGCCATATCATCACAGCTGTTGGAGTGCATACAAATCCAAAGAAAGTGTTAGTAGTCCGAGCTTGACATGTTCCTCAAACAATTAAGCAATTAAGGAGTTTCTTAGGACTTACTGGATATTACAAAAGATTCATACAAAATTATGGTCATAAAGCCAAACCACTCACTGAGTTACTAAATAAGGGATGTTTTACATGGAATTTAGAAGCTAAGAAAGCTTTTGAAGTGTTAAAACCAACCATGATCACTGCTCCAGTCTTGGTTTTGCTTGAATTTTCTAAACTTTTATGGTTGAAACAGATGCAACTAGAGAAGGAAAGGTGAAATCCTTATGCATGATGGACATCCCATCGCTTACATTAGTAAGGATTGTTAAACAAAAGCAGGAACATGTCAACCTATGAAAGGGAGATGTTTGCCATTCTTTTTTGCTATCAAGCATTGGGAGCATTATTTAATGTCAAAGCACTTTAAAATCGAGACTGATTACAAAAGCCTCAAGCATATGTTGGAACAGAGGGTGAGTACTTCTACATAACATGTATGGCGGTCCAAATTACAGCCTTTTGATTATGAAATCCAGTATAAGCAAGGGATTGAAAATAGGGCTGTTGATGCCCTTTCTAGACTACCTTCAGGATCTGCTGTGACAGTCACCATCCAAATTCCGCCTTACCAATTATTAGTAGCTATTAGAAGCTCTTGGTAGACAAATCCTTCCTTAACCTCAATCATTATAGATTTGGAAAGGGACCCCATTCTCATCTTAAGTATTCATGGAGGCAAAATCAATTAAGGAGGAAGGGTAAGCTAGTAGTTACCAATTCATTGGAGCTCAAAACTCAGCTTTTAAAGCTTTATCATGATACTAGTACTGGTGGGCATTTTGGAGTTTTAGTTATAGGAAGAAGACTTGGCTCACTTGTGTATTGGAAGGGAATGTGGAAGATGGTTAGGGAATACATTAGGCAGTGTTCTGTGTGCGAACAGAACAAGTATGAAACATTGGCTTCTTCTGGCATCTTGCAGCCCTTACCCTCCCCAAAAGGATTATTCACTGATATTACTATGGATTTCATTAAAGGGTTGCCTAACTCTAAAGGGAAACCTGTTATCATGGTGGTAGTAGATAGACTTTCTAAGTATGCTCATTTCATCTCCCTATCTCATACTTATAATGCCAAGCAAGTTGCACAAGTTTTTCTGGATAATGTGTATAAGTTAAATAGGTTGTCTGAAACCAATGTAAATGATAGAAATTTTGTGTTCACTAGCCAATTTTGGCAAGAATTCTTCAAGCTTCAAGGTGTTTCTCGACATTTATCCACAGCTTACCATCCTCAATCTGATGGCCAATCTTAGGTGGTTAATAGGTGTTTGGAAGGCTATCTCAAGTGTATGTGTGGAGATATACCACATGCTTGGGGACAATGGCTACCCTTGGTTGAGTTCTAGTATAATACTAGTTATCAATCCACCATTTGTATGTCACCATTCGAGGCCTTGTATGGTATTATTCCTCCTATTCACATCTCATATATCCCTAATGATCCTCATGTGGCTATTGTTGACATTTACATAAGAGATTGGGAAGCTGCCATTAATATTCTTAAGCAACATTTGACTAAAGCTGCCTGTCATATGAAGCAAGTGGCTGATAGGAGAAGAAGCAAAAGATCATTCAAGGTAGGAGATCAAGTATATCTCAAGTTGTAGCCTTATGTGCAACATTCTGTTCCTCATTCAAGTCACAAACTCAAGAAGAGATATTATGGGCCTTTTGTAATCATTGAGAAGATTGGTGAAGTTGCTTATAGGCTTTTGTTACCTGAAAAAGTTAAAATTCACAATGTGTTTCATGTCTCATTGCTCAAGCCAGCTTATGTACCTATTATTGCTTCATTAGACTTACCTATTACTGTTGTGGATATTATTCCTTATCCTCAAGCTGTGCTGGACAGGAAAATAGTGAAGCGAAGGAAAGCAGCCACTCAATGGCTTATTCACTGGGCAGGTTCTTCTCCAACTAATGCAACCTGGAAACTTGCTGAGGAGATACAAGCTCGATTTTCTGCATTTGTTCCTTGAGGACAAGGAAACCTTTTAGGGGGAAAGTAGTTGATACGATGCGTTTTAATAAAGGATAAAATTATAACAAAAAAACTTAAATGATACGATGCATTTTGAGAGTTAAGAAGGCAGAGTCTGTAATGTTTAATTCATTTTATTTTTTTAATACAATTCTGTGTGTATTAATTATTAACGAAATTAAATTTCATGAATATTTTAATTTAATTTGAAAAATATAGAAATATTAGGTAGGTCATAGGAACAAGATAGTAATTATTCCTAAAAGAATTTGAGTTCTTTAATTTTTTTTTTTGAAAAATAGATAGAAAATAGAAAATTGGAGATAGTAATTATTCCTAAAAGTATTTGAAAAAATAGATAGAAAATAGAAAAATGGAGAGAGGAAAAGAACTTATATTTCATTATTAAAATGAATGGTGAAAAATAAGAGAAGTTAATATTGTCTATATAAAATCTCCTTACCCGTTTAGTATCAAAGCTCCTTTTTTATTTTAAATTTTAAGGGTATAATATTTTTTATTTTTTTAAAAAGAGAAATTACATTCTTTCTCTTTTAAAAATCTACTAAATAATATAAAAGAAATTAAATTTTAATTTTTTTCCCTTTATTTTTTACCTCAATTTCTCTTGATTTTTCATATATAATTAAGATCCAATTGGGTAAACCTTGTATATGTTTTGAAGACTTGATCTCACCTAAACCAGCGCATATAAACTCAAAATCAAACCAGCATATTAACTAGAGAATTTTCATTTAGGTCGTGTTTTAGCTTTTAGACCGAATTAGTTTTTTAAGTTTTAATTTAACCTCAATTTTACTTAGTAATTTTTAAATAAAATTAAGAAATTTAATTCAAAAATTAAGAAATTAAACTTTTAGTTTTTATTTAAATTATCTCAGAAAATAATTATTTTTGGATTAACTAGATCTTAAATTGAAGCTAGTGTGCTAAATTAGATAACAATTAAAACAACTAAATTAAACATTTTGATAAGTAGGTGGATAAAATCCAAAATTTGCACATATTTTAAAGGAGAGAAAATGGTTGAAAAATACATTTTAATTAATTATTAATAATTTTTTTAGAGTACATTATTCAAAAATATATTGTAGCTAGGATGGCTCTCTCTCGTTTTTAAATTATGTTAAAATTAGCACATAACTTTCTTTTAGAAAATATAAAAAAATATCGTAGTGTTTTTTAATTAATTTTTCATTTTAAAATTTATAATTCAATTTGTATTAATAAAATACATATGGTATTACATCGTTAGCAAAAACTGATAATTTTTAAACGCGGTCAGAAATATTAATATGAAAATCATATCACTAATTATTAATTTAATATAAATTAAACTACACACTTTAAAATAAAAAATAAGTAAAATCACATTTTACTTTTTATTATTTTTATTTTTTAATTAATAATTATATTTTAATTGTCTAATTAATATTTTTTGACGACGTACAAAAATTACTGCTATTTGCTAACGGTATAATATTATTGATAATATTTTAACATAAATTAAATTATAAACTTTAAAGTGAAAATGAATGCTAATGGTATAATACTATCGGTAATATTTTAACATAAATTAAATTATAAATTTTAAAGTGAAAATGAATGAAATCAAAGATACTTAATACGTTCCCTTTTTTTTAAGTCAATATTCTAATCTTATACTTTTGAATTGGTTCAACTCAAGATTCCTCTATTTATTTTCTATCAATTTAGCATTAATTGTATGAGAATTCATGTATCTTTCTGAATATTATGAGAATTAATAAATAAAATAGTGATAAATTAAGAAATCATTATATCATTATTTATTTTCTATCAATTTAGCATTAATTGTATGAGAATTCATATATCTTTCTGAATATTATGAGAATTAATAAATAAAATAGTGATAAATTAAGAAATCATTATATCATTAATATAAATTGAATCTTACCCAATCCAAAAAAATGAAAATGTTTAGAAAGAATATAAAATAGAACTTACCAGTATTTGTGAGACAAAGGTATATTTTCCAAAAGGTTTGAGAACAGACTGTAAAATTAATATGAAGCTATTAACTAAACCAATTTGAATTATCATGAGTGGAAAATGTCAGTTTGCAGGACTTATCTCATCCTGAATTGCAAGGTATTATTCAATTATTTTCCTTCGTATATAAAGGTTAAATTTTTACTATTCAGGCATCCAAGTATGTTTGTTTCAATCCATTTTGGCATATCTTTAGGACAGAATAATTGGCAGACCTGAGGGTAAAAAATGGTATTTGAAGGAAGAAATAAGTCTGAATCTATTGCAGAAATGGAAATGGATGAACAAGAAATGCAAAGAAATAAGCATGGACAAATGGTTTTTATGCTCCATGACAGGACAAGGGATTGGTTATCTTGACTAAAATTTGCTTCAATTGCAGCAAAGAGTTTCATTTCAAAATCAGACGATATGTTATTAGACACACACAGCCAACTCAACCTCCAAACATTTTTACAAAGATAAGAAATAAAATGGTTCCTTCCACCACTCATAAAACTTAATTTCTCCCTATTTTCATTATCAATCTAACCCATTGATGCTAAATAACAACCGCTCAAAGTGGATCATGAGCCGTGAACACGAGATAGGTCCACGTGACAAGAATCAAGTGAGTAGGAGATGCAGTCCATCCTGAAGGAGATCCGGACACCTTAATACTCGGGTATCACTAAAAGACTCACACTTCAAAGATGAGTTTCGGCACAAAGTTATCATTATCATGCACAGCCCGACATATATTCATTACGCCTGTGATCGCAGGATTTTCACCTAATAGCTAGCGATATCCCGTATCAAGCAAACGATCACATTACCGTCGGATTATCAGAAAAATACTATATTTATCCCAATCATTTACAATATAAAGGTAGAAGAACTACAGAAACCAAGGTACAGTATTCTCAAACACTAAAGTCCTAAGCAATTTCTCACGTTTTCTCTACTCGTCTAGATATTGACTTGAGCATCGGAGTGGCTGCCATGAGCACCCACCACCACCTCGCATTGTCTCCCTTGTAGGTTCTGGTCAATCGCAGCACAGTTCCATTCTGTCCACATCATCAATATAATCTCAGTAATATCATTTGGTTCTGTTGCCGGAAACACCCCATTGAACTCTATCTATTTGTTGGGATTGAAGTCGGTCTCTTATTTCTTTTTCTTTTATAAAAAATAGAGGATCTCTCTCTTCTCCGATCTCTTAAAATGGACAGAGTGGTATATGTCATTACGGAAGGACCTAATAAAGGCAATGGAAAAAATTAAGCACGAGGCAGAGGATGTCTTATCTGTATATCAAGAACCATAAGCCAAGCAATAGGTAAATTTCAATCCTGCCGATAAAGCGGTAGGGTTCTTTCAAAATGATTCTCTGGTTATTAAGATCTTGTTGAACCGGTACGAGGTAAGGCAAGTGCTTGTGGATACAGGTAGTTCTGTTAACCTTCTCATCTTAAATGTTCTCAATAAGTTAAGCTTAGATAAAAATAGCCTTGCTAGAGTTTTCTATCTTTTAGTATTGGGCACCATCAATCTCCCCAGTGTTGGGTGATGAGAGATATAGGCAAGAGTTATATGCAGAGTTTGCGGTGGTAGATATCTCATTTACGTACAATGTGATACTCAACCATTCAGCCCTAAACTGTCACGGTATTGTTATTAGTATGAGTTTTATGTGTCTTAAGTTTTCAGCTCCAAGAGGCATAGCAGTGGTCTTAAGCCATCCGAGGTTAGCCAAAAAAGGTTACGGACACCCAACAGAAAGTTTTGGTAAAGCAACCATACCCATTAACTTGTTGAAAAAATCAGAATCTCACATAAAGCTAGAAGTGGTAGACCCGATAGAGGAGGTCCAGATAGGAATGGAGCAAAAGGTATGGTTCGACACAATACTAATTGGTAAAACAAGGACTCACTTGGTAGAATTGTTGAAAACTCGAGTATCAATTTTCACCTGGTCCACAAAAGATATAACAGGTGTAGAACCGACTCTTATCACTCACAAGCTATCTATTGACAAGAACGTCAAACTAATCCAACAAAAGAAAAGAAGGTTCATACTAGAGAGACAACAGGTAATTAAAGAGGAGGTTGATAAACTTTTAAGTGCAGGATTATTAAAGGAAGTACAGTATCCCATATGGCTGGCCAATGTGGTTCTAGTAAAAAAAGCTAATGAAAAGTGGGGAATGTGTGTGGACTTCACCGACTTGAATAAAGCATGTTCGAAAAATCATTACCCTTTACCATCCATCGATAGATTAGTGGACTCGATCTCGGTCCATGCAGTAGTCTCTTTCCTCGATGCCATCTCGGGATATCACTAAATCATGATGGAAACCAAGGACGCAGAAAAAATCTCGTTCATAACAGATGAGGGAGTTTTTTGCTACAAGGTAATGCCTTTTGGGTTAAAAAATATAGGAGCCACGTACCAAAGGCTGAGGTCAATCGTCGAAGTATACGTCAACGATATGGTGGTAAAAAGCCGATCATTGGAAGAACATCCAGAGGATATTCGAAGAGTCTTTAATGTCTTGGACAAGGCGGGTATGAAGCTGAACTCGAAAAAGTGCACCTTCATGATAAAGGCTTAGAAATTCCTAAGATATATCATCTCAAAAAGGGGCATAGAGGCAAATCTAGAGAATATCAGCGCTATCCAAAATATAAAAGCACCCAAGACCATCAACAAGATGCAGAAGCTAAATGGGCGAGTCACTGCCCTGGGCTGATTCATATCCTGTTCAGCCAGAAGGTGTCTCCCATTCTTCAAAGCCTTGAAAGACAAAAGTAAATTTGAGTGGGGAAAAGAATGCACAGAGGCCTTTGAAAAATTAAAAACTTTTTATCCTCTCCTCCATTGCTAAGCCCGCCTGTCGAAGGCGAAGTTTTGTTCTTATATTTATCTATGATGCAGGAAACAGTTTGCTCGGTGCTCATTCATGAGAGCAATGTGGAAAAAAGCCTAATATATTACGCCATCCAAGTTCTGAAAAGGGCAGAGTTGAATTATCCTCCTCTTGAAAAATTGGCGTTTGCAGTACTCATGTCAGTTACAAAGTTGAGGCCGTACTTTAGTCACACACCATAAAATTCAAAAATGATTATCCCTTGCGAAAGATTTTGCATAAATTGGAACTATCAGGACAGTTGTCCACCTAGGTGGTAATATTATCATCCTACAATATCAAGTATGTTCTTAGAAAGGCAATGAAGGCTCAAGTCCTAGCTGAATTTGTGACAGAGATGACTTCACTGCTGGAACTCTTGGAGTCCTCTGAAGCAACCATAGAAGAATGAAAAGTTTGGGTAGATGAAGCTTGCAGGGCCGGGGTGCAGGAATCGGGATCTTTTTGTAGTCCCAAACCGGCATAAAGTTTCGGTATGCGGCGAAACTCGCTTTCAAAGCCACCAACAACATAGCTAAATACGAGGCAATAATAATGACCCTAAGAATCGTCCATGAGCTAGGTATCACAAAATCAATCATTTTTAGTGACTCACGATTGGTTGTCAACTAGTTTCAAGGACAATTTAAGGTTCGAGAATCGAACCTTATCAAATAGGAGGAAAAGGTCGAATCCATAATGAAGGAAATCAAGAACGGACAAAGCAGCTGCGAATTTCACCAAGTAGCTAGAGTAACAATGAAGAGGCAGATCTATTTGCCAAGATGGCAGTGGCAGGTGAACAGTACTTAACCCAACCATTCTAGTTTGAAGAATTGCATACTTCAGTGATAAAAATGGAAGAGTCTTTCTCCATAGAAGAAAGGAAATCATAGATGACGCTCGTATACAAATTCATGACACAAGATGATCTTCCAGCTGACGAGTTATTAGCCAAACAGGTAATAAGAAAGTCTTCTAAGTACGCACTAATTGATGGTTGGTTATATAGAAGGTCCTCCATGGTTGCGATGTGTTATAGAAGAGGAAGGACAAGAAATCCTAAAATATATCCATGAAGGTGATTGCAGGAGTCATGAAGGAGCTCGAACAATTGTCCAGAAAGCATTTAAATAAGGATACTATTGGCCAATGATAATGCAGGATGCGAAGCAACTTATCCAGAGGCGTCGAAGTGTGCTAGGTACACGCAAACATCCCAAGGACACCAGGAAAAATGCAAGTGGCCATTGGAAGTCCCTGGCCTTTCTTTTAGTGGGGGATATATATCCTTGGCCCTTTCTCGAAGGCGTTCAGGTCAAGAAAGTTTATTATTATGGCAGTAGATCACTTTAGTAAATGGACAAAAGCCGAGGCAGTATAGTCCATTACTACCCAGCAAGTATCTCTTTTGTCAGCAAAAATATATTCACCCGATTCAAAATACCTAAAATAATGATTACCGATAATAGAACTCAGTTTGCAAGCATCAGGCTTAAAGACTTTGTAAAAAATGGGAGATTGATTTGAGGTTTAGCTTAGCCTCCCACCCCTGATCCAATCGTATGACAGAATTCACAAACAGAATTATATTACAGGGGCTAAAGAAAAGATTCAATTGAGCCAAAGGCAATTAGCCCGAAGAATTACCTCACATACTATGGGCGTACAGGACTACCACCAGAACAGCTACTAGAGAAACTCCCTTTTTCCCTTGTATATAGGGCAGAAAGGTCATCCCCGTGGAAATACAAGTGAGCAGCTTCAGGACACAATATCCTAAAGTTTCAGGACATCCTAAGGAGATGCATTTTAATTTGGACCAAGCCAAATTCTTGTGGAAAAAGACCGCGATAAGAATGGCGGCTTACAGGAACAAAATATCTAGAATATTCAACGACAAAGTCAGGACGAGAGCCTTCAATGTGGGAGACTTAGTCCTCAAAAGAGCAGACGTAATAGGTAATAATGTCGGACCCATTAAGCTGGATGAAAATTGAAAATGACCATTTAAGATCTCAAAGGTTATTCATCCTGGATCCTATAAGCTAGCCAAGCTAAATGGTCAAGTTATCCCATGCATGGAGTATTTGTAATTTGAAAAAATTTTATCAATAATGAATTAACGAGGTTATTTTTATATGGTGAGTATTTTAGCAACGAGGAATAATGGATTGCCTTTCTAAAAGAAATACTAAAGAATAGACCATTCGAGCGTTGGTCCCATTGGCCAAGAGGCAGTTTTTTGCCAGGCTAGGTCACAAGGCGGTTTCCGCCAGACCATTTGGGCGTCATTCCCATTAATCAAGGCCACAAGACTGTTTTCACTAGGCCTAGTTATAAGATGATTTTGCCAAGACCACTTGGGCATTAGTCCCATTAATCAAGGCCACAAGGCAACTTTTCACCAGGTCAGGTCACAAGGCGATTTTTGGCAGACCACTTGAGCGTTGGTCCCATTAATCAAGGCCACTATGCAGTTTTTCACTAGACTAGATCACAAAGCGATTTTCGTCAGACCACTCGAGTGTTGGTCCCACTAATAAAGGCCACAAGCAGTTTTTACCAGGACAAGTCATAAGGCGGTTTTCGCCAGACCACTTGGGCGTTGGTCGCATTAATCAAGGCCACGAGATAGTTTTTCGCCATGTCAGGTCACAAGATAGTTTTCTACAGACCATTCGGACCTTGGTCCCGAAAAAAAGGTCACCTACACCAAGAGAGCTGAGAAGGGGGTATACTGACCCCTAAAGAATGAGAGGAAAACCATTAAAAGATAAGGCAGACCTTCCAAACAAGGACAAACAAGAATTAAAGGCCACTTATTACATACATAGTAGGATCCACCAGCCCACATTTTCAAGTATTTACTCTATTTTACTAAAAATCTTACGAGTTAAAACTCACAGGTAAATGCATCTTTGCTGCCAAAAAGCAAAATAAGCATTTTCATTACCAAAGATTATAAGGAGGTAAAAAGGACTCAAATAAAATCTCTATTACATTAGAACACTCAGAATTTAATCCTATAGGAAGACACCATCTAAAAGGCCATGCGAAGAATTGGCTCCCCAACTGCCTTCCTAGCCTTACCCTCAGAATCAGTCTTGCACAATCATCCCTTCTCATTAGGGTCGTGACACTGAAAGAACGTTATAATCGGGCTAGTTGCAACTCTCAACGCCAAGAAGTACAATCGCAAGGCCCAAGGATCACAACACCAAATAGGCATTATAGTTGGGCAGGGTGCAATCTCCAGCAATATGCCTACACCTTCACAAAAATTCACCTTCAGCTACTCTTCATAGACCACGATGACATCCTCTACCTAGATCTGGTTATCCTCAAAAGGAAGAAGAAAGAAGATGCCCCACTCCATGTTTCCCTTAAACAACAGTTGCCAAACACAGAAAAGAAAAAGGGTTCTTATATAGAGGCGTAGCCAGCAAAAGCCTTTAATATGTATCAGAAAATAAGGATGCCAATACTACCAAGGCAAAAGATGCAAACAGTCAAGTGACGCCACATGGCCAATAAGATGAAACATCACCTTCGAATCTAAAGAATCAAAGACCAGTAGGGGGACCTCTGATGCTACATAACAATAGCTCAAAGTGAGCCATGAGCTGTCAACATAAGACAGATCCACGTGGGAGGGATTAGGTAAGTAGGAGATGCAGCCCATCCCGAGCTAAGGAGATCCGGACAGCATAGCACCTGGGTATCACCAAAAGACTCACCCTTCAAAGTCAAGTCTCAGTATAAATTTACGGTTATCAAGTGCAACTCGGTATATCTCCATTACGTCAATGATCGCGGGATTTTTACCTAATAGTTGGCGATTTTTCCTATCAAGCAAACAGCCACATTACCACTGGATTATCAGAAAAATACCATATTCATCTCAATCTTTTATAGTATAAATCTAAAAGAACTATAGAGACCAAGATACGGTATTCTCAAATACTAAAGTTCTATGCAATTCCTTACACTTTTTCTACTCGTCTAAATAGTGACTTGAGTATCGGAGTGGCTGCCGTGGGAACACACCATCACCTCATGTTGTCTCTTTTGCAGGTTTCTGACCAATCGCGGCACAGTTTTATTCCGGTCACGTCATCAATCTAATGTCAGCAAATCACCCATTTCCTTAAATTTATTTATTTGGTGCTAATTATTTATAAAAAAAATGCCAAAAATATTTTATTTTGGCACTGCCTTTTTTTATATATAAAACTTATCTCGTATAAATATATATGGATAGGAAAAAAGAAAAAAAAATTCTTAAAATGTTGTACCTGTATATTTAGTTCAAATCCCTCCTAATTAAGATCATTCATCGTTTTCTTAAATATATATATATATATATAAAAGACAAATTTAATGTGATCCAAATATATTAAATCATTTGGCTAGCGTTCCTACTTCAAATTTGAAGTAAACAAAAGTGATCCAAAGTTAGTTAAGGAAAAAAATTGATAAAATATTTTATTAATGATTTTTTTAAAAAAAATTGATGAAGTTTTGTTATTATTTTAAATTTGTTAAAATAAATATTTTCATTTTAATTCATATTTAAATCGAAGAAAAAAAAGTTGCACTGGGTTGTTAGATTTTATTTTTCAAAAAATTGATAAAGAATGAAAATTTTGTTATGTTTTGAATTTTTTAGAATTTAAATAGACAAAATATATTTAGCTTTTTAATTACACTAATATGGCATCTATATCAACATAAATAAATGTTATAAAGCTTAACTTTAAAAGAGGTCGATAGAATATCACCAAGTGGTTGCTTTCAAAAAAAAGAATATCACCAAGTGGCCGAGTGACATTGTAGATGAAGAGAATAGGTTCTCCATCTCTATGCTAATTCCTTTGAAACGATTTTCAATTATAACTTTTCTTTACTTTCCATTTTCCTACGGTTTCAACCTTGCTCTTTCATTCCTTTTTGACTCTTCAACAATCATACAGTTACAAGTTATATTTTTATAAAAAATTATTATTTAATCTCTATAATATGAAAAAATTCATTAGTTCGTTTATTGATTTTAAAAAATATATTAAAATATTCTTAATATTTTAAGAAATCTACTAATTTATCATTCTGTTAGTTTTAGCTATTAAATATTATAAAAAAGTTTAAAATACTCCTAATACCAAAAGACTAATTAGTAAACTTTTTAAAAATTTAATAGATTAACTAATAAGTTTTTTAAAACTATAAAAACTAAATAATAAAATACTTAACGATAAAATTAATGGAGAGGTTAACTAGTAAATTTTTTAAAATATTAGGAGTGTTTTAATGTATTTTTTGAAACCGAGAGACTAACTAGTGAGTTTCTCTATATATTATAAGGATTAAATAATATTTTTTTTATTTTTATTATTGGGGATTTATTAACTTCATTCATAATCATATATGGAGCCTATAAAAATAATATGAAATATTTATAGAGATTGAGAAAGTTAAGTCTATGAGAAATAGAGGTTAACTAACAAAATGATGAGAGCTATTCGTTGTACTTTCTATAAAGAAAACTAAGTTCTTCAAAATGTCAAACGCGATTTTTTTCCTCTACTTTAATTTCATATCTAAAACCTATTTGATGAAGAATTACTCTATTTTCATGGTGCAAGATTAATTATGTTGTAGTGGAAAGAACATTGCTTATGGTGGCTTTAATTCCATTAACATAAAATATTGGATCTATTGTTCCAATTGGATAATCTATGCAAGTATGGCTACGAACGTCCATGTTATTTAACCCTTGTACTGGACATATTATGATGTATTCAACAGATCAATGATAGCTTTGACCCACCCTACCTCAACTCTCATGTGCATTTAGTAGTCATCTATGTTCTATATAACAGATAAAATTTTCGGATGCCTTATGTTATTCTTATTTTCTTTTTTAATTTTATTGCAAGTATGAAATAATATGAGTATTGACAGAATCATGCGGTACGAATTTGATAGGTGAAAAATACGGTCCTAAAAAAAAGATTCAGACATTTCAAAAATCCAGTTTATCATCAAGACTTTTTTGGATAGGACGAGTCTCGGTATAAAGTTAATATTATCAAGTACAATCCAGCATATCTCCATTCTGACGGTAAGTGGAAAATATGGTCCCATCTGAAAAAAAAAAATTCAAACATTTCAAAACTCCCATTTATCATCAAAACTCGCTCTCTCATGAATAGAACATACCTCAGTACAAAATTACCTTTATCAAGCACAATTCAACGTATTCCCATTACGCCTATAGACACCCACCGCCTCACGTTCTCTTTTTTGTAAATCTAAGTCAATTATAGCATTGCTCTTTTCCGACCATATCATCAATATAATCTCTGCAATATCAATTATTAATATTAATTATGTTAATAATCCAGTAATTCAATATATACTTTTACTGTCATCTTATAAATATAAAGATATTGAATTACTATGTTTATGAGCTAACTTTTTTCGATAATGAATATCATAGCAATTGATTTGTAGTGAGCATAAAGGCTTAAGCATAGCAACTTGAATTATAAATTTATTATTTTTTGTATGCATGTCATCCATTTTTATGTACATTTTATGAGGAACAATCAACAAAGAGTTTAATACTTTTCATATGCATACTCATCCATTTTGTTTATAAATCTTCTAAACAACGTTTCAATAATAAAAAATTATTTGGAACATTTTTAATATTAAACTAAATATTATTAATTTTTTGTATAATTTCCACAAATATAGTAGTACTATTGAATTAATGTGTTTTTCAAAATTTATTGTTTGATGTCAATAAATTAATATAATTACTAAAATAACATTGTGATGCAATATGATTTTATACAATATGATTCTAGAAATATTGTGCCAACAAAAGTCTAGTTTACTAATAGAGATAAGCTCCAACAATGGTGTTAGGACTTCAAGCAAGCTTTCTAGTAAAAAAACTTATTTTTAACTTTTAAGGTATTAATTTATAGTTATATAAATGTTTAAAATTTTTGTATACAAGTAAATTATTTAATTATTAAAATAAAAAAATAATATAATCTAAACAAAAAACAAAGTCTTATAGGTTATCAAATTATTATGAGCTCTCTCAACACTATGTTGTCTTATGTTCTTTCTTCTTTGCCTATGTCTCGGCGTGAAGAGGTTTCTATGTTGATATGGAGCTTCTGGACATACCATAATGATGTTTAGAGATTCAAATTCTGGTACTAAACCATTAGCTGCAGCAGTTTGGCAACCTCCTCCCCTTGGACAGTATAAATGCAATATAGATATTTCAGTACAGGCTAATGGTTCATATGGGTTGAGAATGGTAATCTGAAATTCATTGGGTACTATTATGAAGGTCAACTTATGGTCGTGCCTGGTTTAATGGATTCTCTATTAGGTGAAGTGTTATGTTTTAGGGAGGCATTGAGCTGGTTGAGGTCTAAAAATTATTTTTCAATTTGTGTGGAAACGGATTGTGAGCTGATTGTTAACGCTTTGAATTCTCCACACACTGTTTCTTCATATTTTGAGTTCATGATTAATGATTGTAAGGTTCTTCATGAGCAGCAGTATGTTTTGTTTGCTTTTGTTAGGAGATTAGCGAACTAAGTTGCTCATACAGTTGCAAGAGTGGCTGGTTCTATGTCTGATTTTGATCGGGAGTATGCCCTCTCAGACGATGTTTTAACTGTTAAATTAATTAATTAATTAATTATATTTATTGTCAATATATTTAAAATTTAATGGGTCACATATAAAGAATTACATGAAAAAATAAAATGAGAAGTTAAATCGAGTGGGACTTAATTGCATATAAATTGACATTAGTATAAAATTATAATTTGAAAGAATTAGGATTTTGATCTAATTAAGTAGGAACTTAATTAAAATTGTTTAAAATTTATATGGATTATTTATTAAAATTTTGGATCATAGTTATAATTTATTTATTTAATTAAATAAATAAATAAATAAATATTGTTATACTAAAACTATAGGCTTTGAGTATAAAAGGACATAATTAACTGTATCTACTCTTGGTAGAAATTCTTTTTGAGAATCTCTAAAATTTATAGGAAAAGTAAAGAGTTAGCACTCAAAATCTCCCACATTCTCAATCTCTTAGAATTATTCTAAGATTTTTCGATTGTCATTTTGTGTTGGTACTATTAAATATCATACATTTGGTTGATTTGTGATTTGCAATAATTCAACTTAGACAAACGATTTCGTTTTTTGCAATAATAAAAATAAAAAACATTTATTTTTAAAAAATTTATTAGTGACTTTTTTTAAATTTTTTAAAATTTTAGTAATTAACCGGTTCACAAAATCACATTAGGAACATTTTAAATTTTTTTATAATATTTAACGAATAAAATTAATAAAGAGATTAATTATTAAATTTTTTAAAATATTAAAAATATTTTAATATATTTTTTAAAATAAAAAAATTAACTAATAAATTTTTCCATCTAAATAATAAAATTTTCAATTATTTTAACTTTATATAAGCAATATACTTTAAAAATTATCTTTAAAACATTCAATATATACAACTAGAATTGATATATATCAATATTGATTATAAATAAATAAAAGTAAAATAAAATAAGATAATAGCACTCTCAAAAGGGCCATTTTCAGTTGATATTCTAAGTGATAGCAATTGACAAGGTCATTGAAGTCCTTTTCATACACTTGCATGACTTTTAAGGCAAAATGAGTTATATGACTCTTAAATCATCTTTTAGGCTCACTTGCATAAACTTTACCTCTTAAAAGCTTGACTTATCAGAAATTTCAAAGGATACAGTTCATTATATATATTTTTTAATAATAAACACATTTATTTTACCTCTCTGAGATATTTAATACGATAATTTAATAAAAATTAAATTATTATTAAGAAAAATATTTTTCTAAAGAGAAAGCTATTTTTTAGATTTTTTTGAGAATTTTACTTTTACTAGTACTAATGAATTTTCTATACATGAATCTTTTAATATTTACGATTATACAATTAAAATAATTTTTTTAAGAAAATAACTTTCTTAAAATTATTTTTACACGCATAAACGAGTCTTTGATTTTAATTTTATTATTTTTCCATAATAACCATGCATCCCTAGTCAAAGGATGATTAAGAGAGCCACGTCGTCAACTATAAAGGGTCATTTAGCCCCTTAAACGTAACGGATCTTTTTGATGTGAGACCTTCAATGATTATTTTTAATTATAGTAACACTAAAAAAATAAAAAAAAAATTATAAAATTTTATTAATAAACGGTCAATATTTTATATTATTAAATATAATCAATAAAGAGTAAGTAATTTATTTTACTAATTATTTTTTTAATAATTTAATTATATTGTTTTTCCATTTTTTCTAAAATAGTATTAGAAATTAGTTTATCCGTAAATTGTTAGTAATGTAATAGTTGATAGGGTTATTAAGTATTATATTTAAATTAAAAAAATTGATTGAATTAAATTAGTTTAAAATTTTAATTCGATTTTTTATTTATTTTGATTTGATTTATTTTTTAATTTTAAAAAATTTTAGTTATTGCAATTCACTCCTACGATTTTAACGAGAAAAAAATTAAATCGAATCGATTAGTGATGATAGTATATTATTTTTAATAATATAGAGAGATTATATTAAAATATTATAATTAAATTTTAAAATATTAAAAATAAAGGGTGAAAAATAAAAAAGTTATTAAAAATTTAAACTGATCAATTCGAACTGAATCAGATCTGTTCAATTCAATTTAATTTTTAACCAAAATCAATTCGATTCGATTTTTATAAATACTAAAATTTTAATTTTTAATTTATTTCGTTTAATTCGGTTAACTGATTCGACAAAATATTTACCGCTAATAGTTGATATTTTAAATCACAAAATATAATTAATTGATCGTTAATAATTTATTTTATCCATCTATTATTAATTTTTTTTTATAATTTAATCAATAAATTTTATTTTTATTTTTTAATATTGTTAAATATTACTAGAAATTAGTTTTAGTATCTTGTATTAAATTTATTTCTTCCCATTCATATAGATATCAAGAAATTCACAAAATGATGGGAAACCTATCTTTGTACTTTTATTCTAAAATTCAATTTCTAGTCAATATGGTCTTAATTTATTTTTTCATAACTTACATATCATAAGGTTCATGTATAAAATTAGATTTTTTTAAAATAAATCTAATTAAATTTTCATATTTTTGTTCAAGAGCTAATTAAATTAATGTATTTTTATTCAAAAGACTAAATAAGTTATGATCTAATATAATATAATTTTTTAATAATAAAATATTTTTAATTTAAAATATCAAAATATAGTATTTTAAATACATAATAATAGTAAATCATTTTTAAAATTACAAAATAAAATTTTATTATAAAATTAATATTTTGTTATAAAAAATATTTTATTATTAAAAACTAATATTATATTAGAATTTATGTACAGAATTTTGTGCACTCTTCTGGATTTTTAAAGTGAATTAGCTTTTATCTAAATTTAATATCTAGGGTTATTCTATTCGTAATAAAGTGGAATTGGAGGGGCAATTAAAATCTGTTAATGACCTGGTAATCCCTGCATTGCATGTGCATCAAGGAAAATGGAAGGTAACCTAACATTGCTTGTTTCGGTTTTTTACCCTTTTATTATATTATATAACAATTTGGTAACCGGCCACCATTTTTCTATCTAAATTTTAATTTTCCGTCTGCAAGTCTATTTTTAGTTGGAAAAATTATTTTTTATTTTTGAAATATAGTTTAATCAATGAATTTATTTTTTTATTTTAAAAATTTAAAATTTTAATTTTTAAAATTTTATTTTATTAAATTAGAGATTTTACCTTCTATTAAAAACACCGGTAATAATAGAATTAATGATCGAAATACCTTTTTAAAATCTAATATTTTAATTTTTTAAAATTTAATTTTATTAAATTTAAAAATAATTCTTTTAAATATCCATTCATTTGCACTCCGAGACTTAGCATGGTGGAAAGTGCATCCTTGTAGCCTTGAGAGGTCTAAGGTTCGACTCCCCCAACCTTTACTTCAAAAAAAAAAAAATACATATTAAAAGAATCAATAAATAGAAGCAATTTATATTTAAGAAAAATTCAAATTCAAACTCAGTTTTCCCAAATAAATAAAATTTCAACGATTAAAATTAAAATAGAGACATATGCATTGAAAAATATGATTCCACGCACAATTCTAGTAGAGGCAAATAAAACCTTACACTATAACATGATTCTTGTCCAACATAAAACCTATAAGTATAATTCAAATTTCACAAAGTACAAACATAAACTCAGAGGACTACTTCATTACAATTCAATTTCTCCACTAGAATAACTTTAAGGATGTCAAAAATTAGAACCATAAAGATCGATGTTGGAATCCCTAAAGTTTGGCTAGTGAATTTCATTCTAGCAATATATTTTGCCCAAAATAATCAATGTTGGTTCAACGTGGGAATGCCAACATAGAATGATATCTCTCCTCAGTGCTAATAATGGCTTTTGATTGGATTTTCTGATTCAACTTTGCTTTTTTTTTAAGATTTTCTATTTATTTTTTGAGAAAATTGAGAGAGATGGATAAAAGAGAGAAGATGAAAAAGAAGACGGAGAAGAAAGAGGAGGAGGAATAGGGATAAAGAAGGCATCAGGCATTGCATGTGGGAGATTGCAAAGAGAGAAAATTGAATATGTGAAAGAGAAAGCGGAGGTGGGGCAAAGAGGAGATGATCAAGAGAGTAAAAAATATTATGCAACCTAACACAAGAAATAAATTAACTTGAGTAGCTATTTCATGCATGTTAAAAATAGGTTCTAAGTAAAATGTCTTCAATTTTTTTAAAAATTATATTTAAAGTAAAATTAGAATGGCCAACAAGCCCATGTATGTATGGCCATTTTTTGGTATTAAAATTAATTATAGGCCAAAATCTATTTAATTAATTTTTTAAATGATATTCATTTTTATTAATTAAATTAAGGATTTAACTAATTAGCAGATCAATCAAGCAAATAGACTTAGTGACAATTTATTTATTTAATTTCTTAATCTGTTCATTTACTTATTTCTATGAGTGATATTTTACTTTTATTTTCAAAAAATAAATTGCAAATAAAAGTGATAAAAATGCAGTTGTATTGAAATAATAAATCAAATATATAAAAAAATAAAAACAAACTAGTAAATGTGAGTACTATAATAGAATTAAATACTGCAGATTTTAATAATCAAAATTATGTAAAAAATATTAAAAGCAATTTTCATAAAAAGTGAAATGTTGAAATTTATACTATTTGTGTAAAAAAATTACTATGATGCAAATCTCTCCCAAAATAAGATACATTTAAAATGGTAGGGCATTTATTAATAGTCAAAGTGTACTCACACGTCTAATTTGATAATAAGTATATCTGAATAAATTTTAGAGATCTTAAATTTTATTTTCTCGATCTCAATCTCCATTTAAAAAAAAAATATTAATAATTGTCATAATAATTATTTACTATTAAAATAATTAATATTTCTGAATATAATTTAAATAATTATTAAATAATAAATAATAAAGATAATATTTTAACTTAATTTAAATATTAAACTTTACTATTAAACACTATGATCCAACATAACTTAATTTAATAGTTGGTAATTGATATATTTTTTTATCTCAGTTGTTATCTGATATATATTAATGATTAGATAAAAGATTTAAAAAAATAATTTTCATAATTTATTATTTTAATTTCTAAATGCTAATATTTTAATTAGCTTAAAATACTAAATAATATATTATTCAATAGTCAAAGAGATTAATAGTAAATAAATAAAAATATAAATTATATTTTAATTTTTAAATTATAATATAATTAATGAATTAATTTTTATATTTTTAAAACTCAATATAAAAAAAATTTCTACGATTAAAAATTTAAAATTTTTTGTGTTTTTATATATAAATTTTTTTAATATAAATTATATAATACAATAAGGTATTATGAAAAAATATTTAATTTGTCATTTACCTTTGTTTAAACGAATAACTTGATAAATAACTGTATATTTAGATAAAATAAAAGTAAAAATATTTAAATATTTAATTTTAAAAATATAATATAATTTAAATACTAAAATATAATTTATCTAATTTGACATGAGTATATCACATGATGATTTCATGAAAAACGTTGAACTGTTTAATATTTTTATACTGCTTTTCTCAAACAAAAATTATCTTTTATACGGTTATATTTTCCTTTAACTAAAATATTGAAATAATTTTAAAATTATATACCAACAAACTAAATCCATCAAATAAATAAATCACTAAAGATTTCAAAGCATAGCATAAGAATATTTAAAATATTATTTTAATAAAATAAAATTTTTATTTTTAAAATGAAATTACAATATTTAAAATAAAAAATTATGAAATTAACCCTAATATAAATATTTTTAGGCTGGTGTAAACTTAAGATGCAATAAAGTTTTTTTAATAGTTAATTAATAAATTAATTAAAGATTATAATTGAATGGCTAGCATTAGCAATAGCCAGAATCACACAAGTTGGTGGGCCCTAACGAAACGAGATACACGCAATGTTCCAAGTTGCAAGTGAAAGTCCACCTTGGTTGGAAGGGCCACGCAGAGTCTTCCCACTGGCCACTACCAGCGCACACAATTTTTTTTAAAAATGAAATTAAAAAAAAAATTCCTTACAGTAATTTTGAATAAATGACGACAGTATTCGCAGGTTTAGTGGATGATGAGTATATTTAAATAAATTTAAAAAATTTTAAGTTTTATTTTTTTAATTTTTAATTTTTAATTTAAAAAAATAAAATAAATTGATGATTAAATTTTTAATAATTTATTAAAATACTAGTAAGCTCTAATGATATTAAAAACATCATTAAACTGTTAATATTTAATGAAAGTATCAAAACACTTCATAAAAATTCATGTTTTATTATTTTGAGAGAAAGATGGATAAATTATTAATAATAGAAAATTTCTGAAATCAAATGATTTATTTATTTAAAATTTGACTGATTAAACATGTTGAATTATATTTAAAACATAGTCATAGAAATTAAAGCATAATAAAATTAAAACTTTTAATAATAATAATAATAATAATAATAATATTATTATTTTTATTAAATTACACTTCAATCTCATAATAATTATTAATATTGCTGAGATTAGATTGATAATATATTTAAAATAGAATTGTGGTATGATTGACTAGAATAAAGAAAATGTAAAGTGATGGTGGGTGTTTATGATAGTTACTTCAATACTCAAGTCAATATCAACGAGTATAAATAAGGCAAATAATTGCTTAAAATTTTAGTGTTAGAGAATAATGTAATTCTTCTTTGTTTATACCGTAAGAGACAATGTTGAATAAGGCAAATAATTGCTTAAAATTTTAATGTTAGAGAATAATGTAATTCTTCTTTTTTATACCGTAAGAGACAGCGTTGAATATGATATTTTTGTGATAATTCGACGATGATGTGGTAAAGAATACCATCAACTAACAAGTTGGTAATTTCATAATTACAGACATAATAGAGATATTATAAACTATATTTGTTAATAGTAATTTTGCACCGAAATTCATTCTATCGAGTGAAGGGCGAGTTTTTAACGGTGATTCGGGTGTTTGAAATGTGCATATATGTGATCATTATAATTTGTCCCTATTTTATAGTGATAATTTACAATTTAGGCGGATATTATATAATATAAATTATTATTTTAGATAATTTTTTTTAAAAATTTTCTATCATTTTAAAACTTTTATAGCAACACTAATTTTTTTTTATATATATTTTTACTAATTTTTAAGCTATTTAATACTAATATGTAAAAAATAATGGTAAACTTAATGGTATTTTAGACTATTTATTATAATTGTATTTTAGACTATTTATTATAATTTTTTTCTAAAATTGATACAATTAATTAATTTTATTAATTTAAATATATTACCTTCGTTATATAATTTTTATACACTTTATTTTTTTATGCATTAAAAAATATTATTTTTTTATTAATTTTTTAATTATATTAATATAAAAAATATTAAATTTTATTAAATATTAAAATATATTTTAAATATTTATTTGAAAAAATATTAATTAATGAAAATTTATATAAAAAATAAGATAAATTAAATAAAATTATAATAATTAATTTATTAACTATAATATAAATAAGAAAAGTATATAATAATTTTAAGATAATTAAAAATAAATAAAAATTACAAAATAAATAAAATAGAAATTTTAAATGACAAATATTATTGGTGAGAGACTGCAACATTTTTAAACAAAGACCATGTTTTCTAATTATTGAATTTGGAGAGAGATGGAAGAAGAAGAAGACGACCTACGCAATTAGCATTTGAAAACCATGCGAAGCTAAATCCTCGGTGAGTTTGACTCGGCCAACACGTTGCTAAAATTCACGTCATTGCCATTGTTTGACACGTATAGAGCCGCTATCCTGTGGTGCTTCACTCGTGTAGGATCATCAAATTAATCCAGCTAATTAATGCAATGTTACTATAAATGCAGGTGGACGAAGATCGCAATTTTAAAAAATATCTTCTTCCACTATGTATATTGCTTTTAGTGGCCACGGCCATTACCACCATTTAATTTTCTCTCTTAATTTTTCTTCCAATTTTACTTTGCCAAATGCACACCCTTTTCGATATTTTCTTCTTTGGGTTATTTTTACTTTATTTTTTTGTTATCATTTATTAATACCAAATACTCCCATTTTTTTTTATTTTCATAGAATTCTCTAAAAACGAAGAAAAAAGTCCAATTTCTCATTTTTTTAAATTAGGCAAAAAAACCAATTAAAAAAAAGAAAAAAAAAAAAAGAGAGAAATGAGAAGACGAAGGGGCAAGTCAACTGCCAAAACCAAAGTATATCCACCGGCTATTACCAGTCACCCTCTCTCCCCCAACCGCCTATATATACTGCACGAGACCACCCCCCTTCAATTCTCTGCAAAAATCAACACAAACAAATTAATCAACAAAACGCCAGACATGGTTTCACCATCACCCGAGCACACATCCACCACCTTCTCAGGCTCACACAAGCGGCTAACTATGGGCCTCCTCATGTCCATATCATCTCTCATGGCTCTCTGGGCTAAGCACGCAACCAAAGTCTCCACCAAGCTCAAGACCACAGCCACCAAGTCCCTCCACCACCGCCACCACCACGACGGCGATAAAACTCCAAGACTACTGTCTCCGAAATCGCCGATTGTCGTCCGACCGAAGCAGCTGGTGACTCAGATAAGCAACAAGGCAATCTCGTTTATTCACAACAAGAAAAGAGCCAACGAAGACAACGATGTTGTTGCGGATTCTGAGCAGTTCGGGGACGGTGGGGTCTGGCAGAAGGCTATCTTGATGGGAGATAAGTGCCAACCGTTGGATTTTTCAGGCGTGATTTATTATGATAGCTGTGGGAAGCAACTTAATGAGATTCCTCTCCGATCACCACGTGCCAGTCCCATGCCTGGATACTCGACTCGCGGGAAATTAGTCAAAAATTGACATAAACTCCAGTTTACTGGTTTTTTTTTTTTTTTTTTTTTTTTTTTTCAATATTGGTGTGGCTGTGGTGAGTTGCTCAATGAGAATTGCTACTTGCAAGTGTTTTGGCAACGAGGGCGATTATTTCCTCAATTCTGTTCATTTTTAAAAATATATTCGTCTTTTATATAAATTATATAAGATTTACACATATCAACTAGATAAAAATAAAAATAATTTTTTTAATTATATAATCGCATCGGTGATCAGTAATATTATATTAAATAATTAATCTCACTCTTTTTCTGTTTTCAGTATATACATAAATCTTATAATATTTTTTTTTAGTTTTCTTACATGTTGAATCTAAAATTCCGTTTTTGTGTGAAAAATATTTTTAAAAATATTTTCTGTATTTTATAATATTTAATATATTTAAAATTATATTAAAAAAATTAGTCAATAAAAAACATTTTTCTACCTAAAAGAAATATTAAGTTATTCTTTAAAAATAATTCTCTTTTTAAAAAATGTAAAATTTAAAAATGTTATTATCATCGTAACACTTTTTATGCATAAATTGATTAATATTATTTATTTTTAACATTATTAAATATTAAAACAATTATTTAATAAAAAATATTTTATAAAAATATTATTTATACAAAAATTATTTTTCGTAAATAAATAAAGTTTAAATAAAATTTTTTTTCCTTTCATACATAATCCATACGTCAATTTATAAACAAAAATCTATGCTATAGAATTGATAGTTGTTAAGCTTCATAATTTGAATAAAATCAATTAATTATCCTTTTCAACTCTTAAAATTAAGTATAATTTACCCATGTTTAATGTTATTATCAAAATTAGAATTAAAAATATATTTTTAAATTTAAAATTATATCTATATGTTAATCATAATAACTCCATAATGATTAAACAACTTTTTAGACCATGTTTAAAATAATAATTCTGAGAAGGTCAATTTTTAACTCTCAAGCTTCAATAAAGCTTTTTACAAAAACCAACTATAAAAAAATATGGGTCAAACTTGAGCATAGAAACAAAGATTTCGACTTAGAATTAATTAACAAAATTTATATAAAATATTTTTTTATAAAATCGTACACATCTTATAGTAATTATATTTGGACTTGCCGCTTACATTATTTTAATATTTTTAAATATTATATTAATATCACCTCTAATTCTTTTTATTTATTAATTAAAAATTAAATCTGTAAAATAAAAATAAATAAATTGATCGGCATCTACTCCATGAACACCTCAGATTAGTTTGTAGAGTAAACATCAAGTCTCAATTCTATTAAAATTTAATAGTCAGGTCTGCCTCTTGTATAAATTTAAAATTCGCGTTGAGGAGCCGAACTGATCTCAAACCTATGTGCAGGAGGTCTGATTTCATTTATTCATCTGATTTCATAAAATAATAAATTCTGTGACATCCGAAATTACGTTCAAACGGTATTGGATGGAATTAAATAATCATTTGACGATAAAAAAGAATACAGTATATCCGTATATATAATTATCGTGACTGTTGTAGGAAGGTACAACCACAAAACGGGAGTTATACATTACTGTAGTACAAAAGGATAAAAAGAATAGAAGAAGCAAAATAGAAGCAGACTAAACAAAACTTATCAAAATACATTGTGAACCTATCTCTTATCGAATGTCAGAGCATAGTATTTAATAATAACCATTTTAATGTTTGAATCGGTAAAAATATTTTGTGTTAGACATAGAAAACATAATGCTTTTGCATACCTTAGGTATTAATATAAGGACTTTTTACTAATTTGGAATTAAATTAAAAAAATTATCAGAGGGTAAAAAATAAAAATTATCAAACATATACGTATAATATATAATATTGATTATAAGTATTTAATAAAATATTTTAATATATATTATTTATATGTGATTTTTATAATATATTTAATATTATATATAATAAATATAAGATATATTTAATTTCAATATAAAATTTAAATTAAAAAATTATGTATTTTATTAATAATATAAAATTTTAAAAATTATATTATAATTTATTATTAACTTTTTTAAATTTAATTTAATTCTCTTAGTTATAATTAACTAATTAAAAAAGTTTAATTTTATTCTAATTGAATATAAATATGAATTTTCGTTTGAATTTTTTTTTATCTAATATTACTTATAGATATGAGTATAGTTTTTCATATATATGAAAAATATATACATGATTTATAATATTAATATAAATAATTAATAAAATATTTTAATATATACTATTTATATGTGATATTTTATATAATGAAAATTTATCTGTAATAAATATTTATTCATTATAATATATTTAAATGTTTCATGTTCTAAGCTTCGATTCTTTTCAAATACAACAATTCAAGTTTCATGGCAGAAGCCTAAAGAAAATCCATTACATGAAGAACTCTAAGGTTGAAATCTGATTTTAATGGAGAGGAAAAGTTAGAGAATAGAGGGAATAAACAAAGCTGAAGGCATCAGAGTGGATTCTATTAAAATTCAGATTTGATCTTAACTGGGATAGCAAAGTGTAATTTATTTTATTTAAATTAAAAAACTGAATTTTTTTTTTCAAATCATACATAAAATAAAAAAAATTAAAATTCATGTTTATCCTGAAAATATTTTTAAATTTAAAATATTATAAAATTTTATTATAATAAAGCTGTCGAAGTTGGGATGTTGGAAACTTTAAATATCCAAGTATGCTAACCTTATAAGAAAAATTTGATCCCTTACCTGCAAGGTTTTATATATAAAAAATTTAAAATAATTTTTCTAAAAAATATAAAAATAATTTTTGTTAAAAAAATATAAAAATAATTAATAATTAAAGTTATTATTAATTATAAAAAATTTATATAATTTTTTTAAATTAGATATATATAAGTATTAAAAATATATATATTTTAAAGAAAAATTTTAAAATATTCATTGATTAATTTTTCTGTCTACTCCAAATGTTAAAGAAAATTAAAAAAAAAATATTTAATTAAAAATATGTTTTATAAAATAAATAGATTCTAAAATATATTATTTTTATATAATTATTTTTATATTCTTCAACATATTTATTTTTAAAATTTATCTTCAACGTTTTTTTGGTATCATTGAAATTCTAATTTTTTTTTTAATTTACAATTTGATAAATTAATTAATAAAAAAATATTTTTAATTTTTTTTATATGTAACACCTTCCATACAGAATTCCATTCATGCCAATTTATTTTTTTTAATTTTTTTTATAAAGTTGATATGTTGGATATTTAAAGTTTTGAACATGCCAATTTTAATAATTATATTGTTGAAGCATATCGTTCTAATAAAAATTTAAAATATTTTGAATTTAAAAATATTTTTGAGATAAATATAAATTTTAATCTTTTTATTTTATATATGATTTGAAAATTTTTTTAAAAAAATAGTATATTTGATTAATATAAAATTTTAAAAATTATATTATAATTTACTGTTAATTTTTTTATATTCTATTTAATTCTTTTATTTATAAACATAGCAAACTGAAACTATTTTATTTTATTATTTAAAATTTAAAATTTAAAATAATTAACATTCAACATTTTAATTTTTTTATTCGATAAATCTTTTAATTATTGCCAATAAAATAGACACGTGTAGGTATTTTCAGTTTAATTCGTTGAATTTCAATACACTAATTTTTGCAATGCGAAGACACCGTGCGGCACAAGTTTTCCTAATTCTTGGGCTCAAATTTATATAATTTAATTGTAAATAGAAGTATGATGATTTATTAATTAAATATAATTTACTATTTTAATATAAAAAATTATCATTTTATAAAATCGGAAAATTCATATAAAAAACCCTGCCAAATTCAAGATCCAATTACAATTCACTACCTCTTTATCTTGAAGCCCAAACTTTTTTTTTTTTTTTTTAAGATGAAATCCCCAGTTTATGGCTGAGAAATTTAAAATTAATTTAGCCGTAAGTAATTTATGGAAGATATTTATATTTAAAAATATTTTATATAAAAATATTTTTTAAATAAAATAATTTATTTTTTATTATATAGTTGAATTTAAAAATATTAATAAATTTATATGTAATAATAAAAAAAATTTTAAAAATGTAAAAATTATACTTATTTGTTTTATTGTATACATATTTTTAGTTGATCAATTTTGATAAGTGTCACAAATATAAATAAATATAAAAAATATTTTTTATAAAATAAACGAGAATTACTATTTTAAAAAATTAAAACAATGAAATATTTTATAAGCACATAAACACCAAAATGTTAGGGTGCATACTATTCGATTCAAACTGAAAAAATCGATCGAATTGAAATAATTTTAAAATTTAGTTCGGTTTTTTATTTAATTCAGTTTGATTCGGTTTTTAATTTTAGAAATTTCGATTATTTCAATTTGATTCGATTTTGATCAGAAAAAAATCAAAAAATCGAATCGAACCGATTAGTGATAATAATATATTATTTTTAATAATATAGAGAAATTAAATTATATTAAAATTAAAATATTTTAATTAAATTTTAAAAATTAAAAATAAAATGTAAAAAATAAAAAAAATTATTAAAAATTAAAATCGATTAAACCGAACTGATTCGAACCGAATTAGACCGGTTTAATTCGATTCGGTTTCTGACTAAAATCGATTCGGTTGAATTTTCATAAATATTAAAATTTCAATTTTCAGTTTATTCGATTCGGTTCGATTTTGAATCGAACCGACCGAATGCTCAACCCTACCAAAATGTAGACAAGTTTGAACAAATTCAACAAAAGGATAAAATCAAGTACTTAGTAGTTTATTGTAAATAATCAGGTCTCCATTGAGATGGCAGCCTTATCGGTCGAGGGTGATGACGATGGGATTGTTTTTAGCGATGGGGGAGATATTGCCACAGTACGTACCTAACAGATCACTGTCTCTAGTTGGCCGATTCCTTACGGACAAAGTTATTAACTTTCAAGCCATGAAACAAACAATGGCCTCCCTTTGGAGACCTTTTATGGGAATGACGGTGAGTGAGGAGTCCACCGGTGTATATGCCTTTCAATTTTTCCATGAAGTGGATGTTGATAGGGTCCTTGAAATGGCACCTTGGACTTTTGATAACCAGCTGTTACTTCTTGGCCGAATTATGGGTGGTGTCCGACCATCAGATGTGCTCCTTTTTCAAACTCCATTGCGGGTTGAAATTCGAGATCTTCGGGAGGAATTCATGACAGAAAGAGTGGCAATCCGTTTGGGTAATGAACTGGGTGAATTTATGGGAGCGGATTCAAATAACTTTAAAGGTCGTAGGCGTTCATACATGAGGGTGCGGTATCAACAAGAATGTTCATTATCCTATATGGCAAACATTGAGAATGCGATGTGATAATACATAAAAAGTAAAATCCATTAAAATCGTGACACGTGAACACAAGATTTGAAAGGGACGAGTGAACTTTTTCATCCGGTTCGATCGGGCAGCAGAAATCTGGATCTATAGAGTACAAAGATTGGTCCACCAATACTTCTGACTTCAACAATTTTCAAAATGGACAGACCGATCAATTCAAGATCAATACCACAAATGGAAATTAAATATGGAGACTACTGACCTCAGCAAAGGAGCATGCCAAGCAAAATCTGATACAGTTTGAGGATAAATACAAATCTTGACCAACCTCTTTAAAATCCGGAGTGGATGAGTAAATCTCTTCAAAGCTCGCAATACAGAGAAGGCATTGAATATGGGCATAATCGATCTTAGTGACAGAAAGGAATTCACCTCTATACTGGTCGGATAAGCCGAGCTCAACTTGATAAAACTAGGGTAAGGCGCCAATCTCCAACGCGATGGTCGACCCCTCTATCCCTCCGAAGTATTAAATGCGCATGCAGAGAAACTGACTAACATGACGTACATGATAGATAGGGTATGGGCTGAACCTGCTAGTTATTTATGAGCCGTCTAACACACTGTCCATGCCTGATATGATGGGACTTGATGCTGAATGCCATCAGAATGACCCTTCATTATATATATCTTACTGATTTAGCCTAAAAAGGGGGTTCTCTCTCTAAAGTTAATCTCTCTCTCACACACATTCACGAAAGAACTCTCAAAATGCATGCCCTTTGAAGTTCCTTTGAATGCTTTATTATTTACTTTCTCTTTGTATTAATGAAGCTAGGATAATTCTTTATCTAACTTGAGCGTCAGAGGGTATTTGCCAGGGACATCCTCGGTAGACTCATGACCGTCTTCTCATATTTTACAGGTCCCCTTCTTTAAGATCAAATATGGAGGGACCTTTATGAAACCAATCATAGGTCAACGATCAACCCATCATATCTAGCCTTTATCCAAGTGTCTGCATCTGGACACTCCGTTGGATCTAAGTTCATCAATTGGCGCCGTCTATGGAAAATGAAGGAGACTATCCTGTTGCCGGAGTTTCCAAACAAAACTCATTGAGATCCACATGGCAAATCAAGAAAAGCTAATAATCACACAACAAGAAAGACCGAAGGGAAGAGAGATAGTGAAAGACTCGAGAATCACCAGCCGCATCTAAAAGCTGCATGATGAAAGTCAGATAAAGGAAGATATCGATGTGAGAAGAAAGTTGTAATACCCGGCTAGACTCCGGTATCAGAATTCCTACCGTCCGGTGGAATCTCGATTTTTGGAAACCTCTAGGAGGGTAAAATCATGTTTTCATAAAATGTTTTAATGTATTTTAAGGTTTTAAGTAAGAAAGAAATTGAGTTTTGAATGAAAAAGACCATGGAGGCATTTCCAGGTTCGGCTGTCGAAGAATGTGGGATAGTTTAGGGGGGCATGTTAGGCTTCCGAATGTGGCTCATGTTCGGCCATCGAACCTCATGTTCGGCCATCGAACCTCATGTTCGGCCGCCGAACATGCATGCGTTTTGGAGTCGCCTTCGGCTTCTGAAGGTGGTCTAGCTAGCCACCTATAAAAGGACCCATGGCCGAAAATGGGCGAGCTTTCTCCCCTATTTTCGGCCAACGGTGAGTCCATGGCCTCCCATGGTTGGTTTTGGTGATTTTCTTCAAATCTTTCAAGTTTTAACAAATGATTGCTTGGTTTTTGAAGTTTTAGAAGCTAAGATCAAGTTTTTGGAGCTTGGAGACCCAAGGAGCTAGATCTCTCCCACCTCCGAGTTGGATCGCCTCCCCTCTCGATCTTTAAGAGGTAAGGGTAGATCCTTAGCTCATTTCATGTTTCAAACAAGTTTTATGAAAGTTTATGGGGTAGAAATACATGTGTAAGTTAGTTGTTTGTTGTTAGGGCAAATATTGAGTTTTTGGGTAATGTATGTTGTTTGAGTTGCCTTATGTGTTTGTGTTGGGGTTTAGGATAGTTTGAGACCCCTAAATGCTTATTTGCTTGTGTATGCATGTTGTAGAATAGTTTAATGCATGTTTGAATAGTTTGGGAGGCAAAATGTGCATGAAGAGGCTGAGTTTTGCCATTTGGAAGAACTCAGGTTCGGCAGTCAAAGGGACTTTCGGCCGCCGAACCTGCTTGTGGAGGCAAGCTTTCAGCTGCCCAACCCTGCCCCCGAAAGTGGACTTTCGACTTTGGAGGGGAGATTCGGCCGCCGAAGGTGCCGTCGAATATGCATGAGTTTCGGCTCTGGAACCACTTTCGGCCGCTGAAGGTACCGCCGAAAGTGGCTGAGTTTCGGCTCTGGAAGGACTTTCGGCCGCCGAACCTGCCGCCGAAAGTGCCCTGTTCAATCTTCCTTTGCATGTTTTCTATGATTGTTTTAAGGTGTTTTATGGGGTTTTTGGGGAGTATGTTAGAGTCATGTTCATGTATGTTTGGTCCCTCATTTGAGTCCACCTGTGTAGGTTCGGACCCGAGGAACCGAGGACCCCACCAGTGAGATAGCTGCTTCAGTGTCTTGTCAGAGATAGCCTGAGGTGAGTAGAATGACTCTTTATGTTTCAAAGCAAATAATGAAAGTTTTAGCATGAATCACGCATCATGAATGCCATGAGATATATTAGGTTGTTTGCATTAGAATTCACGAATATGTTGCATTGCATATTATGTTGTTGATGTGGATGAACATTGAGTGATCCATTAGCCCTCGTATGGTATGATATGATATGATGATGATACGGTATGGAAGTCCAGGAAGACCCATTCTACGTCCCTGGCACTATGTAAGAGAAAGTCCAGGAAGACCCATTCTACGTCCCTGGCACATTGGAATGTTATGATATGTTATGTAAGAGAAAGACCAGGACCCATTCTATGTTCTGGCACTAATGGAAATGTAGAGGGCTATTGGTGACAAGTTCATCCTTAAGGTGATTTGTTTGTGATGTGATGCATTTCATGAAAGCATGAACTTTAGATACAATGTTTTATTATTCTGCTCACTGGGCTCTAGTAGCTCACCCCATTCCCTTAATCCCCCAGGTTTGCAGGTACGGGATAGATCAGGAAGTCAACAAGAGTAAAGTAATGTTTTATGTAATAGCTAGATGTGGACATGAAAATGATGTAATGTAAAGTATAGTAATGTATTGTAATGTAATGATGTATATTGAGGTTTAGAGTTGTGCTTGACCCTAGTATGTAAAGTTAATCCCTCTTTCACATAACCTTTTTAATGAAAAGTTTTAATGATGTTTATATAAAACAAGCTTAATGTATGATATGTTACCCTATTGGAGCATTTGATGAGGGCTCCAATGTGGGGTTTTATGTTTATGAGTTTGTGCATGCGCAGGTTAAGCTTGGTAAATGAAAGAAAAAGTTTAAAATTTTTATGTATATGATTGATCATGTATGGGATTTAACAGATATACAGGATGTATGTTAGGCTTGCTACGGGTCCCGGCGGCCTTATGCCGATCTGGATCCTGGCGCCGGTAGCGGTCCGGTTTCCGGGTCGTTACAAAAGTACAACACAAGGGCGATCCATCAATCATAAAAGAGAGGTGACGTGTATGAGATAACCAAGATGTACAGTTACTTTCTTTAGCTCAAAGTATATTTTTGCTAGCATGAATAGTCACAAAATTTAAAGATCTTAGATGAAAGCTTTGTGTATATAAACCCGAACATGATAACCTACTGAAGTAGCTTAAAAGCTCTCATCTATCATTAATATTAGCATAAATTCACTAAGAAAAGGATTATTTGTTTAAAGCATGCTACTATATGATTTGAAAGCTATGAAATGATTTATGCATGAGAAATATTATTTATTGAATTTATTGAAAAATATGAGATGAATGTAGTTGGTCGAAATTAATATTTACATTTCATTTGAAATGTAAAGTTAAGTATCTTGCATGCTACAGTATTAACTAATAAATATTGCTTAATTAACAATGAGCATTCTCGTTACACATATTTTGTGCAAGTTTTATTTTGCAAATAAACTTTAAAAGCAAGAGAAAGGGTAACAAGCCCAAAATTGCCAGTAAGCCCACGAGTTTGAATCTTAAAATCGCTAGTAAGGCCACAGGTTTGAATCTTGAAATCGCCAGTAAGGCCATGAGCTTGAATCTTGAAATTGCCAGTAAGGTCATGAGCCTGAATTTTAGAATTGCCAGTAAGGCCACTAGCCTGAATTCCGGAATCGCCAATAAGGGCACGTGCCTGAATCTTAGAATCGTCAGTAAGGCCACAAGGCTGAATCTTGAAATCACAAGTAAGGCCACGAGCTTGAATCTTAGAATTGCCAATAAGGCCACGAGCCTAAATCTTGGAATCACTAGAGAGGCCATAAGCCTGAATTTTGGAATCGCCAATAAGGCCATGAGTCTGAATCCCTGAAGTCGCCAGTAAGGCCGCGAGTCTGAATCTTTGAAAAAAGAATCAGGCCTAAGAGCTTGGAAGCCGACTAGAAAGCTAAAGAGCTTAGATAGAAAAATCAGGGTGGAGTCCCTAGAAAATGCCAAGGAGCAAAAAAGCTCGAACTAAGGTTTAGCGCAAATAGCCCAGAAGACACACAAAGAGCAAAAATGCTCGGAAGTAGACTTCAGGCTTAAAACCTAGAAGGCACTGAAGGGCAAAAGCCCAAAAGATACAAGAACAAAAGTGTTCCAATGAATAACTAGGGTTAAAAAGCCTAGAATTTGACCATAAGCCTAAAAGCTCGGATAAGGAATCAGGGCTAAGAGCCCCGAAAATGACAAGAGAAAAAATGCTTGAAAGTATAATAAGGGCTAAAAGCCCAGGAGAAGCGCAAGAGCAAAAATGCTCAGATGTAGAATCAGAGTTAGGAGCTGACTCGCAGTTGTCGAAGCCGGTCAAAAATAACCTTTCTGGTTATCAACAATTTACAACTGTAGATAGTGGTGAAAGGATCAAATCCACAGGGAATTGAGAACTTACCTATTTTTCTTATCAAGACCAATAAAATAAACTGAAACAAAAATAAATTGAAAAAGAAATAAACTGAAAACGAGATAAACTGAAACGAGATAAATCTGAAAGCGGAATAAAAATAAACTGCAGTAAAAGTAAAATGGGGGTTTTGAGATTGATTTGATTAACAAACTACTGAAAGCAATTAAAATAAGCGAATAATAAAATAAAAGAGAAATAAATAATAAGAAAACTCTAGTTGGAGAATTGGATCCACTTCAGTTGTTGGGATTGATCATTGACACTTAGTTTCTTTTGATTAATTCAATAGATTAGTTATAGAGATGGAAGACGCTTCTCACCACCATGTCTCTCCTTATGATTAAACCAATTAGGGAACGTCCTCTAATTAATTATTAATTAACAAATTGCCAAGGAACGTCCTTGGGCCTTAGGCATTAAAACAATTTTTAATTACATGAAGAGATAGAGAGATCCAATCCTAACTACTCAAACGCATGAGATGTTGCTAGATCATACAATTTCCTTGGTTTTTACACCAAGTGTTCTTATGTTTGAATAATCCAAGCAATTATGAACTTAAATCACCCAAACTAACATATTATTACCTTGCAATCAAGAATCAATTGGCCATATTGATCAAAACAACAAAGCAACAATGGAATTAAGCATGAGATTGTATGAATATTGAATAACAAAAGATAAAAAATGTTTGATCAAGTCTCCTAATCCATAAAACAACTAAAGTATCACCTAATCTTCAACTAGAATAAAAGATTTCAGCCTCTCATGGCTGAAACAAAAACCAAAAATAAAAGAAAAAAAAAAGGTAGAAGAAGAGATGTGAATCCCGTAGGTGCCTCGAAGGGGGCTTGAAAGAGCATGGGGAGGCTCCTTATGTATCTTTTTATACTTGAAAATTGTTGCCCTAGATGATACTTGCTTCCTAATTAGTGAAGAAGCTGCCCAAGGTCTCAAGAGGCTGCCCAAAAGACTTCAAGAGGCTGCCCAAAATACCTTTGGTCCAAGATGTGCCATCCTTGCACATGTGAGAAGGGAAAAACGTGGGGCATGTGTTCAAGTGCAAGGAGTGGGGCCTTTGGTCTTTGCTTGCTACCCAAGTGTCTTCAAGATACTGCCCAAGGTGCTCAAGACTTGCCTTCACACTCTCCTTGCCGCCCATGCACTAATAAGGAAGGTGGAGCCTCCTTTGCAATTTGAATTTTGAATGTGCAAGACATGAGGTGGCAAGCATGTGATCTTTGGATTTAGCTTCCTTAATAAGCTGGATTTTGAAATTCAAAATTTGAATATGAATCTTGAAGATTTGAATATGAATCTTGAAGATTTGAATTTCAAAATACTTTTCTTATTTGGCTCTTCATTTATGGCAACTTGAGACTTGGCTTCTTGAATAAGGAAAAGGCTACTTGGAGATTTGAAATTTGAATTTCAAATTGCTTTGGCTGAATGTTCTTTCCTTCTTTGCCACTTTCCTTATTTAGAACTTTTCTTATTTAGCTTCACTTGATTCCAACTTGGCAGGCTTGCTCTCCTTTGCTCCATTTAAGGCAATTTTAAGGGTATTTTCTCCAAAATGTCCTTTTTCACCATTTTCTGCAAAATAATGACAAGAGCACTAAATTAAGCAGAAATCGTATAAATAATCATCAATAATATCAAGATAAAATGGACTAAAATATGTTCTATTAAGAGCCCAGAAGACACTTAAGGGCAAAAAGCGGAATATGCACGAGAGCAAAAAATGCTTGGATAACCAGCGCTAAAAGGATCCCAGAAGACACTTAAGGGAAAAAAGCTCGAATGAAGCACGAAAGCGAAAACACATGGAAATAGAATTAGGGCTAAAAGCCCAAAAGACACTTAAGGGCAAAACGACCGGAAAAAGCGCAAGAGTAAAAACGCTCAGAAGTGGTCTCAAGGCTAAGAGCCCAGTAAATGACAAGAGAAAAAGAGCGCGAAAAAAGAATCAAAGAAAAAAAATGCTTAAGGGCAAAAGAGCTTGAAAGATAACAGAGCAAAAGTGCTCGGATAAATAACCAGGGCTAAAGAGTCCGGAAGCTGACCACGAGCCAAAGAGCTCCGATAAAGAATCAGGGCTAAGAGCTTAGGAATAATATAGAGAGCCAAAAGAGCTTGTATAAAGAATCAGGGCTAAGAGCCTAAGAATAATATAGAGAGCCAAAAGAGCTTAGACGAAAAGTTAGGGCGAAAGAGCCCAAAATATTATAGAAAGCCAAAAACATCGGATAAAGAATCAGAGCTAAGAGCCTGGGAATAATATAAAGAGCCACAAGAGTTTGGATAAAGAATCAGGGCTAAGAATCCAGGAATACTATAGAGTGCCAAAAGAGCTTGCACGAAAAATTAGGGCAAAAGAGCCCAAAATAATATAAAAAGCCAAAAGATCCCAGTAGTTGCCTAAGGGCAAACAGGTGCTCAGAAATAAAGGTCAAGACTAAGTGACCAAAAGAACCGCAAGAGCCAAATGCTCAAAAGTAAACTCAAGGATAAAAGCCCGGAAGAAGCTCGAGGAGAAAAATGCTCGAAAAATACATAAGAGCAGAAGTGCTCGGAAGCAAGGTCAAGGCTAAGTGCCCGGGAAGAAGCGCGCGGACAAAATGCTCAGAAGATACGTGAGAGCAAAAGTGCTTGGAAGCAAAATTAGGGCTAAGAGCCCGAAAGAAGCACGATGGCAACAAATGCTCAGAAGACGCACAAAAACCAAAAAGGATTGGAAGAAAACTAAGGGCTAAGTGCCTGAAAAAAGCACGAAAGCAAAAATATTTTGAAGAAAAATCAAAACAAAAAGGCTCGGAAGACGCTTAGGACTAATATCTCGAAAAAAACCTAAAAGAAAAATACTCGAAAGAATTAGGGCCAAAGAGCCCGAAAAATAACAAGGGCACGATGCCTGTAAATAAAGAGAAATATTTCAAAACCTTTAGAAAATTTTAAAACACAAAAGTTCTGTACAGCAACTTACAATAGTTTTTTATGAGATCTTTATCAAATAGTTTCTCTATTACTCTTTTCATTTATATAAATATTAAGTATCGTTATCTTGATAGGCAATCAGGGTTAAGACAAGTCATAAATGACCTACAGGCCTAACGAGATATTAAGATTTCATACAAACGACAAGACTAAGTATGCCCCATAAGGAAAAAGAGCAAACAGAAGAAAAAAACTACCAAACATCGAATTGCAATAAAAAACAGAAGCGATTTCATTAAAATAAAGAGTGTGTTATAAAGAAATAAGAGCAAGAGGGCAAGGCAAACACAAGCCCGCCACACATTTAGAAATAAAAGCTTCTTAAAAAGGAAAAAGCCTTCAATTCTCCCCGGAAGAAGTAAGGTCTCCAGCCAGGTCAGGCTCAACTTCGAAAGTGTTCTTTGGAGCATTAGCAATCGTGACAGTCGAAGCTGTTATAATATCACATTCCAAAGGAGGATCTATAAGGGCATTTGTAGCCTTGAGCATAGGTGGACCATCACCAACTTGGCTGTTACCCTTATCAAACTTAGCTGCCGAACAGGCCAATGCCCCTTGGGGAGCAGGAGGATGCACCTTAGGGAGAGGACGGTCGTTAGGGCCATATTGCACCTTAGAGTCATATTCTACAGCACGAAGAATGCTAAGCGAGACAACAAGAGACTCTCGAGCCTTTCGAAGGTCGTCATTAAATCCCATCGCATAAAAGCGAGTAGACTACTCAAAAAATTTACTTTTAAACTCGTTCGACTTGGAATATTTGTTAACTTTTCTTCGGACAACCAACTTAGCATTCTCTCAAGCATCCACAATCTTCTTCTCATAATCTTTACATCATGTAGTAAGATCGTGGACCTCATTCTCAAGCTGCCTCTATACAGCTTCAGAAGCGCTCAAGTCCCTTCGCTCCCTTCTCAACTTCAACCTTGCTTCCCCCAAATCCCCAGATAGCTTTTGTATCTCCTCCTCGAGCTGGGAAGACCAGGAAAAAGGGCTTTTCTCTCTTTGATCCGCAGAAGCCTTCTCCTGAGCAAGCCTAGCTTCTGTGACAAATCTCTCTTCTACAAGTTGCACCTCTAAGAGAGCAATCTTCTAACCTTGAACATGGTTTTCTTGGAGAATCCATTCCAATCAGCTCATCTCCTTTTCATACTGACTTTTCAGTGCAGCAGCCACCTATGCAGCCTCCTACTCCTTAGCTTTCTTAGTACATTGAAGGGTAGCCTCCCAAGAATTGGCCCTTTTGCTTTCTAGCTTCAACAGAGCTCCCAAAAGCTACAAATTAAGAAGACAAGTCAGAAAATCACCAAAAGTCAAAAAGCAAGAAAAAGTGTTTGAAAAACTTATAAGAAGAATTTGTCTTTTAGAGGCGCCAAAAAGGTCCTCTTCAGTACGGGCAATAAATAAAGTCGACTGCTCGGTGGACTCAAGTTGTAATATCCAGCTAGACTCCGGTATCGGAATTTCTACTGCCCGGTGGAATCTCGGATGTCGAAAACCTCTAAAAGGGTAAAAACATGTTTTTATAAAATGTTTTCATGTATTTTATGGTTCTAAGTAAGAAAGAAAATTGAGTTTTGAATGAAAAAGACCATTGAGGGAAATCCAGGTTCGGCCGCCGAACATGCATGAGTTTTGGAATCACCTTCGGCTTCCGAAGGTGGCCTGGCCAGCCACCTATAAAAGGCCCCATGGCCTAAAATGGGCGAGCTTTCTCCCCTATTTTCGAGCAACGGTGAGTCCATGCCTTCCCATGGTTGGTTTTGATGATTTTCCTCAAATCTTTCAAGTTTTAACAAGTTTTAACTTGGTTTTGAGGACTTTTGAAGCTAATATCAAGTTTTGGAGCTTGGAGACCCAAAGAGTTAGATTTCTCCCATCTCCAAGTTAGGATCGTCTCTCCTCTCGATCTTCAAGAGGTAAGCTTAGATCCTACCTTTCTTGTATGTTTTAAACAAGTTTTGAGGGGTTATGGGGTAGAAATGCATGTTTAGATGAATGTTGAGTTTAGGGATAATGTATAATGTTTGAGTTGCTATATGTGTTTGTGTTGGGGTTTAGGATAGTTTGAGACCCCTATATGCTTATTTGCTTGTGTATGCATGTTGTAAAATAGCTAAATGCATGTTTGAATGGTTTGGGAGGTAAAATGTGCATGAGGAGGCTGAGTTCTGCCACTTTGGGAGAACTCAGGTTCGGCAGCCGAAGGCACTTTCGGCCGTCGAACCTGCCTGTGGAGGCAAGCTTTCGACTGCCGAACCCTGCCCCCGAAAGTTGGACTTTCAGCTCTGGAAGGGAGTTTCAGCCACCGAAGGTGTCGCCGAACATGCACGAGTTTCGGATCTGGAGAGAACTTTCGGCCGCCAAAGGTGCCGTCGAAAGTGCATGACTTTCGGATCTGGAGGAGGGTTCGACCGCCGAAGGTGCTGCCGAACATGCCCTGTTCAGCCTTCCTTTGCATGATTTTAGTGATTGTTTTAAGGTGTTTTAAGGGGGTTTTTGGGGAGTTGTTTAGAGTCATGTTAGTCTATGTTTGGTCCCTCATTTGAGTCCACCTGTGTAGGTTCAGACCCGAGGAACCGAGGACCCCAGCAGTGAGGTAGCTGCTTCAGAGTCTGTCTAAAGTTAGCCAGAGGTGAGTAGAACTGAACTATGTATTAAAATAACAAAGTTTTAAGCATGTTCATACATCACGAATACCATGATGTACTTTAGGTTGTTGCATTAGAATCTCAAGAATATGATGCATTGCATTCTATGTTGTTGATGTGGATGAATGTTGGATGATCCATTAGCCCTCAATATGTATGATGATTAATGAAAGTCCAAGGCTGCCCATGTCCATGCATCCTGGCATTTTATATGTATGGTGATTAATGAAAGTCCAGGGCGACCCATGTCCACGCGTCTTGGCATTGTATGTTATGATTAAGAGGAAGTCCTGCGAAGCTTCATCGAGGGCCGGTCACATCGGATATGTAGAGGGTTATTGGTGACAAATTCATCCTTGATGTGAAATGTATTTGTTGTGATGCATTCCATGAAAGCATGATTTTTATATATGTTTTATTATTCTGCTCATTGGGCTTTTTAGCTCACCCCTTTTCCCTTAACCCCCAGACTTGCAGGTTCAGGATAGACCGGGGAGTTTTCAAGGTTGAAGTCAAGTTAAGTGTAATAGTTAGAGTGGACATGTATTGTAAAGTGATTTTTATGCAATGTAATGTAGAGAATATTTTTATGGTTTAGTATTGTGCTTGGCCCGAATAGTAATGTTATTTTCCCTTGTACATGATCTTTTAATGAAATGCTTTTATGATGAAAAATGATAGTCCAAACTTGATGTATGTTATGATAACCCATTAGAGCATTTGATGAGGGCTCTAATCGGGGTTTTATGTCTATGATGTTAGTGCATGCACAGGTCAAGCTTAGTAAAAAGAAAAGTTTTAAAATTTTATGGAAATGTATGATCATGTATGGGATGTTATCAGGTATCCAACAGGTATAGGAGGCTTGCTACGGGTCCCGGCGGCCTTAAGCCGATCTGGATCCTAGCGCCGGTAGCGGTTCGGTTTCCGGGTTGTTACAGATTGGTATCAGAGTTTTAGGTTCATATGGTCGGACCTAGAGTATGTTGGGCTCATAGATGTTATAGAAAGGGAAGCACAATAGGAAAAATCATGTCCACTAGGATAGGATGTAGAGTCCTGTCTTGAATGATGATGTGAAATGCCATGATTTTATGCATGTGCATTGATGATATGCTATGTATGTGATGTATGTGATGCGGGTTCATGTGTTTCCACATGAACCATTTGATGCTGATGTTTATGTTATGTGTGTTGCTTTTCAGAAAACAGGATGAGAGACACTCGTCGATCTGCACGATTGACTGGAGTACCATCAGAGAATGAGGGCATGGATGCCCGTCCACCTGCATTGCCAAGGGCAATATCTTGCAGAACCGGTAGAGAAAGAGTGTCAAGAGACCCTAGAAGGTCTTTTGATGCTAGTAGAAGGGGTACAGATCAGGGTAGAAGTTCAGCTGATGTGAGGGAAGTTATGGATGTGGATCAGAGAAGAGATGGAAGCTTGGGTGTAAGCATGTCTGAGGAAGGTACAGGGGAGTCACAAGGAGGCGCTCAGGCCTCAGGGTTTGGTTATCCACCCCAATATCCGCCCTTTCCTTAGGGCTCAGGGCACCCGATGGGAGGTACATCGGATTACTCTAGCTTTAACCCATACCCTTCCTACATGCCATACCCTCCCTTTTACCCACCATACTCTCAGTACCCCATGTATCCACCCCCACCCTTCTATCCAAATCCAGCAAACCCTACCCCAAGGAATGTTGCACCTCCTCCTCCACCAGCAGAGCCAGCTACCCCAAATGTCCAATTTCCCAAATCTAGTTCTTCTGGGGGGGTAAGGTGAAGATGACTGATTACCTTAAGCTGGATGCTCCCAAGTATAAGACTGGTGATGATCCGTTTGAGTACCTTAAAATGGTGAAAATGATAACTGATGAGCTAGGAGCAAGTGAGAGTAGAGCCATTCAGATGGCGGGTTTCACGCTGAAATGCAAGAAAGCCAGGGATTGGTTCAAGAACTATGTGGACCCAAGGGTGGATAGCTTATCCTGGGAGAAATTTGCAAATGAATTTGCAGGATGGGCTTTCCCTGATAGCTCCAGGGAGCTGAAGATGATTGAGTTCGAGCAGCTTAGGCAGACAGAAGAGATGAGTGTAGATGAATACACTAATAGATTTCTGGAGCTGTTGCCGTTTGCAGGGCAAGCTTATGACACAGACCGGAAGAAGGCTAGGAGGTATATCATGAAGCTTCATTCCAGGTATTCCTCCTTGATCCAGTCAGCAGAAAGGGAGAGCTTCCATACCATTGTGGATATGGCCCGGAAAATGGAGGCTAGTGCAATTATCGAGGGGAAAGTTAAACAGTCAGTGGCACAGCCTTCAGGTTCCAAGACTCCGAGCAGTGTAAAGATGGAAAGATCCAAGTCCAAGAAGAACAAGTTCTGGAACAGGATTAAGTCCGGTCTGGTAATGGGAAGTGGCTCAAACTCTGGTTCGGGCGGTCATGCTTGCATGAAGTGTGGTAAGCTACACAAAGGAGTCTACCAGTTTGGGACTACTGCATGTTTCAGATGTGGGCAAGAAGGACACATGGCTCGAGAGTGTCCTAGAGCAGCTTTTATGGCACAGTCACAGCAGACAGGTTCTGGCAGTGTAGCTCAACCAGTAGCCCCAGCCACAACTCAGGGCAGTAGCAGAGGCAGAGGGAGAGGGGCAGCCTCTTCTTCAGTAGGTTCCCGGGGTGAAGGTCCATCAGCACCAGCACGGATTTTCACCATGACTCAGCAGGAGGCGAACACATCCAACACCGTAGTGTCAGGTAATCTCATCATTGGTTGTTCAGATGTGTATGCATTAATGGACCCAGGTGCATCTCATTCTTTTGTTGCTCCGAGAGTAGTTGAGAGGTTGGGTTTGATGGTCTCTGGGTTAGAGTGTCCTCTCTGGGTCAGTGGGCCCAAGTGTGATCCATCAGTGGCAGAGTCAGTCTGCCGGTTTAGTCCTGTATTTGTAGAGGATAGATGCCTTCCAGCCGACCTAGTAGTTCTAGATTTGACAGATTTTGACATCATTCTAGGGATGGACTGGCTATCTACCCATGGTGCTACCTTGGACTGCAGGGACAAGGTAGTCATATTCAGAGGTCAGGATGGGTCAGAGGTCGTCTTCAGAGGAGACAGGAGGGGTACACCTAGAGGTCTGATATCAGCCCTACAGGCTTGTAGGTTGCTTAGGAGGGGATGTCAGAGGTATTTGGCTCATGTGAGAGAGCTAGATAGACAGGTCAGGGAACCAGCCTCAGTGCCAGTAGTCAGAGATTTTTTAGATGTCTTTCCAGACGAGCTTCCAGGACTACCACCTGTTAGGGAGATAGAGTTTGAAATAGAATTGATGCCTGGAACCAGACCGATCTCTATCCCTCCCTACAGGATGGCACCAGCAGAATTGAAGGAGCTTAAGGAGCAGTTGCAAGAGCTGGTAGAGGTGCTCCAGTGCTTTTTGTGAGAAAGAAGGATGGATCCCTTAGACTTTGTATCGACTACAGGCAGTTGAACAAAGTCACTACCAAGAATAAGTACCCGTTGCCCAGGATCGACGATCTATTCGACCAGTTAGCAGGAGCAGGGTGTTTCTCCAAAATAGATCTGAGATCCGGGTACCATCAGTTGAGAATAAGAAAGGAAGATGTGCCGAAGATGGCATTCAGGACCAGATATGGGCATTATGAGTTCCTTGTGATGCTGTTCGGGTTAACCAATGCCCTTGCAGCATTCATGGATCTCATGAATAGAGTTTTCAGTCAGTATCTGGATCACTTTGTTATTGTCTTCATAGATGATATTCTAGTGTATTCCAGAAATGTAGAGGAGCATGCCCATCATCTGAGGTTGGTTTTGCAGACCTTGAGGGAACACGGCTTGTATGCCAAGTTCTCCAAGTGTGAGTTCTGGTTGAGGAGCATTTCATTCTTGGGGCATGTTGTGTCAGAAAATGGAATAGAAGTGGACCCCAAGAAGGTAGAAGCTGTAGCTAACTGGCCTAGACCCACTACAGTGACAGAGATCAAGAGCTTTTTGGGTTTGGCAGGTTACTACAGGAGGTTTGTTCAGGACTTCTCTAAGATTGCAGCTCCTATGACTAGATTAACCAAGAAGAATCAGAGGTTTGTGTGGACTGATCAGTGCGAGGACAGCGTTGAAGAGCTAAAGAGGAGGTTAACTTCAGCACCGCTGTTAGCTCTGCCAGCTAGTAACGAAGACTTCACAGTGTATGGTGATGCATCCCGAGTGGGACTGGGTTGTGTGCTGATGCAGAATAAAAGGGTGATTGCTTATGCTTCTAGGCAGTTAAAGAAGCACGAGTTGAATTACCCTACACATGACCTAGAGATGACAGTTGTAATCTTTGCACTCAAGATGTGGAGGCATTACCTTTATGGGGTTAAATGTGAGATCTTCACAAATCATAAAAACCTGCAGTATATCCTGAGTCAGAGAGAGTTGAACATGAGATAGAGAAGATGGGTAGAACTGCTTAATAACTATAATTGCAAGATTCAGTACCATCCGGGTAAGGCGAATGTTGTGGCAGACACCCTAAGCCAGAAATCACTTGGCAGTTTGTCCCATATCACAGCAGAGAGGAGACCGGTGGTGAGGGAGTTTCATAAGCTCATTAATGAAGGTCTACAGTTAGAGTTGTCTGGTACAGGTGCTTGATAGCCCAGATGAGAGTGACACCCGTATTTCTGGAGCAGGTGGCTCAGAAACAGCTGAGGACCTAGAGTTAGTGAAGATTGCCAGGACTGTTCAGTCAGGCAAGAACGAAGAGTTCAGATTTGACAGCAAGGGGATCCTCCGCTATGGGAATAGATTGTGTGTACCAGATGACGTGAGTCTGAAGGGAGACATTATGAGGGAAGCTCATAATGCCAAATACAGTGTTCACCCTGGGGCCACCAAGATGTATCAAGATCTGAAGAGAGTTTATTGGTGGCCAGCTATGAAGAGAGAAGTGGCACAGTTCATGTCAGCCTACGAAGTATGTCAGAGGGTGAAGCTGGAACATCAGAAGCCGGCTGGAATGCTTAACCCACTACCGATTCCAGAGTGGAAATGGGAGAATATAGCTATGGATTTTGTGGTGGGGTTACCGGCAGCATCCAACAGATTAGACTCCATATGGATGATCGTGGACAGACTGACCAAATCTGCTCACTTCATCCCTGTTAGGAGTGGCTACTCTGTGGATAAATTGGCGCAGGTATTTGTTGACGAAGTAGTCAGGTTGCATGGGGCTCCTGTTTCAATAGTGTCTGATATAGGACCCCAGTTCACCTCCAGGTTTTGGCAGAGTCTGCAGAATGCTATGGGTACCAGGTTGGATTTTAGCACTGCTTTCCATCCTCAGACTGATGGACAGTCGGAGAGGACCATCCAGACAATTGAAGATATGCTCAGAATGTGTGTGCTAGATTTTGGCGGTTCTTGGAGGCAGCATCTACCCTTAGTGGAGTTTGCCTACAATAACAGCTATCGTGCTAGCATAGGGATGGCTCCATATGAAGCTTTGTATGGAAGGAAGTGCAGGTCACCTGTCTGTTGGGAGGAAGTTGGAGAAAGGGCCTTAGCAGGGCCTGAGCTAGTCGAGATCACCAGCAGAGTAGTGCCCATAATCAGAGAAAGGATCAGAACTGTTGTGAGCAGGCAAAAGAGTTATGCAGATGTCCGCAGGAGGCAGGTGGAGTTTCAGGAGGGGGATTTGGTATTGCTCAAGGTGTCTCCTATGAAAGGGGTGATTCGGTTTGGGAAGAAAGGTAAGCTAGCTCCGCGTTACCTCGGACCCTTTGAAATCTTGCAAAAGATCGGGAATGTATTGTATAAGCTGGATTTACCTGCTTCTATGGAGAGAATCCATCCGGTTTTCCATGTTTCCATGTTAAGGAAGTTCGTGTCAGATCCGGGCAAGGTTTTTAGCGAGCCTGATGTGGAGATCCTAGAAGATCTCACCTATGTTGAGCAGCCAGTACGGATCCTAGACACCCATATTAGAAAGCTAAGGAACAAGGAAATCCCGATGGTGAAAGTCTTTTGGAATCACCACAACATAGAGGAATGTCCCTGGGAGACACGGGAGTCCATGCTCCAGCAATATCCTTATCTTTTCTAAGGTTAGTGTTATGTGTTTTGTGTTTATATTTATGTTTTATGCTATGTATGCTTGTTTGGTGAACATTCAAGGACAAATGTTCTTAAGGGGGGAGAATGTAATACCCGGCTAGACTCCGGTATCATAATTCCTACCGCCCGATGGAATCTCGGATGTCGGAAACCTCTAGAAGGGTAAAAACATGTTTTTATAAAATATTTTCATGTATTTTATGGTTCTAAGTAAGAAAGGAAATTGAGTTTTGAATGAAAAAGACCATTGAGGGAAATCCAGGTTCGGCCGCCGAACATGCATGAGTTTTGGAATCACCTTCGGCTTCCGAAGGTGGCTTGGCCAGCCACCTATAAAAGGCCCCATGGCCGAAAATGGGCGACCTTTCTCCCCTATTTTCGGGCAACGGTGAGTCCATACCCTCCCATGGTTGGTTTTGATGATTTTCCTCAAATCTTTCAAGTTTTAACAAGTTTTAACTTGGTTTTGAGGACTTTTGAAGCTAAGATCAAGTTTTAGAGATTGGAGACCCAAGGAGTTAGATTTCTCCCATCTCCAAGTTAGGATCGTCTCTTCTCTCGATCTTCAAGAGGTAAGCTTAGATCCTACCTTTCTTGTATGTCTTAAACAAGTTTTGAGGGTGTAACGACCCGAAAATCGGACCGCTACCGGCGCTAGGATTCAGATCGGCTTAAGGCCGCCGGGACCCGTAGCAAGCCTGACATATAACCTGTTTAATCCCATACATGATCAACAAACATTTAGAAAAATTTAAAACTTTTCTTTCATTCAATTCTCATACGCCAAACTCAACCTGTGCATGTACTGAACATATACATAATCATAAACTCGACCCCTCAGTGGGATCTCATCAATGCCCCAATGGGCAATACATCATAAGTTGAGTTGGTTAAACATAATCAACAATAGACATTAAGATCATGTATCAACAAGGGATAACAATAAACTATGGTCAAGCACACTTCTAAACCTCGATATCATTATACATAACATAACTATTTAACTTTACATCATCTTACAATTTATCATGTCCACTTTCTAACTATTACAATTACAAGACTTTACTCTTCTTGACTTCTCTGTCTAGTCCGTACCTGCAATCCTGGGGGATTAGGGAAAAGGGGTGAGCTACTAGAGCCTAGTGAGCAAAATAATAGAAAAACAACATTTCAAATTTCATGCCATCATGTAATGCAACACATCACAACAAATCACATCTCGGATGGTATTGTCACCTATAGTCCTCTACATTCCAAAGTGCCGGGACGTAGAATGGGTACAACCAGTCTTTCTCTTAACATAACATAACATAACATAACATACCAATGTGCCAGGGACGTAGAATGGGTACAACCTGGACTTTCTCTTACATAGTGCCAGGGACGTAGAATGGGTACAACCTGGACTTCCATACCATCTCATGCCGTAACATCATCATATCATATGAGGACTAAAGGGTCATCCAATAACCAATCCACATCAACATCATAAATGCAATGCAACATATTCGTGGATTCTAATGCAAACAACCTATTTCATCACATGGCATTCATGATGCATGAACATGCTCAACTGTATAATTCATTTGCTTAAAAACATAAGGTTTATTCTACTCACCTCTGGCCGAAACTCTACTGACTCAGAAGCAGCTAAACTCACTGCTGGGGTCCTTGGTTCCTCGGGTCTGAACCTACACAGGTAGACTCAAATGAGGGACCAAACATCTAGAACATAACTCTAAAAACATCCCCCAAAAACCCCCTAAAACACCTCAAAACAATCATGCAACAACATGCAAAGGAAGGCAGAACAGGGCATGTTCGGCGGCACCTTCGGCGGCCGAAAGTCCCTCCAGAGCCGAAACCCAGGCAAGTTCGGCGGCACCTTCAGCGGCCGAAAGTCCCAGACAGAGATGAAAGTCTCTTTTCGGGGGCAACTTCGGTAGCCGAAAGGCCTGTCTCTCCAGCCATGTTCGGCGGCCGAAAGTTCCTTCGGCTGCCGAACCTGGTTTCTGCCAAAGGGCAGAAACTTGGCTCCTTTATGCACATTTGCCTCCCAACTCTTCCAACATACATATAACTCATTCAAATCATGCAAATATACATACATTGGCTCCTAGGGGCCTCAAACTAACTTAAACCCCAACTACAACACATAACAACAACACAAATCCAACATACATTGCTCAAAACATAACATTAACTCAAAAACCTAACTATGAGCTAAACATGCATTCTACCCCATAGATCTTGCATAAAACTTACTTTAAACATGAAATGAGCTTAAGATCGGCTCTTACCTCTTGAAGATCGAGAGAGAGACGTCCTAAACTCGGAGGTGGGAGATTTTGAGTTCTTGAACCTCAAAGCTCCAAAACTTGCTTTAAACTCGTAAATCTTCAAAACAAAGCAAAAGCTTGTGAAAATCTTGAAAGATTTGAAGGACAAACTCAATGATTGGTGAGGAATGGCGGAGAGCTCACCTTGGCCGACAATGGGGAGAAAAACTCGCCCGTTTTTGGCTAAGGAACCCTTTTATAGTGGCTGGCCAGGCCACGTTCGGGGGCCGAACGTGCCTCCGCATGCATGCCATGTTCGGCGGCCGAACTTGAGGTTCGGCGGCCGAACCTGGACTTTCCTCAACCTATACCTTCGGGGGCCTAAGGCGCACCCGAAATGCCTGCATGTTCGGCGGCCGAACTTGAGTTTCGGCGGCCGAACCTGGGTTTTCCTCCAAGGTTGTTTTTATTCAAAAACTCATTTCCTCTTTACTTAAAATCATCAAAAACATTAAAACATTTCATGAAAACATGGTTTTTACCCTTCTAGAGGTCTCCGACATCCGAGATTCCACCGGATGGTAGGAATTCCGATACCGGAGTCTAGCCGGGTATTACATTCTCCCCCCCTTAAGAACATTCGTCCCCGAATGTTCCTCAACTAGCACATAGCATGGCATACAACATAACATACATGCAAAGCACATAAAACTCACAGGGAACTAACCTCAGAAAAGATAAGGGTATTGCTGGAGCATGGACTCCCGTGTCTCCCAGGTGCACTCTTCCATATTGTGGTGGTTCCATAGGACTTTCACCATCGGTATTTCCTTGTTTCTCAGCTTTCTGATCTGGGTGTCTATGATCCGCACTGGCTGCTCAACATAGGTGAGATCCTCTTGGATCTCCACATCAGGCTCACTAAGAACCTTGCCCGGATCTGACACAAACTTCCTCAACATTGAAACATGGAAAACCGGATGGATTCTTGCCATTGAAGCAGGCAAATCTAGCTTGTACGACACATTCCCAATCTTCTGAAAGATTTCAAAGGGTCCGATGTATCGTGGGGCTAGTTTACCTTTCTTCCCAAAGCGAACCACTCCTTTCATTGGAGACACCTTCAGCAATACCAGATCCCCCTCCTGAAACTCTACCTGTCTTCTGCGGATGTCTGCATAACTCTTCTGTCTGCTTGCAGCAGTCTTGATTCTCTCTCTGATTATGGGTACCACCCTGCTGGTGATCTCTACTAGCTCAGGCCCTGCCAAGGCCTTTTCTCCAACTTCTTCCCAGCAAACAGGTGACCTGCACTTCCTCCCATATAAAGCTTCATATGGAGCCATCCCGATGCTAGCATGATGGCTGTTAGTGTAAGCAAACTCCACCAAAGGTAGATGTTGCCTCCAAGAACCGCCAAAGTCCAGCACACACATTCTAAGCATATCCTCGATAGTCTGGATGGTCCTTTCGGACTGTCCGTCCGTCTGGGGGTGGAAGGCAGTACTGAAATCCAATCTAGTACCCATGGCATTCTGCAGACTCTGCCAAAATCTGGAGGTGAACTGGGGCCCTCTATCCGACACTATCGAAACAGGAACCCCATACAGCCTGACGATCTCATCCACATATACCTGCGCCAATTTGTCCACAGAGTAGCCACTCCTGATAGGGATGAAGTGAGCAGATTTGGTGAGTCTGTCCACAATCACCCATATGGAGTCCAATCTGTTGGACGCTGCCGGTAACCCCACTACGAAGTCCATAGCTATATTCTCCCATTTCCACTCAGGAATAGGTAGCGGGTTAAGCATTCCAGCCGGCTTCTGATGTTCCAGCTTCACCCTCTGACACACTTCGCAGGCTGACACAAACTGTGCCACTTCTTTCTTCATCGCTGGCCACCAATAAACTTTCTTCAAATCTTGATACATCTTGGTGGCTCCGAGGTGAACGCTGTATCTTGCATTATGAGTCTCCCTCATAATGTCTCCTTTTAGCCCTATGTCATCTGGTACACACAATCGACTCCCATAGCGGAGGATCCCCTTACTATCAAATCTGAACTCACTGTCTTTGCCTGACTGAACAGTCCTGGCAATCTTTACTAACTCTGGATCCTCATGCTGTTTCTGAGCCACTTGCTCCAGAAACACAGGTGTCACTCTCATCTGGGCCACTAAAGCACCGGTACCAGACAACTCCAACTGTAGACCTTCATCAATGAGCTTGTAAAACTCCTTCACCACTGGTCTCCTCTCTGCCGTGATGTGGGATAGACTGCCTAGTGACTTCCGGCTTAGGGCGTCTGCCACGACATTCGCCTTACCCGGATGATACTGAATCTTGCAATCATAGTCACTCAGCAACTCTACCCATCTCCTCTGTCTCAAGTTCAAATCTCTTTGACTCAGGATGTACTGCAGCCTTTTATGATCTGTAAAGATCTCACATTTTACCCCATAGAGGTAGTGCCTCCACATTTTGAGTGCAAAGATTACTGCTGCCATCTCAAGGTCATGTGTGGGGTAATTCAACTCATGCTTCTTCAGCTACCTAGAAGCATAAGCAATCACTCTCTCATTCTGCATTAGTACACAACCCAGTCCCACACGGGACGCATCACAAAAGACTGCAAAGTCCTCATCACTAGATGGCAGAGCTAAAACTGGTGCTGAAGTCAACCTCTTCTTAAGCTCTTCAAAACTCTCTTCGCACTGGTCGGTCCACAGAAACTTCTGATTCTTCCTGGTTTGTCTGGTCAGAGGAGCTGCTATTTTCGAGAAGTCCTGAACGAACCTCCTGTAGTAACCTGCCAAACCCAAGAAACTCCTGATCTCCGTCACTGAAGTGGGTCTAGCCAGTTAGCCACAGTTTCTGTCTTCTTGGGGTCCACCTCTATCCCATTCTCTGACACTACATGCCCCAAGAACGAAATGCTCCTCAGCCAGAACTCACACTTAGAGAACTTGGCATACAAGCCATGTTCCCTCAAGGTCTGCAAAACCAACCGCAGATGATGGGCATGCTCCTCTGCATTCCTGGAATACACTAAGATATCATCTATGAAGACAATAACAAAGTGAGGTACTGGCTAAACACTCTGTTCATGAGGTCCATGAATGTTGCAGGGGCGTTAGTTAACCCGAACGGCATTACAAGGAACTCAAAATGCCCATATCTGGTCCTGAAAGCTGTCTTTGGCACATCCTCATCTCTGATCGTCAGCTGATGGTACCCAGATCTCAGATCTATTTTGGAGAAACAACCCGCTCCTGCTAGCTGGTCGAATAGATCGTCGATCCTTGGCAAAGGGTACTTGTTCTTGGTAGTGACTTTGTTCAACTGTCTGTAGTCGATACAAAGTCTAAGGGATCCATCCTTCTTTCTAACAAACAAGACTGGAGCACCCTAGGGTGAGGTACTCGGTCGGATGAAACCCTTGTCTACCAGCTCTTGCAACTGTTCTTTCAATTCTTTCAACTCGGCTGGAGCCATCCTGTAGGGAGCGATAGAGATCGGTCGGGTTCCAGGCATCAATTCTATCTCGAACTCTATCTCACTAGCAGGTGGTAAACCTGGCAGCTCGTCTGGGAAGACATCTAGAAACTCTCTAACCACTGGCACCGAGGCGGGCTCTCTAACCTGACTGCTAAGCTCTCTCACAAGAGCCAAATACCCCTGACATCCCCTCCTAAGCAACCTACGAGCCTGAAGAGCTGATATCAGACCTCTAGGTGTACCCCTCCTGTCTCCTCTGAAGACTACCTCTGACCCATCCTAACCTCTGAACCTGACTACCTTGTCCCCGCAGTCCAAGGTAGCACCATGGGTAGATAACCAGTCCATCCCTAGAATGACGTCAAAATCTGTCAAATCTAGAACCACCAGGTCGACGGACAAGCATCTTCCCTCAATAAACACAGGACTACACTGGCAGACTGACTCTGCCACTGATGGATCACACTTAGGTCCACTGACCCAGAGAGGACACTCTAACTCAGAGATCATCAACCCTAACCTCTGGACGGCTCTCGGTGCAATAAAAGAATGAGATGCGCTCGGGTCCATCAAGGCATACACATCTGAACAACCAATGATTAAGTTACCTGCCACCACGGTGTTAGATGCATCTGCCTCCTGCTGAGTCGTCGTGAAGATTCGTGCTGGAGCTGATGGACCTTCACCTCTGAAACACGCTGAAGAAGAGGCTGCCCCTCTCCCTCTGCCTCTGCCACTGGCCTGAGTCATGGCTGGAGCTGCTAGCTGCGCTACACTACCTGAAGCTGTCTGCTGGGACTGTGCCATCGGGGCCGCTCTTGGACAGTCTCGAGACATATGCCCCTCCTGACCACATCTGTAACAGGCTGTCGTCCCAAACCGACATACTCCCCTGTGTGGCTTACCACACCTTGCACAAACTGCATTATCCGCACCAGAGCTTGAGCCACTCCCTAGTCCCAGACTGGACTTAACCTTGTTCCAGAACTTGTTCTTCTTAGACTTCCTGGGACCTCTGTCCCACTTCTTGCTACCTGAAGTTGCTGCACTCATTGAAGAAGAGCCTGGGGTCTTAGAACCAGAAGGCTGTGCCACTGACTGTTTAACTGTCCCCTGAACGATGGCACTGGCCTCCATTTTCCGGGCCATATCCACTATGGCATGGAAGCTCTCCCTATCTGCTGATTGGATCAAGGAGGAATATCTAGAGTGGAGTTTCATGATATACCTCCTTGACCTTTTCTGATCTGAATTAAGGTTTTGCCCTGCAAACGGCAACAACTCCAAGAACCTGTCTGTGAACTCTACACCCATTTCATCAGTCTGCCTCAACTGCTCAAACTCTATCATCTTCAACTCCCTTGAACTATCTGGGAAAGCCCATCCTGCAAACTCGTTTGCAAATTCCTCCCAAGACATGCTGTCCACTTTCGGGTTCACATAATTCTTGAACCACTCTCGTGCCTTCTTGCACTTAAGTGTGAACCCAGCCATCTGAATGGCTCTACTATCATCAGCCCCAATCTCATCTGTGATCACCTTGACCCTCTCAAGATACACAAACGGGTCATCCCCTTTTTCATACTGAGGAGCACCCAATTTCATGTAGTCGGTCATCTTGACCTTGCTCCCACTGGCTGAGCTAGGTCTAGAAGGTTGAGCAACTGGGGCTGCTGGTTCTGCTGAAGGAGGAGGAGGTGCAGCATCCCCTGGGGTAGGGTTTGCTGGATTTGGATAGTAAGGTGGGGGTGGATACATTGGGTACTGAGAATATGGTGGATAATAAGGTGGGTATGGCATCTGTGTGGGATAAGGGCTAAAGCTGTGGTAATCCAATGTGCCTCCCATCGAATACTCAGGGTTTTGTGAGAAGGGTGGGTAGTAAGGTGGCTGAACAAATCCTGAGGCCTGAGTGCCTCCTTGGGATTCTCCCATTCCTTCTTCTGACATGCTAACTCCCAGACTGCCATCCCTCCTCTGCTCTACATCCATATCATCCCCTATGTCCTCTGACGCTCCTCCCTGAACTGTTCCTTTGACTGATCTGCTTCTACCCAGATCCAAAGACCTTCTAGGGTCTCTTACTGCTCTTTCTCTGCTAGACCTACTAGACATTGCCCTAGGCAATGCTGGAGGACGGGCGCTCGTGCCCTCATCCTCAGGTGGTACTCCAGTCAATCTTGCTGATCAACGAGTTCCTCTCATCCTGTTTTCTGAAAAACAGTACACATCACATAAACATTAGCATCATATGGTTCATGTGGGCACACATGAACCCGCATCACACATCATAGCATATCATTAATGCACATGCATATAATCATGGCATTTCACATCATCATGTAAGACAGGACTCCATATCCTATCCTAGTGGACATGACCTTTCCTATTGTGCTTGACCTTTCTATAACATCTATGAGCCCGACACTCTAGGTCCGACCATATGAACCTAGGGCTCTGATACCATTCTGTAACGACCCAAAAATCGGACCGCTACCGGCGCTAGGATCCAGATCGGCTTAAGGCCGCCGGGACCCGTAGCAAGCCTGACATGTTACCTGTAAACCTGATTAATCCCATACATGATCAACAACATACATAAAAATTTAAAACTTTTCCTTTCATACATTCTATCATACGCCAAACTCAACCTGTGCATGCACAATACATAATCATAAACTTGACCCCTCTGTGGGATCTCATCAATGCCCCCAATGGGTGGCATAATAAGTGTTGAGTTGGCTAAACATGGATATCAATAACATTAAGATCATGTTTCAAAAAGGGATTACATCATACTATGGTCAAGCACACTTCTACCCTCAATATCGTTACATTACATATCTATACATCATAATACAGTCTGTCATGTCCACAATCTAACTATTACATACATGAGAGTTCATTACTCTTCTTGACTTCTCTGTCTAACCCGTACCTGCAAACCTGGGGAATTTGGGAGAGGGGTGAGCTACTAGAGCCCAGTGAGCAGAATCATAAAGCATTTAAAACACATGCTATCATGGAATGCATCACATCACAACTAATCATATCAAGGATGAACTTGTCACCATTTAGCCCTCTACATAATCCAATCATGACAGGGGCGTAGAGCAGGCCACACCTGGTCTTTCTCTTATACACAACATAACATAACATACATATTCCATGGTGCCGGGGGTGTAGTGCAGGCCACGTCCGGTCTTTCTCTTACATAGTGCCAGGGGCGTAGTGCAGGCCACATCTGAACTTCCATATCATATCATCATGTCATAACAGATGAGGGCTAATGGATCATTCAACCTTCATCCACATCAACAACATTTTATGCAATGCAACATATTCGTGATTTCTAATGCAAACATCCTAAAATATCACATGGCATCCGTGATGCATGAACATGCTCAAAACTGATTTATTTATTTAAAAGCATAAGAGTTATTCCACTCACCTCTGGCTAGCTCTGACACTGACTGAAGCAGCTGACTCACTGCTGAGGTCCTCGGTTCCTCGGGTCCGAACCTACACAGGTGGACTCAAATGAGGGACCAAACAACTAGAACATAACTCTAAAAATATCCCCCAAAAACCCCCTAAAACATCTCAAAACATCCATGCAAGAACATGCAAAGAAGGCCTGGACAGGGCACTTTCGGCGGCAGGTTCGACAGCCGAAAGTCCCTCTAGAGCCGAAAGTCAGGCAGGTTCGGCGGCACCTTCAGCGGCCGAAACTCCCAGACAGAGACGAAACTCATGCATGTTCGGCGGCACTTTCGGCGGCCGAAACTCCCAGACAGAGGCGAAAGTCCTCTTTCGGGGGCAAGCTTCGGCAGCCGAATGCTGCCTCCACAAGAGGGTTCGGCGGCCGAAAGTCCCTTCGGCTGCCGAACCTGGTTTCTCCCAAAGGGCAGAAACTTGGTTCAAACATGCACAAACACCTTAAACTCATACCATCATGCATTTAGCTCAACCAAAACATGCACACAAGCTCCTAGGGGTCTCAAACTAACTTAAACCCCAACTACAACACACATACACAAGCATTTGCAAGTCACATTGTCCATAAACTCAAAAATCATCAAATCTCACTAAAAACCTACACATGCATTTCTACCCATAGATCTTGCATAAAACTTATTTAAAACATACAATGAGCTTAAGATCGGCTCTTACCTCTTGATGATCGAGAGAGAGACGACCTAAAACTCGAAGGTGGGAGAGATTGGATTCTTGAACCTCCAAGCTCCAAAACTTTGCTCAAAAGCTCAAATCTTCAAAACAAAGTTAAAACAAATGAAAAACTTGAAAGATTTAGAGGAAAAACATCAAAGATCGGTGAGGGGCGGCGGAGAGCTCACCTTGGCCGAAAATGGGGAAAAGCTCGCCCGTTTTCGGCTAAGGGACCCTTTTATAGTGGCTGGCCAGGCCACGTTCGGGGGCCGAATGTGCCTCCGCATGCATGCCATGTTCGGCGGCCGAACTTGAGGTTCGGCGGCTGAACCTGGACTTCCCTCACTTATGCTTTCGGGGGCCTAAAGCACACCCGCAACGCATGCATGTTCGGCGGCTGAACTTGAGGTTCGGCGGCCGAACCTGAGCTTTCCTCCAAGGTTGTTTTTATTCGAAAACTCATTTTCTTTTCATTCAAAATCATCAATAACATTAAAACATTTCATGAAAACATAGTTTTACCCTTCTAGAAGTCTCCGACATCCGAGATTCCACCAGATGGTAGGAATTCCGATACCGGAGTCTAGCCGGGTATTACACTACACAGGTGGACTCAAATGAGGGACCAAACATCTAGAACATAACTCTAAAAACATCCCCCAAAAACCCCCTAAAACACCTCAAAACAATCATGCAACAACATGCAAAGGAAGGCAGAACAGGGCAGGTTCGGCGGCACCTTCGGCGGCCGAAAGTCCCTCCAGAGCCGAAACCCGGGCAGGTTCGGCGGCACCTTTGGCGGTCGAAAGTCCCAGACAGAGACGAAAGTCTCTTTTCGGGGGCAACTTCGGCAGCCGAAAGGCTTTCGGCTGCCGAACCTGGTTTCTGCCAAAGGGCAGAAACTTGGCTCCTTTATGCACATTTGCCTCCCAACTCTTCCAACATACATATAACTCATTCAAATCATGCAAATATACATACATTGGCTCCTAGGGGCCTCAAACTAACTTAAACCCCAACTACAACACACAACAACAACACAAATCCAACATACATTGCTCAAAACATAACATTAACTCAAAAACCTAACTATGAGGTAAACATGCATTCTACCCCATAGATCTTGCATAAAACTTACTTTAAACATGAAATGAGCTTAAGATCGGCTCTTACCTCTTGAAGATCGAGAGAGAGACGTCCTAAACTCGGAGGTGGGAGATTTTGAGTTCTTGAACCTCAAAGCTCCAAAACTTGCTTTAAACTCGTAAATCTTCAAAACAAAGCAAAAGCTTGTGAAAATCTTGAAAGATTTGAAGGAAAAACTCAAGGATTGGTGAGGAATGGCAGAGAGCTCACCTTGGCCGACAATGGGGAGAAAAACTCGCCCGTTTTCGGCTAAGGGACCCTTTTATAGTGGCTGGCCAGGCCACGTTCGGGGGCCGAACGTGCCTCCGCATGCATGCCATGTTCGGCGGCCGAACTTGAGGTTCGGCGGCTGAACCTGGACTTTCCTCAACCTATACCTTCGGGGGCCTAAGGCGCACCCGAAATGCCTGTATGTTCGGCGGCCGAACCTGGGTTTTCCTCCAAGGTTGTTTTTATTCAAAAACTCATTTCCTCTTTACTTAAAATCATCAAAAACATTAAAACATTTCATGAAAACATGGTTTTTACCCTTCTAGAGGTCTCCGACATCCGAGGTTCTACCGGACGGTAGGAATTCCGATACCGGAGTCTAGCCGGGTATTACAGAGGGGTTATGGGGTAGAAATGCATTTTTAGGTGAATGTTGAGTTTAGGGATAATGTATGTTGTTTGAGTTGCTATATGTGTTTATGTTGGGGTTTAGGATAGTTTGAGACCCCTATATGCTTATTTGCTTGTGTATGCATGTTGTAGAATAACTAAATGCATGTTTGAATGGTTTGGGAGGCAAAATGTGCATGAGGAGGCTGAGTTTTGCCACTTTGGGAGAACTCAGGTTCGACAGCCAAAGGCACTTTCGGCCGCCGAACCTGCCTGTGGAGGCAAGCTTTCGACTGCCGAACCCTACCCCTGAAAGTTGGACTTTAGGCTCTGGAAGGGAGTTTCGGCTGCCGAAGGTGCGGCCTGTAATACCCGGCTAGACTCCGGTGTCGGAATTCCTACCGTCCGGTGGAATCTCGGATGTCGGAGACCACTAGAAGGGTAAAACCATGTTTTTATAAAATTTTTTAATGTGTTTTATGTTTTGAGCTAGAAGGAAAATGAGTTTTTGCATGAAAATAGCCTTGGAGGAAAACTCAGGTTCGGCTGCCGAAGCTCAAGTTCGGCCGCCGAACATGCGGGCGTTTCGGGTGTGCCTTAGGCCCCCGAAGGCATATGTGAGGGAAACCAGGTTCGGCCGCCGAACCTCATGTTCGGCCGCCGAACATGGCATGCATGCGGAGGCACGTTCGGCTCCCCAATGTGGCCTGGCCAGCCACCTATAAAGGGGCCCCTTAGCCGAAATGGGCGAGTTTTTCTCCCTATTGTCGGCTAAGGTGAGCTCTCCGCCATCCCTCGCCGATTTTGAGTTCCTTCCTTCAGATCTTTCACGATTTTCACAAGTTTCCACTTTGTTTTGAAGATTTTCGAGTATAAAGCAAGTTTTGGAGCTTTAAGGTTCAAGAAACCCAATCTCTCCCATCTCCGAGCTAGGGTCGTTTTCCTCTCGATCTTCAAGAGGTAAGGGCCGATCTTGAGCTCACTATATGTTTTAAGTAAGTTTTAAGTAGATTTATGGGGTAGAAATGCATGTTTAGGTTATTGTTAAGTTTATGGGTTTATGTATGTTTATGAACAATGTGAGTTGTTTGATGTGTTATAGTTGGGGTTTTTTATGGTTTGAGGCCCCTAGGAGCTTGTATGCTTGAGTATGCATGTTGTAGAATAGGAAAATGCATGTTGAAAGGTTTGGGAGGCGTTTGTGCATGTTGGAGCTGAGTTTCTGCCACTTTGGAGAAACTCAGGTTCGGCCCCACTAAAACACCTCAAAACATCCATGGAAAACATGCAAAGGAAGGCTGAATAGGGCACTTTCGGCGGCAGGTTCGACGGTCGAAAGTCCCTCCAGAGCTGAAAGTTAGGCAGGTTCGGCGGCACCTTCGGCGGCCGAAACTCCCAGACAGAGACGAAACTCATGCATGTTCGGCGGCACTGTCGGCGGCCGAAATTGCCCTCCAGAGACGAAAGTCCTCTTTCGAGGGCAGGCTTCGGCAGCCGAAGGCTGCTTCCATAAGCGGGTTCGGCGGCCGAAAGTTCCTTCGGCGGCCGAACCTGAGTTTCTCCAAAGTGGCAGAAACTCAGCTCCAAGAAAATGACCCTAGCTCGGAGATGGGAGAGATTGGGTTTCTTGAACCTCAAAACTCCAAAACTTGCTTTATACTCGAAAATCTTCAAAACAAAGTGGAAACTTGTGAAAATCGTGAAAGATCTGAAGGAAGGAACTCAAAATCGGCGAGGGATGGCGGAGAGCTCACCTTGGCCGACAATGGGGAGAAAAACTCGCCCACTTTTAATGCATGATCACTATTATTATTGATGAGATGAGTAATCAAGCTTAATGTATGTTATTAATACCCCATTGGAGCATGTGATGAGGGCTCCAGTGTGAGGTTTATGGTTATGTTAGTGTGCATACACAGGTTAAGCTTGATTTATGAAAGAAAAAGTTTACATGTTTAATGTATTTTGTATGATCATGTATGGGATTTGACAGGTTCATAGGTTCTATATCAGGCTTGCTATAGGTCCCGGTAGGGCTGAGCAGAATTCGGTTTAAACCGAAATAACCGACCGAACCGAACCGATTTGAAATTTTGGTTCGGTTTTATTTTTTTTTCGGTTCGGTTCGGTTTGAAATTTTAAAAAAATCGGTGATTTCGGTTCGGTTCGGTTCGGTTTTAGACGTAAAAATTTCGATTAGACCGAACCGAACCGAAATCACTTATACTACGTCGTTTGAGTAGTTTCCTAATTCCCTATTTCCCTTCCCTTCCCTTCCTTTGCCTAAATTTAAAACAAATTTCTCTCTCCGTGCGTGCATCTCTATCTCTGTGCTCACCCACCCCTAAACCTAACGCCCTCACCTCTCAACGTGCCTCGCCTCTGAGTTCCATCCAAGTTCCAGCGGCGGTTCCACCATCCACCGTCCACCGTCCACCGTCCAGCCTCCGGTCTCTTTCTGAGTAGTAGAGCCACGCACGCATCTCGTCGCGAGATTCTCGCGCATGTGATGTGCCTCCACTCTCCTCTCGACTGGACTGATTCACCATCGTCGATCTTCACCGATCTTTAGTCTCTCTTTCCACGCAATCATCGGCGTCGGCCGTTGCTCTCTATTGGCTCTCCACGCATCATCGGGCAGTCGGCAATTTGGTCGTGCTTATTCCACAGCCCTCAGTCCTCTCCGAGTCTCTGTGTCGCGCTTCCAGCCTTGAGCCTTTCACAGTTCGTGGACCAGACTCCGGGACCAAGAGTGCCACTCGCGCCTCCAGCCCTCGGTTGTGTCGGACATGGTTGCCTGCCAGTGCCACGGCGTGCTGTTGAACTTGAGTCAACCGTAGAAGCTAAGTAAATATTTGTGATTTGCTGTTGATTGTTGAATTTATGTACTCTTGGTTGAATTTGTGTACTATTGATTGTTGAATTTGTGTTATTGATTGTTCAAGTGTGTGCTCTGCTCTTGATTGTTGATGTAAACTCATGGCCGTGAAGTATTCTATTCTAGATTATGTTAACTGTTATTATTTTTTTTTTTTAAAATCGGTTCAATCGATTGAACCGACCGAACCGAACCGAACCGAATCAAATCGGTTCGATTCGGTTATCCCTCTTATTCGGTTCGGTTCGGTTTATGTAAAATACTGCAATTCGGTTTTCGGTTATTTCGGTTCGGTTCGGTTTTGAACCGAACCGACCGAATGCTCAGCCCTAGGTCCCGGCGGCCTTAAGCCGATCTGGATCCTAGCGCCGGTAGCGGTCCGGTTTTCGGGTCATTACACGGCCGAACATGCACGAGTTTCAGATCTGGAGAGAACTTTCGACCGCCGAAGGTGCCGCCGAAAGTGCATGACTTTCGGATCTGGAGGAGGGTTCGGCCGCCGAAGGTGCCGCCGAACATACCCTGTTCAGCCTTCCTTTGCATGATTTCAGTGAATGTTTTAAGGTGTTTTAAGGGGGTTTTTGGGGAGTTGTTTAAAGTCATGTTAGTCTATGTTTGGTCCCTCATTTGAGTCCACCTGTGTAGGTTCGGACCCGAGGAACCGAGGACCCCAGCAGTGAGGTAGCTGCTTCAGAATCTGTCCAAAGTCAGCCAGAGGTGAGTAGAACTGAACTATGTATTAAAATAACGAAGTTTTAAGTATGTTCATGCATCACGAATACCATGATGTACTTTAGGTTGTTGCATTAGAATCTCACGAATATGATGCATTGCATTCTATGTTGTTGATGTGGATGAATGTTGGATGATCCATTAGCCCTCAATATGTATGATGATTAATGAAAGTCCAAGGCTGCCCATGTCCACGCGTCCTGGCATTTTATATGTATGGTGATTAATGAAAGTCCAGGGCTGCCCATGTCCACGCGTCTTGGCATTGTATGTTATGATTAAGAGGAAGTCTTGCGGAGCTTCGTCGAGGGCCGGCACATCGGATATGTAAAGGGTTATTGGTGATAAATTCATCCTTGATGTGAAATGTATTTGTTGTGATGCATTCCATGAAAGCATGATTTTTATATATGTTTTATTGTTCTGCTCACTGGGCTTTTTAGCTCACCCCTTTTCCCTTAACCCCCAGACTTGCAGGTTCAGGATAGACCGGGGAGTTTTCAAGGTTGAAGTCAAGTTAAGTGTAATAGTTAGAGTGGACATGTATTGTAAAATGATTTTTATGCAATGTAATGTAGAGAATATTTTTATGGTTTAGTATTGTGCTTGGCCCGAATAGTAATGTTATTTTCCCTTGTACATGATCTTTTAATGAAATGCTTTTATGATGAAAAATGATAGTCCAAACTTGATGTATGTTATGACAACCCATTAGAGCATTTGATGAGGGCTCTAATCGGGGTTTTATGTCTATGATGTTAGTGCATGCACAGGTCAAGCTTGGTAAAAAGAAAAGTTTTAAAATTTTATGAAAATATATGATCATGTATGGGATGTTATCAGGTATCCAACAGGTATAGGAGGCTTGCTACGGGTCCCGGCGGCCTTAAGCCGATCTGGATCCTAGCGCCGGTAGCGGTCCGGTTTCCGAGTCGTTACACAAGTACTCGAGAAATAATGCTTACCATTCGAGGATCAGTCAGATTCGGGGACAGCCCGAAGACATGATTGCTGAGTAGCTTAGTGATAGAAGTGGGTGTGGAGTCAGAGCTCAGTTGAAAATGTACCCTGGACTCATTGGAAATCAAGACGATCGGGAGATCATCATTGGCACCTCTTAGATGAGCTCTCCTTACGTTTGCCTTTGCTCGCTTTATCCAAGGAAGGCTTTCTCGGAGGCAAGGAAGACGAAGTTCCCTTCTGAGAGGAGACCAGGCTAGACGCCTTCACCGGCCTTCTCTTTTTGTTAGTTGTCCCTGCAGCAACGGTGGTCATCTCCTAATTCAACTGAGAGTTTTTTTCATTTCAAGCTCTCACCGACCTCCTCAACTGGAGAAGACCAGTTTAGGCTGACCACTGCTCTCACTATAGTAACCTCTAAGCTGCCCCCAAGAGTAGGAGCACTCCAACTATGGCAAGCACGACCTCAGTTTTGTTAGAGCTAACTAAGGCCAACTCCATGTTAGCCTAATAGAAGACAAATGAGGTACAACTTGGGCTGAAGCAAGCTCCACCACCAGCATCTCCATCATCATGTCCATAGTCTTCCGGGACTTAAAAGTTTCGACAGCATCCCAGACAGAATCCCAGTTGAGTGAGAAGTTCTGAGGTATTGAGATCTTCTCCATAGGAATGATGGAAGATGCAAAAAGCACTAAAAATAAATAAAAACATAGAATGATGAAGCCAATAAAGAAGCAACAACAAGAGAATGATTAATACCAGCAGAGTAACAACCCTCCCCCGGGCGGAGATCCAAGCACTTGAAGAAATCATACTTGAAAGGCAGAGAAGAGATTCAAGTGAAATAAAATTGCTCCCACTCAGAGAGAAAAGGGAAATACTTTCAAAAGAGTCAATGACACCCTATCCTAGCTCTAAGACCCAGTCGGAGCTACCCTCGGCTCCGACTATAGCAAAATTCTCCTCTAGTTTTTTATGGAATCTTTGTGGCCGATGAAAATAGCCACACCATTTCTACCGTAGAAGCTCAAGAAATTGTTGTTTGCCTTCAAAATCTTGAAGAAGGCCCAAATAAAACCTAAAGCAGGAGTAAAGCCCTAACCCCGGCACATCGCCTTAAAGGCACTCATGAATAAGATGAAATTTGGGGTTAGCATTTGAGGCATGACCTGGAAAAACCTAAAGACAAAATGTACGAACTCAAAAAAGGGGAAAGAAAGGCCATAGTCAATCTGTTTCAAATAAAAAACAAGTCTCCTCCCGGACTCGGCATCGACTAGGTTAGGAGGGGGGGCGAAGGAGAACAAGGCAATCCATTTGTTGGAATTCGAAGCCCGAATATAATGGGTCTCCATAGAAAGGAAGGCTCGAGGAAAAATTTTCCAAAAGAGAGATGGAGGTGACCCTAGAAACCACTTTCTCAATCCGAGGGTATAACCTTTGCTCCATAATCTTCGTTTCTAATTACATTGGTTGTTTTGATTCCTAAGAATCAGATTCCTAAGAATCAGGCTCCTAAAATCATGTCTGATATCCGACCAATTGCACTATGCAATGTACTATTGAATATTATCACTAATAGTGCTGGCTAACCATCCTAGGAATTTCCTGTCTCGTATAATTTCTGAGAGCCACAGTGCATTTGTTGCAGGGAGAAGTATTCACGATAATTGCATAATGGCTTTTGAAGCTACGCATGCTTTCCACCAGGGTACAGATTGCTTGGCCACTATCAAAATGGACATCAGTAAAGTATATGACCATATGAAATGGTTTTTTATTAGAAGAATGTTATAGAGACTAGGTTTTGCACAAGATTGGATTGAACTTACTGAGCTTATATGAGGTAGAGTCGGGTCAGCAAATAAATCTCAACAAGTCTTCAATCATCTTCATAGCAAACACACAATGTGCAGTTAGGAGTCAAATTTGTTCATTGCTAGAGATGGTTGAAAAAGACTCTCATGGAACTTATTTGAGATTATTGTCTCGCATTGGTTGGAAAAAAAAAAAAGGTTTTCAGTTATGTTAAAGACGTATGTAGAAATGATCGAATTCTTGGGAGCATAAATCACTCTCTCGAGCAGGTAAAGAGATGTTATTAAAAACAGTATTTCAGGCGTTGCCTAACTACTTAATGATCCTCTTCTTGTTTTTCAAATCTCTTTGTTCTGAGATGGAACAATTTATGAACCGGTTTTGGTGGGATATGGTAACAACTATGGGTAAGGTATACATTGGTTTGCTTGGGAGAGATCAGAAGTTCCCAAACAAATTAGGAATATGGGTTTCGAAAACTCCATGAGTTTAATTTAGCACTATTGGAGAGGCAAGGATGGAATTTTGCTTGTGAATCTGGATTCTTTAGCAACAAGTGTGTCAAAAGCTAAATATTTCCCTAACTGCAATTTTTTTGAGGCAACTTTAGGAGCTACCTTGGGACTTTTTTCTAATTTAGTATTGGAGAATTTTTTTTTTTTTTTATCGATTTAGAGTTAATTTTTTTATTGATTTAGGGTTTGACTAGGAATGTAAACGGATAGGGTACCTGCGAAAATTAAACTATCCGAATCCAAATCTGATTTATATTAGTAATATCCGAACCCGTTCCAAACCCGATTAAAAATTAATTTAAACTATCCGAATCCGTCCCAAATCCGATTATTATTATCCGAATAAAACCCGAACCCGTTTAATCTTATATATTTTAATTAATAATTTATATAAAAAATATTTTTTATTAATAATTTTCATTTAAAAAATTTAATATTTTTAAAGAATATTTAAATTTAAAATTTTAAATATAAATATATAAAAAAATTTATAAATATTATTGTAAAATATATTTTTTATATTAAATTAATTATTTATATAAACAGATTCGGATAGTGGGTAGCTGTACATAAAATTTGAATTCGATCCGAATCCGCAATGGGTATATTTTTAAAATCCGAACTCATCCCAAACCCAATTATAACTAGCTAAAGGTATTCTATTAAAGTTCCATCAAATCAGATACCCAAAAATACTCCATCCCCTACAATCCCTAGGTTTAACTGCTTCGCCGGCGCTTTTATTAAAACCATTGGGAATTATTTTATTTTATTTTTTAAATGCGTGCCAGCGAACAGTGTAATTGTGGCAAAATTAATATATTATAATAATATATTTATATTATATTAATTTATTAATATTATTTATATGATTTCTTTTATGATAATAAATATTTTTTTTATAATTTTAATATATTAATATTTAAATAAAAAATATTGATATTATATAATTTTAATATCATAAAATTAATATTATATTAAATTAGATATATAAAAACAACTCTTTACATATTTTTTCAAATGATAAATTTTTTTAATTTTTTTATAATATATTTTATTATTTTTAATATATTAATATAATAATATTATAATTAAATAATAATGATTATAAATAATATAATTTTATAATTCTAAAAATAATTATCAATTTAATTAGTCTCAATTATAGGAATACTTTTTTTAATATATTATTATAATAATATTATAATTAAATAGTATCAATTATAAATTTACTGATAATAATTATTATCTGTTATATATTTTATTATTTTTAATATATAGAAATATTGATAGTAAAAGAAGTACACACTGAAATATTTAGAATTATGATACTCTCCGGATATTAAATTATTGGATTGTTTATAATTTATCGAGAAAAAAAAATCTAATCGCATATAAACTAATTATTTAATTTTTTTATTTTTTATTTTTGATAAATTATAAATAATTTTATTTAAAATTTTAATATTATTTTATTATTAAATATTGTATGAGATTATTAAGTTATTTATATTTTTTAAAATAAATAAATTAATTAATTAATTTAATTACAGAATAAATTAATTACTTAATTTATTTTTTTTATAAATTATAAATAGCTTATAATATATAATCACAATATAATTTTATTTCATAAATCTAAATATTAATATATTTTATATATCAATATTTAATATATTTTATTATTAATATTTAAATTAAAAATATTACTGATATTATATAATTTTAATATTATAAAATTAATATTATTCTGTGATTGAATATGCAGGATTGTACGAGAGTAGTCTAATAAAATATAAATTTAATTTTTATAATTTTAAATATTTATATTAATTAATTAATTAATTAATTTTTCTTATTAATTATAATGCGATAATATTATAATTTTAAATATTTTTATGTGCAGTTGTTTTTATTATCAATTTTTATAATAATTTTATATATTAAAAATAATAAAATATAATAAGCATATATCAATAAATTTATAATTGAGATTATTTAATTATAATATTATTACAATAATATATTAAAATTAATAAAATATATTATAAAAAATTTATTATAATAAAAAGTATAATATAAATAATATTATAATATATTAATAATTAAAAAAAATAAAAATAAATAAATTTAACCTGGCACCTCTCAAAATGTTGGCAGGCACTGTAGCCGACATATTTTAAAAAAATTTAATAATTTATTAACATTTTTTTTCTAACTCTAAATAAATTTTTTTCTCCCCAAATCGGCAAAAACCCCTAACCTGGGATACCTTTGGAGGAGCATTTGGGAGGCGAAATCATTATTGCAGCAAGGTGTAAATTGGCACATTCGTTCGGGTTCTCGTACCTATATCTGGGATTCACCTTGGCTGTTAGACAATGAGAACTCCTATATTTCTACCCCTTGCCCATTAAGTACCGATGTCTTTCTAGTTTGAGACTTAATTAAGAATAGACGATGGAATGTTGACAGGATTAACAGGTTATTTAACCAGAGAGATGCAGCTTGTATTCCCTCAGTGCCTCTCAGTAACATAGCACAAGATGATCATATTTGCTGGAAGTTTGATCCAAAGGGGTAGTTCACTGTTGAAAGTGCATATCGAGTTTCCATGGGCCCAGTTACTGCCTCTGCTATAGTTCTGGCTGTTACATGGAATAAGATTTAAAAGATTACCGTTCCAATAAAAGTTAATTGTAATCAGATAAGGAATAATTTGACAATTTTAGTATTTTTTCTATTGAAATAAGTATGTATATATACAAATTATAAGATTTTATTAAGGTAACTCGTAATAATTCTCTATCAATCAATTAGCGTATGATTATATAATCTCTTATAATTATGTACAGATTATATGTTCACACTCTAACATTCTCCTCAAATTGGTTCATAGGTATTTATCATACCCAAATTACTAGAAAAATATTCTATTCGAGACTCATTTAAAGTTTTAGTAAGTAGATAACCCAGTTGCTCTCCTGTCTTCACATAACTAGTAGAGATTAAATTTTCTTGAATTTTCTCACGGATAAAATGATAATCAATTTTAATATGCTTAGTTTGTTCATGATATAGTGAATTGGAAGCAATGTGAAGAGTGTTGGAAAAATAGGATAAAAATAATTAAACCTGAATCGTGTTGGACACTGTCTTTAAATATTTATTTTGTAATCCCTCAGAATTAAACAGGTTCTTCTGAAATTTAATTTTCAGAATCAGAATAACAAGAATTTATCTCTAATTTATAACCTAATAGAAAATATAGAGAAGAGTAGGAGTGTTTTTCTTTGCAAAGATGTAGACTAATTATAGTGGAAAAAATGATCGCCGTAAGCGGTTATAAAAATCTTGAGATAATATAATAAAATCATAACAGTCAGATTTAATATTAGATTTAAATATCAAACATGCAATAGCAAAAAAATCTCACAAATAAAATCTTCAAAAACCACAAAATCTTTTGAAATCTAAACTAATTTTAAAATAATCCCCCATATATTTCAAAAAATTTTTCATTGCTGGATTTAGAAATTTAGTATATATGTTTCGAATTTAGTGCCTTTTGAACTATGAACCAGACTTAGATTAATAAGACTTAACATACAGAGTAATTAGTAAAACTTTTGTTTCTATGAACCAAAAACTCTTTTTTGTATGCTAATATCTCATCAATCTCATAACGCTCCACAAATCTTATTGTCAACACTGTTTTGCGCTAATAGGCTATGTGCGCGCCTGGTAGTTCATAAGTGCTCTAAAAATTATGCCCCAATCTCATAGAAGCGGCCCCACTCCACACTTATATAGGTGATATCATCAAGTATATACTGCAATTTATACACCATCCATAAGGGGTATGGATATCATTAAGAGCTTTATCTCATCATCTCATTAATGCAGTCTAGCACTTCCACACTATAGGAAGAGACAACGATAAATAGTGCTAGCAGAACTAACAAGTGACTTGTTATTGCCCATATGAACCTTTTTCATGGGATCTCTAATCGCAAAGTTTAGGTTTCTATCACTGTTAATTTCAAATTAGCTCAAGTCACATTTCCCTCGATGTTTCATCAATTAGTTTTCTCCCTAAAAGTTTAGTCAAAGGATCGACCAAATTCACTTCTGACTTCACATAATCAATGGAAATAGTTCCATCTTTCAACAGCTGCTTAATAATATTATGTCTCAGACGAATATGTCTATTCTTACCATTGAAAGTTTTATTCTTTGCAATGGCTATTACCGCTTGGCAATCACAACGCATTGATACAGATGGTGTTGGTTTTATTCCTAATGGAATATTTGCTAAGAAGTTTCTTAGCCACTCAGTTTCAGTTCCAGCTAATTCCAAAGCAATAAACTCTGACTTTATAGTTGATTTAGCAATGATATTTTATTTGGTTGATTTCCATGTAATTGCACCACCTCCTAGAGTGAATACATAACCACTAGTACATTTTATCTCATCTGAATCTGAAATCCAGTTAGCATCACTGTATCCTTCTAATACAATGAAAAATTTACTATATAAGATACCATAGTTTATTTTACCTCTCAAATATTTCATTAGTCTAACTAATATAGTTCAATGATCGTCATTGGGATTATGTGTATGCCTACTGAATCTACATACAACATAAGCTATATCAGGTTATGAAAAATTCATTAAATACAATAGACTCTCAATGATCTGTGTATATTCAGATTGAGCAACAGAGTCACCTCTATTTTCTTTAATTGAGAGTTAGGATTATAAGGGGTACTCACTGGTTTGACATCAAAATGTCCAAATTTTTTTAAAAGCTTCTCAAAGTAATGCTCTTGTGATAGCATTAAACTATCATTCTTCCTTATGATTCTAACTCCCAAAATCAAATTTGTCTCTCCCATATTTTTATTATCAAATTTAGAGGCAAGAAAAACTTTTGATTTACAAACTATATCATAACTTGTGTAAAAAATAAGCGTATCATCCACATATAAACAAATAATCACAGATTCATCATTTATACATTTTGTATATACATACTTATCAACTTCAATAGAGATAAAACCATCATTCAACAAAATTTGGTCAATTTTTTTATGCCACTGTTTGGGAGCTTGTTTTAAACCATATAAGAATTTAAGAAGTTTACAAATTTTATTTTCTTGATCAGGAACAATACAACAAGTGTAAAAGTCATTTCCAAAAGAAGTCTATTTTCTTTATCTTTTACTTCTTCTTAAATCTTTATTATTATTTCCAAAATTATTTTCATAAACATTTTCATTAAGTGCATAAGAAATTTTCTCAACTTTTAAAGGAAAAATATGTTCAAAAAACTAAGCATTTTTTGTCTCAATTATAGTGTTACAATTAAGCACATCACTCTTCAAAATAAGAAATTTATATGCATCACTATGTTCAGCATAACCTATAAACATGCAATTAGAAGTTTTTGAACCTATTTTTCATTTCTTAATTCAGGAAGAATTACTTTAGTAAGACACCCCACACTTTTAAATATTTTAAGTTAGGTATATAACCTTTGCAAAGCTCATAGGGTATTTTATCAGTTTTCTTATAGGGTATCTTATTTTGTAGATGACAAACAAATAATAAAATTTCTCCCTAAAGGTTATTAGGTGATGAGGAACTTATTAATAAAGCATTCATCATTTCTTTTAATATTCTATTTTTTCTTTCCGCTACTCCATTGGATTCAGGTGAATAAGGTGGAGTAAATTCATGAATGATTCCTTCTTTTTCACAAAAGTCATTAAATAAGATATATTCTCCACCTCTATCTGATCTAATCCTTTTTATTTTCCTATTTAATTGATTTTCTACTTCAGTTTTATATAATTGAAACATATCAAATGCTTCATATTTGTTTCTAAGCAAATATACTTTAGTATATCTAGAATAATCATCAATAAAAGTTACATAATATTTTTTACCACCTCTAGTCATAGTTTATTTTAAATCCCTTAAGTCTGTGTGTATTAAACTAAGCAATTCACATTATCTATGTGCAGTTGAACATGATTTTTATGTTGACTTAGATTCTGCACAAATTTCACATTTATTTAAACATGTATTACTAGTGTCAGATATTATACCAAAATATTGCATTTTTTTAATATAAGAAACACTAACATGTCCTAATCTAACATGACATAAATCAAAAGAATCAAGCAAGTAAGTAGAAAAAGATGTATTTTCATTTGTTATTGCAGAAATATTGAGAACAAAGAGTTCCTGATTACAATAAACTTTTCCAATAAAAATGTCATTTTTAGTCAGTAAAATTTTGTCCGACTCAAAAGACACCTTAATCCCAGTCTTTTTCAATAGAGCTATAAAAATTAAATTAGCTCTCATATTAAGTACATGAAGTACTTCATTAAGTGCCAAGGTCTTGCCAAATGTGAGTTTGAGAAGAACTGTGTTTTTACCAATGACACTTACAGTCCTAAAATCACCTAAATACACATGTTCTTCTCCTTTTTCTTACTGTAGTGTAGGAGGTAAACGCATTTCTGTTTGTTCAGATTTGCCTAGTAGCACCAGAGTCTACTACCCATTCTTGCACATCAGCTATAAAAAAGTTTGAGAAATGACTGCAGCAATAATGTCATCTCCTTCAACTAAATTCACTTTTAGTTTACGAGAATTGTCATTTATCACTCTTTTCCTGCACTGAGATGCATGATGACTCGGCTTACCACATACAAAACAATATCCTTTCTTTTTAAAGGTGAGATTATTAAACTTAGGTTTGTAATCAGGTTTTTTATTTTCGTACCTGTTATTTGATTTGTGCACTTTTTCCTTGTGCAAGATATGCTCTTGTAGCCAGCTCTTTACCTTTTGCGGCTTTAAGTTTCCTCCTGTTTGTAACTTCAATCTTCGAGATGTCAAAAAAAGGTTTGGCGTATGAAACAGTAAGCATAATTGGCTCACCATTTACAATAGCAAGAAGCGCGACGGCAGAAAGCATGACGGCAGGAAGCACATCAAAAGCAGAGACAGTGACAATGTCACTGAAAGCAGGTAGTGCAAAAGTAGAGACAATGACAATATTTGGTTCCATTTGTATAAAGTTTTTAAATCCTTAAGATTATTGAAAAAATAAGATAAAATAATAAAATCTAAGTCGTATTGGACATTGTTCATAAGGATTTATTTTGTAATTCCCCAGAATTAAACATATTATTCTGGAATTTAATTTTCAGGATCAGAACAATAAGAATTTATCTTTAATTTATAATTCAGTAGAAAATATAAAGAAGAGAAAAAATAAAGTAAAACAATGAGAGTATTTTTCTTTGTAAAGATGGAGGTTATTCATAGTGGAAAAAGTGGCTATTGTAAGCGGTTATAAAAATCTTAAGATAATATAATAAAATCACAACAGTCAAATTTAATATTAGATTTAAATATCAAACCTGCAACAACAAAAAAATTTCACAAATAAAATTTTCAACGACTATAAAATTTTCAACGACTATAAAATCTTTAACGACCACAAAATTTTTTGAAATTTAAATTAATTTGTAACACTTTTTTATTCATTTATGTATGGAATTTTATTTTTTATACATGATTGTTGGACAAAAAGAATATTGGTCCAATAATTTTTTTATTACAAAAATTCTTTAAACCACGGTTATCTCTTTTAATCTATAAAAGAGAAAGAAATAAAATAACTGAATTAAACGGAATATTTTAATTTAATTCAGTTCGGTTTTTTTTAATCGATTTAATTTAATTTTTATAATTTTAATAAGATTTATTGAATAAAAAAATCTAAATGTTTATTACTTTTCACATTTATATTCTAACATTAAAATTTTGAATAATAAAATCAATTCTTTCACAGTTTCTTTAATTTTAGCCATTTACCTTAATCAATTTTGATCAAAACATTTTTAGTACACTTGTCATGCCATGTAAAATTATTTCTCAAAGTATTTATTAGATAAAAAATTAAAAAGTTTACCTTAATTCATATTTATATTTTAAATTTTGAATAATAAAATTAAATTTTTTTCATTTTATCTCAATTATAACTTAAATTAAATTTAAAAAGTTATCAACTAATTATAATATAGTCCCTAAAATTTTATTTGACTAATAAAATAGTCTTTAAAATATATTTTTTTATTTCAACAATGCCTTTTTTGCTAATCTCATTATTTACTTTTCATTCTCATTTTTATATACACATTGTAGTTTAATAAAAATTTAAAATATAAAAAATTATAATATTAAAATATATAATATTTTATTTTATTTAATATTATTGATATAAAATACAGTTTTTTATTGGATCAACCAATAAATTAATATACATTACAAGTTTACTTGTTATATAAACAAAATAAAAATATTAAATATAAACTTGTAAAAAAATCATAAAGGAATGACATTACATACTAAAATATATATAATATTTTATTTTATTTAATATTATTAATATAAAATATAATTTTTCATATATTAAAAATACGTACATTATAATGATGAGTATAAATTTTTAATAACATATTTTAATATGTAATATTTATAAGTGATATCTTATGCAATAAAAAATTTATTTATAATAAATGTTTATTTAATATTATATATAATAAATATAAAATAAACATAATTTTAATATATAATTTAAATTAAAGAATTATATTTTTATTAATATAAAATTTTAGAAATTATATTATAATTTATCATTAACTTTTTTAAATTTATTTTAATTATTTAGATTATAAAAATAATAAATTAAAAACACAATTTTGTATTTAAATATTCTGAATCTTATGACTTAAAGTGTCTAATAAATTAGTCTTGAGGTATATAACAAATAAAAGTTAAATAATAGATGTCTGAATATGTATTTTGGCGATTTAACTCTTGTGCAAAAAAGGCAGGAAAGAGAGAAAAAACCAGAGACATTTTATTTCAAACATAAAAATGACGTTACACCCAGTTTTGGAAGCATCTTGCTTTCTTTTATACTAAATAAAAACATATGCACAACACGTGACTATAGAGTTACAGCTTATACAAGAAAAATGACATAGTTTAGATACCAATATAAACCAATAACAGTAGATAGAAAAACGAAATAATTTTAACACCCCCTCCTCAAGTTGAAGCTGGTAGCGGGTGAGTCTGCCATGGCGACAGGCTGGTAAGACCTTGGTGAATATGTCAACCAGTTGTTTTTCAGTAGGGAGATGGTTAGGCATTATGAATCCCCATTGAAGTTGATCTTGAACTAGGTGGCTGTCTATCTCGATGTGCTTCGTACACTCATGGAAGCTTGGATTGGCAGCAATGTGCATGGCTGCTTTGTTGTCACAGCGCAATGGGATGGGCAATTGGATGTGAACCTGCAAGTCTTGCAAAATATAGCTAATCCAGAGGAGTTCACACACATAGTGTTAGACATTGTACGATACTCAGCCTCAGCTGAGGACTTAGAAACAGTAGGCTGCTTCTTTGTTTTTCAGGAGACAAGGCAATGTCCCAAGTATATACAATATCCAAAGAGCAATTTTTTAGGAATAGGTACATGCTGCCCAATCAGAGTCACAGTAGACATTCAGAAACAGGTCAGTACTTACAGGGAAATAAAGTCCCTGATATAATGAGCCTTTAAGATAGCGAAGCACATGTAAAGCAACTTCCTAATGGAGGTTTCAGGGCATGCTCATAAATTGACTCAAGTGTTGTAAAGTATAGCATATGTCAGGTCTTGTGAGATTAATATAAAGAAGTCTGCCAAGAAGTCTTCTATATATATCAGGTTTATCAAAGAGCTCTCCTAAGTCAGGAGATAAATGCAAGCCTTAAGGAAAAGGACAAGAGGCAGGTTTACAATGAAACATGCCTGCATCTTTCAATATATCTGAAATGTACTTAGTTTGACTAAGGAAGGTTGCTTGAGAGGATTTAGCAACATCTAGGCTCAAAAAATATTTCATAGGCCCCAAATCTTTGATAATGAACTTTGAATGTAAAGCAAACTTGCATTCAGTAATAGCATCAATGGAGTTTTCGGTCAAAATAACATCATTAACATAAACAAGCAGTATCAAAATTTAGGTACCTGTGTGCTGTGTAAAGAGACAATGGTTATTGGGGGATTGCACAAAAGCCTAAACCCCTGAGAAAATTGGTGAACTCAATGTTCCACTATCTGGAGGCTTGTTTAAGCCCATATAGGGTGTAACAGCCCGGAAATCGAACTGCTATCGGCACTAGGATCCAGATCGGCTTAAGGCCGCCGGGACCCGTAGTAAGCCTACTGTGAACTCTGTGTACCTGTGATATCCCATACATGATCATATATTTTCTGTAAACATTAAAACTGTTCTCTGTTCCAAGGCTTAACCTGTGCATGCACTAACTCTGTACTATAAAACCCCTGCTAGAGCTCTCATCTTTGCTCTAGGCGAGTCCTCTCATCTAATGTTAAGCCTGGTTTTACATACATACATAGACACTAAAATCATTTTCATAACAGACCATGTATATACAAAAGGGATTACAACTCATATGGTCAAGCATCATCTATACAACATACACTATCTGTACAAGTATATGTCCACACTAGCTATTACATAACTCTTCTCTTTATCTGTACCTTGCTGACCTCTCTAAACTCTGTACCTGCAAGACTGGGGTTGAGGGAGAGGGTGAGCTATACTAGCCCAGTGAGTAGTACATATAAAACATGTAATAAAACATGATCTCATGGAATGCATCACAATACAAGTAAATCACATAATCTCAGACGGACTAATTCAAAATTCCCCCACATTGCCCGGCCCACGAAGGAGCTCCTCAGGTCTTCATTCAGCACCCTATGGTACCGTGTGCCCGGCCCTTTCAGGGCTCCTTAGGTCTTCATTTAGGGGGCTAATGAATCCAAGCTATGCCCGATCTGTACATGCACTGATTAATGCAACATCTTCATGCTCACTAATGCAATACTATACATATGGCATAAATGATGCATGAAATAAAAGATTTAGTTCAGTTCCACTCACCTCTGGCTGACTCTGTACTGACTCTGCAGGTTCAGAAGCAGTGCTCACTGCTGACCTCCTTGGTTCCTCTGGTCCGTTCCTACACAGGGGGACTGAAATGAGGGACCAAACTAACTCAAGAACATCTCTAAGAAAGTCCCCAAAAACCCTATAAAACATCATAGAACAATCACATAAAACATGCAAAAGAAAGCTGGACAGGACACTTTCGGCGGCAGGTTCGGCGGCCGAAACTCCCCTCCAGAGACGAAACTCATGCATGTTCGGCGGCACCTTTGGCAGCCGAAAGTCTCATCCAGAGACGAAACTCAACCTCGGCGGCACTTTCGGCGGCCGAACCTTGCCTCCAGAGACGAAAGTCTAAATGTTCGGAGGCAAGCTTTGGCAGCCGAAACTGCCTCCACAAGGGGTTCGGCGGCCGAACCTTCCTTCGGCGGCCGAACCTTCCTTCGGCGGCCGAACCTGGTTTTGCCCGTTGGGCAAAAACCTGCTCTGTTTCATGCAAACTTCTCCCAAAACCTATCCAACATGCATAGCAACTACTCCCAACGAGCATATACCATATAACATGCATAAAGAGGTCCTAACCTCGCCTAACACCTCAACAAACATCACAAACAACACATATACACACTTATGCACCAAAGATCATCAAAAACCTCAACTAAACCCTATCATGCATACTACCCATAAAACTTCCATAAAACCTTCAAAACTCAAGAAAGGAAGTTTAGGATCTTCACTTACCTCTTCCAAACAAGAGATTAAACGATTCCAACGTGGAGATATGGAGAACTCCTCCCTCAAACTCTCCAAGCTTCCAAACTTGCTCTTTTGCTTAAAACTTCAAAACCACATGAAAATCCATCAAAACCATTAAAGATTTGAGAAAACACATAAATCACTCAAGAAAGATCAAGTCTCACCTCAGCTCATGCAAATGGACAACAAATCTTATCCATTTGACCGACCTAGGGCCTTTTATAGTTGGCTGGCCAGACCAACTACGGCGGCCGAAGGAGAACCCGAATGCCATGCATGTTCGGCGGCCGAAAGTGACCTTCGACGGCCGAACCTTGGCTTTTCTCCCTTGTTGCTTTTCTTTCAAAACCTTACTTCTTTAAACACTTTAAAACATAAAAATGCTTCCAAAACATAGAAAACATAGAAAAACATAATCCATACCCTTCCAGAGGATTCCGACATCCGAAAGTCCACCGAACTACAGGACTTCCGACGCCGGACTCTAGCCGGGTATTACATTCTCCCCCCTTAAGCACATTCGTCCTCGAATGTTCCTCAAACACAAAGAACATAAACACATAGAAAAGGGGAAAAACTAACCTCAAAACAAATATGGATATTGCTGGAGCATAGACTCCCGTGTCTCCCAGGTGCACTCTTCTAGGTTATGGTGGTTCCACAGGACTTTTACCATCGGAATTTCCTTGTTTCTCAACTTTCTGATCTGGGTGTCAATGATCCGCACTGGCTGCTCTATATATGTGAGATCTCCTAGGATCTCCACATCAGGCTCACTGAGAACCTGTCCCGGATCTGACACAAATTTCCGTAGCATAGAAACATGAAAAACCGGATGGATTCGTTCCATCGATGTAGGTAAATCCAGCTTGTACGACACATTCTTGATCCTCTGCAGAATCTCAAAGGGACCAATGTATCGTGGAGCTAGCTTACCCTTTCTCCCAAAGCGAACCACGCCCTTCATTGGAGACACCTTTAGCAAAACCATATCCCCCTCCTGAAACTCTAACTACTTCCTACGGATATCTGCATAACTTTTCTGTCTGCTGACAGCTGTTCTGATCCTCTCTCTGATGATAGGCACTACTCTGCTGGTAAGCTCGACTAACTCTGGCCCTGCAAGAGCCTTCTCTCCTACCTCTTCCCAGCAAACAGGTGTTCTGCACTTCCTCCCATATAGAGCTTCATAAGGGGCCATCCCTATGCTAGCATGATGGCTGTTATTGTAGGCAAACTCCACCAGAGGTAGATGCTGCCTCCAAGAACCGCCAAAGTCTAACACACACATTCTCAACATATCTTCTATGGTCTGGATGGTCCTCTCTGACTGACCGTCTGTCTGTGGATGGAAAGCAGTGCTAAAATCCAACCTCGTGCCCATAGCAGCTTGCAGACTCTGCCAAAACTGGGAGGTGAACTGAGGTCCTCTATCTGATACGATTGACACAGGAACTCCATGCAGCCTTACTATCTCTTCTACATACACCTGTGCTAGCTTGTCTACAGAATAGTTACTCCTAACTGGAATGAAGTGAGTAGATTTAGTCAGTCTATCCACAATCACCAATATGGAATCTAACCTGTTGGACGTCGCCGGTAATCCCACTACAAAATTCATAGCTATGTTTTCCCATTTCCACTCTGGAATCGGCAGTGGGTTAAGCATTCCAGCCGGCTTCTGGTGCTCTAGCTTCACCCTTTGACATGTTTCGCAGGCTGACACATACTGTGCCACTTCTCTCTTCATCGCTGGCCACCAATACACTCTTCTCAGATCTTGATACATCTTGGTGGCTCCAGGGTGAACGCTATACCTTGCATTATGAGCTTCCCTCATAATGTCCTCTTTTAAACTGCTGTCATCTGGCACACATAACCTCTTCCCGTGACGAAGAATCCCCTCCCTATCAAATCTGAACTCTGCACTGTTGCCTGACTGAACAGTCCTGGCAATTTTCACTAACTCAGGGTCCTCGTGCTGTTTCCGAGCTACCTGCTCTAGAAACACGGGAGTAACTCTCATCTGTGCAATCAAAGCACCTGTACCAGATAACTCTACCTGTAGCCCTTCTTCCATGAGCCTGTAGAAGTCTTTCACCACCGGCCTTCTCTCTGCTGCGATGTGGGATAAACTGCCGAGTGACTTCCGGCTTAAGGCATCAGCTACAACATTAGCCTTACCCGGATGATACTGGATCTTACAATCATAATCACTGAGCAATTCTACCCACCGTCTCTGTCTCAAGTTTAGCTCTCTCTGGCTCAAGATGTGCTGCAGGCTCTTATGATCCGTGAAGATCTCACACTTTACCCCATAGAGGTAGTGCCTCCACATCTTGAGTGCAAAGATAACTGCTGCCATCTCCAGATCATGTGTAGGATAGTTTAGCTCGTGCTTCTTCAGCTGTCTAGAAGCATAAGCTATTACTCTGTCATTATGCATCAATACACAACCCAATCCCACTCGGGATGCATCACAGAACACTGTGAAGTCTTTATCACTGATCAGCAGAGCTAACACCGGTGCTGAAGTCAACCGTCTCTTCAACTCTTCAAAACTCTCTTCACACTCTTCTGACCATATGAACTTCTGGTTCTTTCTGGTTAATCTGGTCATCGGAGCAGCAATCTTCGAGAAGTCCTGAACGAACCTCCGATAGTAGCCTGCCAAACCCAGAAAACTCTTGATCTCTGTGACTGTCATGGGTGTAGGCCAGTTGGCTACTGCTTCTACCTTCTTAGGGTCCACTGCTATACCTTCATTTGATACTACATGCCCCAAGAAAGAAATGCTCCTCAGCCAGAACTCGCACTTAGAGAACTTGGCATACAAGCCATGCTCCCTCAAAGTCTGCAAGACTATCTGCAGATGCTGGGCATGCTCCTCTGCATCCCTGGAGTACACTAAGATATCATCTATAAAGACAATCACAAAGTGATCCAGGTACTCTCTGAAAACTCTGTTCATGAGATCCATGAATGCTGCAGGGGCGTTAGTTAACCCGAACGGCATTACTAGGAACTCATAATGCCCATATCTGGTCCTGAAAGCTGTCTTAGGTACATCCTCTTCCCTGATTCTCAACTGATGGTATCCAGATCTCAGATCTATCTTCGAGAAACAACCTGCTCCTGACAGCTGGTCAAATAGATCATCGATCCTGGGTAGAGGATATTTATTCTTGGTAGTGACCTTGTTCAACTGCCTGTAGTCGACACAAAGTCTAAGAGGTCCATCCTTCTTCCTGACAAACAGTACTGGAGCATCCCAAGGTGAGGTACTCGGGCGGATGAAACCCTTGTCTACCAAATCCTGTAACTGCTCTTTCAACTCTCTCAGCTCAGCTGGTGCCATCCTATAGGGAGGAATAGAGATCGGTCTCGTACCAGGCATTAACTCTATCTCGAACTCTATTTCCCTAACAGGTGGTAGTCCTGGAAGCACTTCAGGAAACACATCTGGGAACTCTCTAACAACTGGTACTGAGGATGGTTCCCTAACCTGCATGTCTAGCTCTCTCACATGAGCTAGGAACCCCTGACAACCCTTCCTCAACAACCTACGAGCCTGGAGGGCTGATATCAAACCCTTAGGTGTCCCTCTTCTGTCTCCTCTGAAGACACACTCTGACCCATCCTGGTCTCTAAACCTGACTACCTTGTCCCTGCAGTTCAAGGTAGCATTATACGTAGATAACCAATCCATCCCTAGAATGACATCAAAATCTGTCAACTCTAGAACCACAAGGTCAGCTGGAAGGTATCTACCCTCTATACACACTGGACTGACTTGACAGACTGACTCTGCCAATGATGGGTCACATCTAGGTCCACTGACCCAGAGAGGACACTTTAACTCGGAGATTATCAAACCCAACCTCTCTGCAGCTCTAGAAGCAATGAAAGAGTGAGAAGCACCGGGGTCCATCAAAGCATACACCTCGGAACACCCAATGATGAGATTACCTGACACCACTATGTTCGATGTGTCTGCCTCTTGTTGCGTCATGGTGAATATCCGTGCTGGGGCTGACGGACCTGCACCTCGGGAACCCATCCCTGATGAAGAAGCTGACCCTCTTCCTCTTCCTCTGCCACTGCTCTGTGGTACGGCTGAAGCTGCTGGCTGTGCTACACTGCCTGAGGTCATCTGCTGGGATGGTGCCATAAAGGTCGCCTGGGGGCATTCTCTTGCAATATGTCCCTCTCGCCCACATCTATAGCAGGCTGTAGATCCCATCAGACAAACTCCTCGATGTGGTTTCCCACACTTCTGACATACTGCACTACCTGTGCTAGAGCTGGAGCCGTTTCCCATTCCTAGTCCTGACTTAATCCTGCTCCAGAACTTGCCTCTCTTGGATTTAAACTTCTCTCCCTTTCTGCTGCCAGAAATCGCTACACTGGGGGTCTTAGAACCCGAAGACTGTGCCACCTGCCGCTTTCCTGTTCCCTGTATGATGGCACTTGCCTCCATTTTTCTGGCTGCATCCATAATGGAGTGGAAACTCTCTTTCTCTGCTGGAAGAATCAAGGAGAAATACCTGGGGTGAAGCCTTGTGGCATATCTCCTTGCCTTCTTTTGATCCGTATCATACGCCTGCCCTACGTATGGTAATAATGCCAGGAACTTATCTGTATACTCATCAACGCTCATCTCCTCTGTCTGTCTCAGCTGTTCGAACTCGACAACCTTCATCTCCCTGGCACTGTCAGGAAAAGCCCACCCTGCGAACTCATTGGCGAACTCTTCCCATGACATGCTGTCTATTCTGGGATCCACATAGTTTTTGAACCATTCTTTGGCTTTCTTGCACTTTAATGTGAACCCTGCCATCTCAATGGCCCTCATCTCAATGGCCCTGCTCTCATTAGCTCCCAATTCACTGGTTATCATTCTCACTGTACTCAGGTACTCAAAGGGATCATCTCCTGTATTGAATTTAGGAGCATCCAACTTTAAGTACTCGGTCATCTTCACCTTATGTCCCCCTGATGAACTAGGTTGCTGTGCTTCAACAACAGGGGCTACAGGTTCTGGTGGTGGTGGTACTGGTTCTCTTGGTTCAGGTTGAGCGGGACTTGCATGAGAAGGTGGGGGTGGATACATGTGATATGGTGGGTAAAAAGAAGGATAAGGCATATAGGGCATATATGGTGGATATGGGGCAAAGCTGGAGAAATCCGACGTACCTCCCATCGGATACCCCGGGCCCTGTGCGCCTCTTTGGGACTCTCCCATCCCTTCTTCCGACCTTCCTATACCCATACCTTCATCTCTGCTCTGACCAACTTCCATAGCCTCTCTTTCGTCCTCTGAGCTTCCCCTTCTCTCTACTCCTCTTCTGCTCTCGTTAGAAGACCTTCTAGGGTCTCGTGACGTTCCTTCCCTGCTTGACCTGTGAGATCTTGCCCTTGGCAATGCAGGAGGACGAGCAGCTGTACCCTCACTTCCAGGTGGGACTCCAGTCAATCTAGCAGATCGACGAGTTCCTCGCATCTTCACTCTCTGGAACACAACACACATAACATCAGCAACATATAACACATGCATTAATCATGGCAGTTCACACATCAGATAGACATGACTGACATCCTATCCTAGTGGACATGCTTTCCTATGGTGCTTGACCATCTATGACCTCTATGAGCCCGACTCTCTCTCTATAGGTCCGACCATATGAACCTAGGGATCTGATACCAATCTGTAACAGCCCGGAAACCGAACTGCTACCAGCACTAGGATCCAGATCGGCTTAAGGCCGCCGGGACCCGTAGTAAGCCTACTGTGAACTCTGTGTACCTGTGATATCCCATACATGATCATACATTTTCTGTAAACATTAAAACTGTTCTCTATTCCAAGGCTTAACCTGTGCATGCACTAACTCTGTACTATAAAACCCCTGCTAGAGCTCTCATCTTTGCTCTAGGCGGGTCCTCTCATCTAATGTTAAGCCTGGTTTTACATACATACATAGACACTAAAATCATTTTCATAACAGACCATGTATATACAAAAGGGATTACAACTCATATGGTCAAGCATCATCTATACAACATACACTATCTGTACAAGTACATGTCCACACTAGCTATTACATAACTCTTCTCTTTATCTGTACCCTGCTGACCTCTCTGGACTCTGTACCTGCAAGACTGGGGTTGAGGGAGAGGGTGAGCTATACTAGCCCAGTGAGTAGTACATATAAAACATGTAATAAAACATGATCTCATGGAATGCATCACAATACAAGTAAATCACATAATCTCAGACGGACTAATTCAAAATTCGCCCACATTGCCCGCCCCACAAAGGAGCTCCTCAGGTCTTCATTCAGCACCCTATGGTACCGTATGTCCGACCCTTTCAGGGCTCATCAGGTCTTCATTTAGGGGGCTAATGAATCCAAGCTACGCCTGATCTGTACATGCACTGATTAATGCAACATCTTCGTGCTCACTAATGCAATACTATACATATGGCATAAATGATGCATGAAATATGCTAAAAATGTTTGAGTGCTCATCGTAAAAGATTTAGTTCAGTTCCACTCACCTCTGGCTGACTCTATACTGACTCTGCAGGTTCAAAAGCAGTGCTCATTGCTGACCTCCTTGGTTCCTCTGGTCCGTTCCTACACAGGGGGACTGAAATGAGGGACCAAACTAACTCAAGAACATCTCTAAGAAACTCCCCAAAAATCCTCTAAAACATCATAGAACAATCACATAAAACATGCAAAAGAAAGCTGGACAGGACACTTTTGGCGGCAGGTTCGGCAGCCGAAACTCCCCTCCAGAGACGAAACTCATGCATGTTCGGCGGCACCTTCGGCAGCGGAAAGTCTCGTACAGAGACAAAACTCAACCTTCGGCGGCACTTTCGGCGGCCGAACCTTGCCTACAGAGACGAAAGTCCAAATGTTCGGGGGCAAGCTTTGGCAGCCGAAACTGCCTCCACAAGGGGTTCGGCGGCCGAACCTTCCTTCGGCGGCGGAACCTGGTTTTGCCCGTTGGGCAGAAACCTGCTCTGTTTCATGCAAACTTCTCCCAAAACCTATCCAACATGCATAGCAACTACTCCCAACGAGCATATACCATATAACATGCATAAAGAGGTCCTAACCTCGCCTAACACCTCAACAAACATCACAAACAACACATATACACACTTATGCACCAAAGATCATCAAAAACCTCAACTAAACCCTATCATGCATACTACCCATAAAACTTCCATAAAACCTTCAAAACTCAAGAAAGGAAGTTCAGGATCTTCACTTACCTCTTCCAAACAAGAGATTAAATGATCCCAACGTGGAGATATGGAGAACTCCTCCCTCAAACTCTCCAAGCTTCCAAACTTGCTCTTTTGCTTAAAACTTCAAAACCACATAAAAATCCATCAAAACCATGAAAGATTTGAGAAAACACATAAATCACTCAAGGAAGATCAAGTCTCACCTCAGCTCGTGCAAATGGATAGCAAATCTTATCCATTTGACCGACCTAGGGCCTTTTATAGTTGGCTGGCCAGACCAACTACGGCGGCCGAAGGAGAACCCGAATGCCATGCACGTTCGGCGGCCGAAAGTGACCTTCGGTGGCCGAACCTTGGCTTTTCTCCCTTGTTGCTTTTCTTTCAAAACCTTACTTCTTTAAACACTTTAAAACATAAAAATGCTTCCAAAACATAGAAAACATAGAAAAACATAATCCGTACCCTTCCAGAGGATTCCGACATCCGAAAGTGCACCGGACTACAGGACTTCCAACGCCGGACTCTAGCCGGGTATTACATTGGGACCTTTTAAGCAAGCAAATCTCCCCTAGCTAGGCTTTGTAATAACCCTGGGGAGGTGTCATGTACATCTCTTCATTTAGATGACCATGTAAAAAAGCATTATTGATATCCAATTGAAAAATTGGCCATTGTTTAGAAGTAGCAAGGGCAATGAAAATTCTTACAGTTGTAAGCTTAGCCACAGGTGAAAACTTGTCTTTGTAATCCAAGCCCTCAATTTAGTTGTAGCCTTTGGCCACCAATCGGGCCTTATATCTTTCTACATTCCCATTTGGTTTAAATTTCACTTTGTATATCTATTTACAACCTATTGCTTTCTTACCCTTAGGTAAATTAGTAAGCACCCAGGTGTTGTTGTTTTCCAAGGCCTGAAGCTCTTGCTTCATGGCCTCAACCCAATATACATCTTTAGATGCTTGAGAATAAGTACAAGGTTCAGTGACCCTGTTAATATTGCAGATGTAAGACTAATGTAAGGGATAGAAGGACATAAAGGATGTTTGCAAAGAATTTACATAGTCTTGCATCCAGTCAAGGGCTTGTCTTTGTCTTTGAGTTTGTTTAACTGAAGGACATTTCTATAGGTCATCACTCGTATGACCAAATGGACAGAGTTCAAGATCTGGACAATCATTCTCAACCACAAGAATGGGAACCATAGAGTTCTTAATTAGATTAGTCTCTTGGAAGGGAAAAATGTTTTCATGAAAAATAACATCCCTACTCACAAATTTATCACTGATATTATACAACTTATAAGCTTTGTGTGTGCTGGCATAACCCATCATCACAGCTTTAATGGCCCTTTCATGAAATTTGTCCTTCTATGTTCCCACAGAAATAGCAAAACACAAGTAACCAAACTTTCTCAAGTGAGAATAGTTAGGTGAAGTCCCATAGAGCCTCTCATAAGGTGTGGACCAATCAAAATGTTTTCATAGGCATTCTATTTATTAGGTAAGTAGCAGTTAGGATACACTCTGACCAGGATTGAATAGGCACTTGTGATTGCATTTTCAAGGCTCTGGCTGTGTCAAGTATGTGTTTGTACTTCCTCTCCACAGCTCCATTCTATTGTGGAGTGTATGGGCAGGATCTTTGGTGCATGATTCCTTTACTCATAAGCAGAGAACTGTAATTATGGCTTAGAAACTCTTTTCCATTGTCAGTTCTAATAACTTTAATGGCATTGTTAAATTGATTTTGATTTTCTACCATGTGTATGAAGTGTTTAGTCAAACTGAAGGTCTGACCTTTTAAGTACATCATAAAAGTCCACACGACCCTACTATAGTCATCAACAATTGTGAGAAAAAACTTAGCTCCAGTAATAGAGCTGATCTTATATGGCCCCCATATGTCAATATGAATTCAATCAAAAGGTTTTGAAGCTAAGGTGTGACTTTTGGGAAAGGGCAATTTGGCTTGTTTTGCTAGAGGACATACAGGACAACACCTCATAGGTTCATTACCACCATTCATGCCTTTAAAATGTTTGAGCTTACCTACTGATGCATGTCCTAGTCTATCATGCATGTCATTCATGGTCACTACCGAGTTATGTGTCTGTTCAAGTTGTATGGAATGTTCTTTATTCAAATCCATTTGGGAAAGAGTGCTATTTACAAAGTTGTGAAGTTCAGCATTAGAGTTCATGATCTCAAGCAAACAGTTTCTTACGTCAGAATGAGAGAAACTCATCTGGTTTTGCCTGAAGAGGCCTCTTTGTTTCTTGCCTATGGCCACCACCTTCTTATTCAGTGGGTCCTGTATAAGGCAATAATCATTTCACATCTCTATACAGTAGCCATAGCTACTCATTAATTGACTAACAGAGATCAAATTATATTGAAAGTGAGAAACATAAAGAACATCATCTAGAATCAATTTGCCAAAGAGATTCAGCTTTCCAGATTGAGTAACCTGAGTTGTTTTCCCATTTGGAAAGCACACAGATATGTGCTTGTGTAGTGAATGCAAAGTGGTGAAGAGAGTGCTATCTGAACACATGTGATTTGTGGCTCCAGTGTCTAGGATCAAATTAGAGTCAGTTTACATTTGTGCATGGCAAGTGTTATAGAGAATATGCTTACCTGCAAAGTCTATGAAATATGCCTCAGATCCATGAGATGTGATTGGGGCAAGAGTTCCTTTCCCCTTTACAAGTTGAGAGACTTCTTATTTTAAAGAGCTTAACATGGATGTCAATTCATATATTCTATTTGATGTGTCTAGATATTCCATAGGATTATCCTATTCTGATTTGTTTCCTTCAATAACAGCCATAATTTTGGTGTTTCTGTTTTCCTTGACAGATTGGGTTCCAACCTTGTTTTTAGTTTTGAACTAATGAGAATAGCCGATTAGCTTAAAACACCATTCCCGAATGTGGCCATCCATGTTGCAGAAGGTGCAATGACCCTTCTTAACCTTAGACCTTCTTGGTTTGGACAGATTCTGAGCTTGAGTCTTATTCAATAGGATAAAGGATTCTGAATTGTCATTCATCGCCCCCAAAATCTTCCTTTGAGACTCAAATTTTACAACCATTGAATAAACCTTGTTCACTGTTAGTAAAGGGTCCATCCCCAATACATGGTCTCTCACAGACCCGAAGGCCTCATTCAGACCCATCAGGAATTGCATGAGCCTATTCCTATTGGTTGTTTCAGCTATGACCCTAAAGGTTCCACGGGTACATGTTGGAAGTGGTTCTACTGACCTAAACTCATCCCACAATCTCTTCAGCTTAGTGAAGTAAACTGATACAGACTGATTTTCTTGAGAGATAAGAGATATTTTCCTATACAACTCATAAATTATAGGCGCTTTGCATTCTCTGAATCTTTCGCAGATCTCTTTCCAGAGATCTCTGGCAAAGGCAGTATATATGAAGCCATCAACCAACTCCTTCCAAGATGTGACCATAAAGTCACATCTTTTCCACTGTTCATATCCCTCGGTGTCTTTGTTAGGAGTCAAAGTTGTGTCTTCAATAAATCTCAATTTTATTTTGGCACATAGGGCAATTTTAACAGTCTTACTCCAAGATCTGAAATTAGGTCCTATAAAAGGTGATGAAACTAAACTCATATTTGGATGGTCATGAAGGCTCCGGGAGTCTCCCATTCCAGTATTCGCTATCTGCGCTTCGGTCGTCTTCTATATCTGCTCTCCGATCGTCTTCGCTCCGGTCGTCTTCTGTTTCTTGCTACTGCTCCCTCGCTCCGCCATGACCAGCTTTTTCAAAAGCACCAAGAATCTCTCGCATGCAACCAGTAACGCGCCGCCGTGAGCTATGGTTCCAGCTCTGATACCATATGTAAAAAAGGCAGAAAAAAAGAGAAAAAACCAAAAATTTTATTTCAAACATAAAAATGACGTTATATCCAATTTTGAAAGCATCTTGTTTTCTTTTATACCAAACAAAAACACATATATAAAGTATCTTATTTTCGAAAGCATCTTGTTTTCTTTTATACCAAACAAAAACACATATATAAAGTATCTTATTTTCTTTTATACCAGACAAAAACACATGTACAACGTAATTACAGAATTACAACTCATAAAAAAAAACAACATAATTTAAATACCAATGTCGTTTTAGATACCAATATAAAGCAATACCACCCCAATGTCGTTTTAAATAGCAAAACAACGTAGTTTTATTTTAGCGTGTGGATACCTCATGGAGTGATTCATGCTTCATAAGAATGAATACTTGCACCATTGTATTAATTACAATTAATTCAAACACATTTAAATTTATAAAAAATATAATAATTAAATATAAATAATTGTATTACCGACAATATTCTAAAGTTATATAAATTAATAAATTTAAATTGACATAAAATTTTATAAAAATATATATATTAACAAAATTATATAACAAATTTTTAGATAATTATTAAAATGTAAAAATATTTTCTTTTGAAAAAACTAACTTTCCTTTGATCATTGTCCAATTTTCTTGAATACCCAAACAGAAAATATTAATTCAACATCTATCACGGTGAGCACACTCAAGCCTCTAATCATACATAATTAACACAAAAAAAAAAATCATCAACCTCCCTCCAATCCAATATGAACAAAAAAATGAACCATTTTAATCAACTTAATCAATAATTAATTAACGTTAACCATAAATAAATAAACATATAATGAAATAGATTTCATTTTCTCATTGGAGATGATTAAAAAAATCAAGACAAGCAACACCCACTTCACCAAATATCCACCACACCACAAATCCGACCCGACCCGACCCGTATTCATCACAACTCATCATGCGCCAGGAGCTGCATCCTTCACCTTGCTCTGCAGGTACCCTCCGCACTCCTTCGCATAATCTTTCATATGGCTCGCTGTATCGTAGATTCGGCTGCGAGCATAATCAAACCGTTCAGAACCTGGTGGGTTCATCCCTCTGTAATACCTATACATCCATGCTAATCCACCCACCACCGCCACCCCCACTCCGCAAATCGACAAGAACCCGGCAACGGAAAGAAAGAGGATGATTCCCACGGGGAACCATATGGGGCTAGAAAGTATGATCAAAGGAGCAAAAAAGATGAGACCAAGAACTGAGACTGTGACGGTGATGCCCGTGAGGAGAAGAAGAATGGAAGCGGAGATTAGGAAAGTTAAGAAACCGACTAGTTGGGTTGAGTTGGGAGCGTGAGCTTGGAGTTTACGTAGAAAAATGGAGGCATTGTTTGTGGCCGCGGGTCTAGAAGGTCTCTGCTGAGTAGAACGATCAGCCATAACGGAGTTCGACGAGATAGAGAGAGAAAGAGAAAGAGAAAGAGAAAGAGATGGAGAAAGCGAAAGCGTTAAAGAAGATATGGTTATGAGGACAGGTGTTAACGATGGTTGAGTTTTGGGGACATGCAAAGGCACACGTGGAGGGATCAAGTTTTTAAAACTCCTAGATTTGGGTGTGACCTACTGACTTTTTCTTTTCCAAAATCGAAGATTGGATTCTTGAGTTCTTGTCCTGATTTAAGGTGGTATTGGTCTTGGCCCATTCGGCCCCGGCCTGGAAAAAGAAGACACCCTGACGGCCTTGTTATCTTTCTTGAATCGGTCTGTCAAAGTTAGGAACCTAAACTTGTAGAATAGCAGCAAAAAATTAAACTATTTATATCCGAATTTAATTTATATTATTAATACTTTAAATTTTTTAAATTTAATTAAAAATTAATATAAATTATTTAAATTTATTTTAAATCTAATTAAAAATTAATATAAATTATTTAAATTTATTCCACATATAATTATTACTAATAGAATTTCAATATATTTAATTTCACATATTTAATTAATAATATATACAATTTTTATTAATAATTTTTATTTAAATTTAATATTTTTTAAAAAATTTAATTTTAATTTTAAAATTAAAACATACAAAAATTTATAAATATCATTATAAAATATATTTTTTTATTAAATTAATTATTTATATATATATATTTAAATAATAAATATTCTATATATAAAATTTAAATTCGTTAAAAATATTAATTTTTAAATTTAAACTCACCATACAACCACCGACTCCTGTATCCAATCCGTTGTCATCCCTTATTAAGTTTGGTACTACAGTTTGCATTGCTTTTCAAAACCCGATTGATACCTGACTTGAAATTTTATTGTATTTAATCAGTGTACAGACACTGATGAGGATGTTAGTGAACCCCAGCAGCAAGGAGAAGAAGACAAGCAACTACTATGAATCCAAATATGAAGAGAACAACTATAATTTGGACATCATCGTCAACCTTATTTTCAGTAACAAGCTTGTTAGGAATCCCTGAACTTTGCTCTTTCTCATCCTCCCTCTTCCTGAGAGGCTGCTGCTCATTGACAGTCTTCACAACAGATGCTTCTGGCAATGAAATCTCCTGAACTTCCTCTCTCGCCAATTCTGCTCCAGAGCTCGACACCGTATGGCTAAAAATTTTAGCTGATCCTGGGAGTTCTCGAAATGTCGAGATAACTGTTGTAGCAGAGTCAGTAAACGAAATTCTCCTTCTTATACTTCTTCTTTGGCTGCTTGAAGAGCTTCCAGTAGTGGCAGTAGTAGTACTGTCATTTGTATCGCTGTCGGTTGAAGAGTTATTCGAGGAACTGCTGTCATCAGATAGTAGTTGTTTGGATTTCTCATGGGGTTTTTTATTTGTGTTTTTGCTAATAAGCTCCCATTTTGAGGGGTTTCTTCCATTGTTTAGGATTTCAAATCTCAAGCAAGCGTTTAGCCAGCGTTGGTATACTAACTCTTCTACCATGCTGAATCTGTTCTGCTGCAATCTCTCTGCCTGATTCCAGCGATCTTCATTGTGATTCTTTAAAGTAGTTAACTCCTTCTCAATCCTGGCAATGCTTTTGCTCTGCAGCCGTTCCAAACATTACATTAATAATTACAAAGAAGATTCAAGCATGAGTTCCTTGTAAATTTTTACAAGAGCTAAAAATTTTATTACCTCTGTAAAGTTGGAGAGTGAAGTGATTCTTTCTTGAGCAGCAACTAACTTAACTGCCAATTCCCTCTTTTTCAACTCAAGTTCTTTATTTTCCCTCTTCTTCTCAAACCATTCTAATTCAACATCTGTGAGAGCTTTCATTCTCTTCACAAGTGCAGTATCCCTGTGAGAGAGTTCTTCTCTTTGAAATCCAGAAACAATTTCTTGAAGCATCATCAATTGGAACTTCAAATTGCTTGCATTGGCATCCATGTTCCTCTGCATTTTCTCTATCTTCTCTTTTTTCCACAGCTACCTGCTTTTCAGCCAAGACAATCTCTTCCTTTTCCTTCTGAAGATGATTAATCTTATTATGTAAATAATTACTGGTTACATTAAGCATGTTTATCTCCTTCATCTTCTCCTCCAAAGCTTTTTCGCAATTGGGAAATGTAAGTTTGCTGCTCTTTTAGACTATACAGCTCAAGCAATTTTCTCTCAAGTGTTAATTTCCTCTGTTCAAATTATTTTTCTAGATTCCATATTTTCTCAGTATCATTCAACTCCTTGTCCTGCTTCAGAAATCCAAACTTCCAGTTTCTTTCCACTTCAGTCTCAGTTGCAGCCTCCTTAATTTCCTGCATTTCCTCATCCTGCAATGAGTGGACTAGTTACTGTTAACTTTTCCAGGAATTCTGATGCACACAAACTAACACAGAAAAAGAAAAGAGAGAAAGAGAGTATTGATAATGATAAATTATCGGTATGCCTTTCTTCCTCTTCTATCTCTTGCAGTCTTGATCCATCTTTCCCTGGACCCGAACAAAAAGATCAGAAAAACTAAATCCTTGAAGGTATATAAACAAGGATTTAATATTTGGGTAGCCATCGAAGCAGTACCTGAGTGATTTACAGAAGAGTTCTCTTTATCCTGAGAAACTGCAATAGCTGAAACTGCAGCCATGACCAGAAAGCTTACCCTGAATATCATGCAGTTGTTAACAGAAGATAAAATCACTGGTGCTGAGCCTTCACCATCGCCATATCCTCTCAAGTCACCCCGGTTCTGGTGTATGTATCCTTCACATGGAGTAGCAGAAGATAAAATCTCATCACTAAGCAGTGGTTGATTTTTTTCTCCATGAAGACATGGATATTGAATACTCTTGGAACATTTTTTTTTGTTCATTTTCTTAGTTTCAGCTTTACAACGAGATGGACGTTGATATTTTTCTTAGTCAATTTAGCCATGACGTATTACTCCAGTGCCACTTTTCTCTCCCTCTCTCTAATACTCAATTCCACATATAGTCAGGAAGTTGATACATGGGGAATATTCATAGTAAAGATGAAGTGGTACTCTATACTAATTATAAATATTTAATGGATTGATATTTATTTTTATTTTATTATATATTTTAATAATAAAATAATAAATATTTTAATTTTATTTGTTAAAAGTACTGTCTACTCAGTAGGGGTGAGCATTCGGTCGGTTCGGTTTAAAATCAAACCGAACCGAATAAATCGAAAATTAAAATTTTAGTGTTTATGAAAATCGAACCGAACCGATTTTGATCAGAAACCGAATCGAACCGAACCGGTCTGATTCGGTTCGATTCGATTCGGTTTGATCGGTTTCGATTTTTAATAATTTTTTTATTTTTTACATTTTATTTTTAATATTTTAAAATTTAATTAAAATATTTTAATATTAATATGATTTAATTTCTCTATATTATTGAAAAAATATATTATTATCACTAATCGGTTCGGTTCGGTTTTTTCGGTTTTTTCTGATCAAAACCAAACCGAACCGAAATAATCGAAAATTCTAAAATTAAAAATCGAACCGAACCAAAATATATAAAAAACCGAACTAAATTTTTAAATCGGTTCGGTTTGATCAATTTTTTCAGTTTGAACCGAATATTAATCACCCCTACTGACTAGTGGAACTTAATAAGATAGATTTAAATAGTATATTTAAAACGATTTCAGATTTGAACTTTAATAATCAATACTCCTTTGGTCCATGATAGTATGTTTGGTTTTCTTTTTCATCCGTTTTAAATTATAATATACATTTATTTTTAAAATGTCAATTTATTTATTAACTTTTTAATTTGTATTAAAGTTAAAATTTAAAACGGATGCAAAGCTCCGCTGGAAACCGCTTGTGATCAATGATGAGAAACCCACCAAAATCAGAAGCTTCAAGAAGAAGTCTTAACAAGCATAGAACAAAGGAAAACTTTGAAGTCCAGCCACAACATAGCCCAAAGTCTCCTCGAAGGTACCCATAAGAATAGAGCTTGCTGGAAACTCAGCTTGGAAAAACAACGACCACAAGTGCAAAGATTGACACCACAAGAGTTGCATTCTCATAGAACCAGGGAGGGGCCGCTTCAACGCGAAATAGATTCAGCACCTATTCCATTGATCGTCGAATGCCACATGCAGCCATTGATGAAGGCAGGATGGCACATAGAAGAAACTCAAAACCCAAGCCAAACATATCCAGGAGAATACCTCTCCTTTTCAGCATTGGATCTGTAAAGCACCGAAACATATATACTCTAAAAAGAAGGTCGTGGAGGAGACAACCTTCTCAAGAATAAAACAAAAAACTGATGGAAAGAATATTCTGTCATAATTATAATTAATCAGTAATTAACATTATCATAGTTAACATAATTCTAGCATGATTTTAGGCGATAATTGATAGCATAATCATAGACATAATTGATCATATTTTGTACTTATCCTATTACACAGAAAGTAAGGAAATAAAAAATATTTTTCTTCCTATAATTCTAGTTGGTATCAGAGTCTCCCCATCCGATGTTGGGCCTCACGTGTCACGCACCAGTAAAATTCTGGGCGTGAGGGGCTATGTTGAATCTCACATCGATTGTGGAAAGGGGTAATGTGCTCCTTATATGAGTCATAGGCAATCCTCCTCCTTGAGCTAAGTGAGCCGACCCAGTGCTCGAGACCTCCTCCACATAGTACAGTCCATCTTTTTCAAAACCACGACCCAGTACCGTGTCCGTATGAATATTCTGCAAAATACAAAAATGAGGATACATAAGTACTTTGCGATTTAACTGCTTGGTGATTTGATTGATAGAGAGTAATTTGCAAGATAAGGAAGGTACATAGAGGTAGTTGGAGACATTTAAAGTGGGATTATATAAATGATACCACCACTAATGACTGGGAATGAGCCACCGGTAGCATTTAGAATATTGGATTTGGTGGGTGGAGTTCGAGAAACAATATTTGAATGATCATTGGTTATAGTGTCTGTGGCTCCTGAATCAAATATCCAACCACTAGTACTATGCACATTATTAACATGGCCAACTGTCGCCGGCATTGGGAAAGTGGGATGTGCTGAATCAAGAGTAATTTGATTTGCTAGTTTCTGATTTGTATTTTGGTTGTTCTAAATTAATAAAAAGAGTTTGTGTGACAGGTCTGCTATTAGATCAGTTACTGCCTGGGATTGATTGGCTGGACTCTGGCTAGAAGAATCGGCCATTGTTGTTTCTCGGTTAGAGAAGGTTGGGAAAGGTTTTCTTGCAAATGATGATTGCAGGAAAATACATCCTTGATCTGTTAGCCGAAACAGGAATGATAGACTGCAAGCCGATTGATACTCTAGTAATGGTCAATCATGAGTTGAGCAAAGATTCAGAAGAAGGATCAACAGATAGGGGGCGGTACCAGAGACTGGTAGGAAAGCTGATTTACTTATCACACACCAGACTAGACGTGGCGTATGCTGTGAGTTTAGTAAGTCAGTTCATGCACGATCCAAAACAAGACCATATGGAGGCAGCATTAAGGATTGTTTGATATCTGAAAAGAACAACTGGGATGGGCATATTGTTCAAGAAGAATGGTCATCTCAGTATCAGTGGATATACGGATGCTGATTGGGCAGGAGACCATGCCGACAGACGATCTACTTCAGAATATTTTACCTTCGTTGGAGGTAACTTTGTGATATGGAAAAGTGAGAAGCAAAAGGTGGTGGCACTGTCCAGTGCTGAAGCAGAATTTAGGGGAATAGCAAAAGGACTTGCAGAGCTACTATGGATCAGAAAGTTGATGTTTGAGCTTGGATTTCCATCAGGGGACATAGCTGAACTTCATTTTGACAAGGTAGCAATCAACATTTCTGAAAATCCTGTTCAACATGATCGAACAAAACATGTTGAAATAAACTGACACTTCATCAAGGAAAAGTTGGACAATGGTTTGATATCATTACCGTTTGTTCGATCGGAAGATCAATGGGCAGACATCCTAACTAAAGCAGTTGCTGGACGAATATTCCATGAAGTTTTGGGCAAGTTGGGCATGTTGGATCCACATGAACTAACTTGAGGGGGAGTGTTGGAAAGAGTATTCTGTCATAATTGTAATTAATCAGTGATTAGCATCACCATAGTTAGCATAATCCTAGCATGATTTTAGGCGATAATTGATAGTATAATCATAGGCATAATTGATCATATTTTGTACTATATAATCATTGTATCCTATTAAACAGAAAGTAAGAAAATAAAAAATACTTTTCTTCCTATAATTCTAGTAAACACACCTCCTTTTGCTCGAAGGACAGAGGAGGCCAACAAAGTAGAACTTGGCGGACTCTAGAAAGGATGATGAGAAAACCACTCGAGAACGTTTTTTTCTCTCTAGATATTCTAGACATAGTGAATGGTTTTATATCCATTTTAATGAAATAACTTTATTTTATGAGATAGAATGAGTATTCTTATATTAATAACTAAAATTAAATTATACACAAGAGATGATTTCTTTTGCATTTAATATGTAAAATTTCAATGCATTAGTTGCATGATAATTTTGAGAATAATTAGGGATAAGACTTTTTCTTTATGGGAGATTGAAGAAATGCACTGAGGCAAACCCAAGGTGGTATGAAGCCATTAACAAAGTTCGGTTGAGCTATCGGGTTACATAGGAAATTAGCATCATAGAGTGCCTTAATAGTCATTGAATGCGCAGCTTAGTTTCCATTGTGCCTGACATGAAGGAAAGAAATAGAGCGAAAGGTAGATGAGAGTGAATGAATATCCTTGATCAACTCACTTATAGAAGTAGGAATATTGTTTCCAGATATTGACTAGATCACCACTAAGGAATCACCTTCAACCTCTATAGAATGGTAACCATGAGAGCGAGCGAGCAAGCATCATTGCTCCCTGCAGGCGAAACACTGAAGCATAAGGGGTCAGTAATGTATGTAATGCTCCTATAGAACCAAGCTAATGGAATGCCTTTATGATTTCTGGCAAGTACTGCTATAGAACCTTTCCTTCTTTTTGTGGACACCCCGTATCAAAATTTACTTTAATAATTTCCATATAAGGAGGTGACCAATAAGTAGCAGAAGTCATTGTTTACATGATGGGGGTAGAAGAGATCTAATCATTAAACTCCATGGCTGATGAATAATCTTCCAAATGGGATAAGGCAACCATAAGGATGTCTTCTACATTGTTATAAGAATTCTGACCTTTCCATATGTGCCAAAGTATGAAGGTAACAAGTTGAGTGAGTTGAAAACCTTCTTGATGAAGCTTTAAATGATCACACAGGTTCAGCTAGCTAGTCTTAATATCACAATTGGAGAAGGCAGATGAATATAGCCTAAGCAGGGAGTTAAACCATACTGCAACAGCTTAGAGACACGAGAAAAAAAGGTGACTAAGCGATTCCATCTCTCTGCACCCTCTACAATTGGGATAAAAAAGAAAAAAGACAAACGCTTATGGAGCAAGTCATTATAGGGCAAACGTTCTTTTTGAAGTATCCAAAGAAAGATAAATAGTTTGCTTAGTAGTGGGAGGTTCCATTTCTTCTTGCAAATCAAATCATGGCTCATTGACAAGCTAGTTCTCGATCTAAAGAGGGAGAGGCTAAGCTTAGTATCTTAGTAGCAAGCATGTATCCTAACTTGACAGTGTAAGCACTTTGTCCATTATAGTGCCAAATAAGTGAATCTTGCAGTGTGGTAAAGGGAAGATGAATCGAGATGATACATTGGATATCACCAGTATAAAAGTTAGCTTTCAGCTCTTATCTTTTCCAAGAATGAGTAACAAGGTCTATTAATTGGGATACCCAATTAACAAAGGGGTTGTGATCCAATCTCAAAAAAGGTTGTGCCGGATGCATTCGTGAAAGCCACTTGTCTTGTTTATATAAGATTGACCATTACCTACTTGCCATCGGTTCCCTTTTAATAAAAGTTGTCTTCCCCTTAATATACTCTGCCAATCCCAAAAGGGGAGTTTCTTGTTTTTGCTTGAATGAAGGATATGGCATGGAAGTATTTTCCTTTAAGCACACGAGCTAAAAGACAATTCAGATTTTGGAGAATGCGCCATCCTTTCTTGGCCAACAACTCCATATTAAAACATTGGAGGTCCTTGAAGCCCAAATCTCCTTTCATCTTTGATTCATACATAGAAGACCAAAAAATCTAATGTAGATTGTTTTGGATTCACCATTACTCCACCAAAAATTAGAGATGAGAAAATTGAGTTCATGACATAAACCTACAGGCAATCTAAAATAAGACATCACATCGACATGAATAGCTAGTAAATTGATTTAATTAAAACCTCTTTACCTCCATTAGATAACAATTGCTCTTTCCATGTGGCTGTTTTATTCGCAATACGCTTTTTGAAAGCAGCAAAGATTTTCCTCTTTGATCTAGGAGTGTTTATAGGAAGGCCAAGGAATTTGTCTGGAGTCTCAAAATGAGTAATGCAGAGAATAGATGCAATGTTGTTTTTAACATGCAAAGGAGTGTTAGGCTTAAAAATAATACTGGATTTTTCCACATTAATAGACTGACTGTTGGCTATTACATAGAGATTAAGAATTCGCTTAATCTCAAGGCCTCCTTTATATCAGCTTTAGCATAAAAGGTGGTATCATTAGCAAACAGAAGGTGAATAAGCTTGGGACCATGCTTAGATATCTTGAGGCCTTGGAGGTTGTACTTCTTTATCAAATGGGAAAGACCTTCAATGCAAATAAGATAAAGGTATGGAGAAAAAGAGTCTCTCTATCTAATACCTCTCAAAGGGTGGAAATAATCATATTTAAAACCATTAATTTGAATGGAATAGGATACCGAAGTTACACAGGTCATAATCCAGTTCATCCAAGTTTTATTGAAATCAAAGCAAAGCATTATATGCTGAAGATAGGCCTATTCCACACTCATAAGTTTTACTTATGTTCAGCTTAATTGCCATTCTATAGTTTCTATATTTCTTATGTAGCTTTACAGAGTGCATTACCTCATGATTAATTAAAATATTATCTGAGATGAAATGATATATGGTAAAGGCATTCTGCTAACAAATTATTAATCTTATCCATGAAGAGTTGCAACCGAGAGGTCAGAATTTTAGAGATGATTTTATAAAAGACATTGCATAAGCCAATCAGTTATAGGTCCTTTATGCTGCATACATGCTTCACTTTTGGGATCAGAGAGATTGGAGTGTAATTCATATGCTTATCAAGAAACCCTATAGCAAAAAAAGTCTAGACTATATTACAAACATTCGTACCCATAATATGCCATTATTTATGAAAGTAAAGTCTAGTAAAACCCATCTTCTCCTTGGGCTTTTATGAGGTGAATGGGAAGTGTTGCATGTTTAATTTCCTCCTACCAATAGGTCTGATCAATTATTCATTCATGTCATCTGTAATCCTTCATAAAAAACCTTCAGTGATAGAGTTGAAGCTCAAAGGGTTCCACGTTGCATAGATATTCTTGAAGTAGTGAAGAGCAATATTTCTATTTGAATGTCAAACAAGGAAGATCTCTAAGTTCTTGAATTATTCAAGAGCCATACTATGAAATTCCTCATCCTTCGTTGGATAACTTGGGCGTGAAAGAAAGCTGTGTTTTTGTCACCTTGTTTAAACTAATTAATTTGAGATTTCTAAGTCTAATAAATCTCTTCATTGTGAATTTTGTTTGCAAGTTCTTTTTCCACCTTTCTAATAGCATTGCCATCCCAAGAAGGAGACTTTTTAAGAGAATCAAACTGATCTTGTAATCTAGTGATATGCACTTTGGAATTCCGATGATTGCACCTATTCCAATCAATAATGGCATGTCTACAAGATTTTAAGAGTATAGTGTATAACGGACATACCATCACATGTAACACCTGATTCCCATGCATAATCAATGACACTTGTAAAGTCTGCCTTGGAGCATCATTGTTTATCAAAACGAAATTGACGCTTTGATTTAGGAAGGTCTGATTTAAGAGATAAAAGAATAGGCCTATGGTCTGAGCCTATATCATCCAAATGAAAAACTTATAGATCCGGATATAAAGAGAACCATTAATGTGAGGATAAACATCTGTCAATTCGTTCTTCAATATTATTAACACCATCATAAAGGTTGTTTCAAGTCATGGCAGGACCTAAAAATGCAAATCAATCAATTTAAAATGATTAATAAAATCGCGAAAGATCATCATCTTAGAATCATTTTAATTATAACCATCCTATTTTTAGTTGATATTCAAATAAGCATTAAAATTGCCTACAAAAAGGTGTACAATATTAAAATTAAGAGCATAATTTTTAACAAAAGAAAATTAATCCTACATAATTGATTCTTCATTGCTCATATGCATGAGTAATAGGTCCCACCCAATATTAAGATGGCCATCCCTCACGAGCACATGAATCATAAAGCTACTCTTTTTAAAATAGTAACAGAGATATGGTTCCTTCAAGCTACACACAGTCCCCTGCAATACCCACAGGTTCCACAATAACAAGGTCCACAAAACCACTTTTATGCATCCACTTACAAACTGCTCTATTTTTGTTATTTGTCTCCATGAGGAAGACTATATTAGAGGAATGGGATTTACTCATCCCTTTTAGATGATGAATTGTCATGACATTGCCCATACATTGACAATTCCAAAACAAAAGCTTCATTGGGCGCCATGGGCCATTTTGGGTTCGCTTCCTTCGCCCTTATTGAGTTTGTATTCTTCATATTCGCTCTCTTTCTTTCCCTTGATTCTGAAGAAAACTCATTATTGTGTTTTCCCCCTAATTTGGTATTCTCATTGCTGCCTGATGGGCATCGAATCCATCAAATAAAACTGATTTTCCTTTTCTAATTAAATAATTCTTGTAGATAGGGTGAATGAGTGTCGATCTCACAAAGAACTTAAAATTATTTAATTTAAATGCTCAATAAAGAAAAGAATAATTGTTTAAAATGAAATAGAGAAGAAGAAATTTTTTATTGGAAAAGTTGATTTTAAGAAAGGCTAAAGAAAAAATAAATAATTAAATTAAAAGCTCAACTGAAAGTAATCAAAATTAAGAGGTTCTCAGTTGATCATTGATTCAAAGATAATTCATTTAATTTTCTATTGTTTGGTTATAGTGTTCAAATAAGCAAATCTTACAAATTCTTTTTAAGATTAAATTAATTTGCGAAGTGCTAAATTAATTTCTAATTAATTAATAAAGATTTAATTAATCGATTGCTTTAAGAAGAGAAAAACTCAAACTTAATCAACAATTGCAAGCAAATTGTTTAAACCAAATCAATCAGTTTTTTAATATAAATAGATATGCTAATTGCTACTTGTATTAACCCAGTTAAATAATTATGTATTTATTTGAGTTAATTAGTAATATTTTTCTATTTAGGAAATTCAATAGACATCTTAAATCCTTAAAAAGACAAAAATGGAGGTGGTGCTTCTGGAAAACAGAAAAAGATTGAAAATAAAAATTAAGAATAAATCTCACAACATAAATAAACATCAAGATGATTAATTTTCAACTGAAAAAAGAGAGTTTAGCCACTAAGGGCCATAAAAAAATTACAGAAAATAAATAAAAGAAAAGGGAAAAGAGGTTCGGCTAGAGAAAAACCAAAAAGAAGAGAATGGGGAGAAGAGGAGAGGTGTATGAGATGATTATGGGGAGATGCCCTTCCTACTTCTAAAACAATCTTTATATAGATTTTTTTTAAATAAAAAGATAATTATTCGAAATTTAAAAAGAGATAAAATAAATATACTACTCCTACTATAATTGTTATTCTAATCCTGATCTGATTGTATTTGCAGCTATCTGAAACAGTTTTGAACTTTGTACAACTAGCAAAATAGAAATCTTACAATCTATCCGTCGAGTTTGGGTCACAGCCTTGGGTAAGACTATGTCTTCCAGACCAAGATAGCTCTAAAACAGCTTCTTTTGTTTTTTTTTTAAACTTTTAGCTCAAAATCTGTCTAAAATCAAAATTTAAGTAAAAAGCCAATTGTTTATACCAAAATCATAACAAAATGATGAAATTTAATATGGAAAAAGTGGTGATTTTTGCAACTCATCATTGCCAAGTACGAATTTGTCATCATATTTGGATTTAGAAAATAAGCTGGTAGCCAACTAATAAGACCTTTAAAAGGCATCCAACATTCTAGGTCTAAATGCCTTGGTGGGATGTATAATTTTATGCACCAATCTGCCCATTTGTGTTTCCTCTAGCTCCAACGTGAATCTTTTGGCCCATTTTCTATTTTATCAAGCCTGGGGCTTCCCTCTTGGCCACTCATAAGGCCTATGTTTGATTGTTCAATCTTGAGCATAGTGCTTAGGCCTTGCCGAGTTAAAGATTTATTGATTAAAAGGTTGAGAGAATGGGCTTCTACAGATGGAAGAAGCCCAACTAGTAAATAATTATCATTATGCTTCCCATGTTGATTGTCTTCTCCTTGTAGCTGCACACCTGCATTTAATGCCAATAGCCATAAGTACCTAGGGAGAAAAAGAAAATTTGCAAAAAGCTTATATGTGTTGACTTCATCTCTCTCTATTGAGGAAAGATAATACTTAAATAGGTCTGCTACATGATTTGGGGAAGAGGGCCATTTGGAAGAGATGTGGGTGTTTAGCTCGAGGTTTCCATTATCGATAAGGTGGGTGTAGGTTGTTGCTTATCGTCTGACATAGTATCGAGAAAGGAGGGTGGTTTTGGTTGGGGCCAGGCCTGAAACAATTGGTTGTTTTACTCATGTGTGGTTTCACTTCTAATGATTTTCAGTTTCGATGGTGGTGGAGGAGAATTTAGAATTTTCATCACTGATTGAATTTTCCCCCCACGGTGTATCGATGCATGTGTTATAAATTAGATTGCTTCTCGATAGAAGAGGAAGAAGATGAAATAGCTCTAGAGAGAGAAGTTGTTTTAAGCCACAGTCCGTAACTGGTCTTTCCCTCAATACTTCCTTCTAGCACAACATAGAGATCTTCCCTAGTGCAATTCTTGCCAAGATGTCTGATAATTCCACACTGATAGTAGAAGTAGGGCAATTTCTAATATCTGAAAAATGCTTAGTGAATAGAGCCATTAAGTCTTCTACTTTTGAAACCAGTGGAGATCGGTTTCGTTAGATCGAGATTAACTCTAATCCTAAGAAAGTGAGAATTGTTGAAGATTCCATCTTGAGCCAAATCTACTTCAATAAATCTTCCAATGGAATTTTCAATAATTTTTGCACTCTCTAGGTTATGTTGATTTGGGGGAAAACCATGTACTTGGACCTAGATTGGTATGAATGTAAAATCTAATTCCTCAAAAGAAGTATCAAATGGCCAACCTCTCACTGCTACTAACTGATTATTAAATCATATGATAGTTTTTTTATGGTTATCCACATATGAAAATTATAGAAAAATATTTTCTCTCAACCTCATTTGAGCATTATTCTCTTGGTTTATGTGGATGGAGATTTTGTGAGAAAGATAGAGAAAGCTCATTTTTGGTAGAAGAGGGGTTACTTCAACCTCAGCCCTCTTCCCTAGTTGGTTTATGTATAGTTTTGAGTTTTTCTGAAAATTTAGGGCTTATCAAGTGAATTTTCAATTAGATTTATATTTGAGTGGTGGATAAAAAAAATTCTATGATTTTGTTTAGTAATTATCAAATTTAATAAGAAATAGTGAGATAAGTACTAAAACTTATAAGAGTAAAAGATATTCTTTTATAGCTGTGAAAGGCTAAAATTATTATGTCGTTGGCTTGAAGAAATTTAGTAAATATTTGTATTTTTTAAATTTTCTTTTAAATATATTTTGATCGGAAGTTAAGAGTGGTATTTAAAACCTAATCTTCTTTGGATTTATCTCATTAAGTTGTGATACCATTATTGAGTTTATTTGTATAATGCCTTTGATGTTGGAACACATTTATAAGGCATTGCAAGGAGTTGTTCATGCCTCAATTCTCCTTCACCGTCCTACATGGGTTTCCATTCGGGATGGTGAAAGTTGGAAGTTGATTCCAAAAATGCTCTGGATAAATTGGCTTTCTTGGGCTCCTTAGCTAGATGGGCCGGTTTCGCTTTCTGATTCAACCTATTGGACATGTAATTCTTGCCCCTATGGGCTTTATAAGATTTGTTCTGGTAGACTTTTATGCATGTCTTATTTACAGATTAAAAAGATTATATTAAGTTTTAAATTAAGTATTTATATTTTAAAAAAAAAAAAAATACACTAACTATAATTCAGCTTTGAATTTGAGTGCGTGCATGACATGGACGGAATCTAAACACCAGCCTCATAGATTCGGAGTCCTTCCTGTTTTGGCTCTCTGCGAAGCCCTAATCGCTTCGCCACCCACCCCCCCCAAACGGTGCGTTTTGTGCTCAATTCAATACAATTCGATAACCATGAAATGAAGCTCTAGTTTACATTTCAATGGCCTCATACCGATTCTACTCTTATCATCAGTAACATCAACAACGGCGATAACTGAAACTTTACTGATTGATATTCAAGCTTCATGGACACTCGTAGAGGTTGGCGTGCAGTCCCTAAGGTCCGCCAGGTCGGATTCTTCACTCCCAACGAGCCTCTGCCGCCGGCTCGGACTCAGTCTGGTCCGCCTGACTCTAGCTCCTCGCCGCTCTCCAATTCTCCTGCGGGCAACTCCTTATCTCCAGTAATGATCCCCCCACCACGTCACCTCTCTGATAACCTTGCTCATCGCGCCACCTCGCCACTCCCTGTCCCCGAGCCATCTGCCTATCGCCGTCCTATCCCCGGCGGCGACCATGTGACTGTGGTGGGGAGCTACAATCCGAACGAAATGCTGCTCGGGGCATCCTCGCCTTCAAGTAGGATAGGTGATGGAGAATTTTCGGAGGAATCTTCTCTTGGTTGGTTTCGCCGGAGTAACTCTGCTAAGTTCGCTTCGAGTTTCCCTGGTGGTGGATTCGATTTGACGTCGATAAGATCATCCGAGACTTTGGAAGTTGGAGTGAAAAAGCCCGTTGGAGTTAAAAAGCCTGTTGAAGTACCTGGTAATCCTTATTTGGTTATTTGCTTGTTTCCAGATCACGATATGATTACTGGTTATTGTCCTTTTTCTTTTGTTCGTTTCTTTTTACTGTTTAATTGTGATCACTGTGGCCTTCACTGGCATGCAACTGAACTCGAGCTCCTGCATAGCAAGTAAGGGCTTTCATTGTGATTACTTACTCGCTAGCATCAAAACAGTGTCTTAGACGGTTCTATGATACCGCTGTTGTGTCCCAATCCTAGAGAAGGAAAAATGAATTTTGTTCCCAAGAGATTGAAAGCTTTCACATTTTGAATGCTGATGTGTTTTTTATGGCATTGTTGGCTGTCCTGGTGAAACGAATCTAGATCACTTCTAGTCTTCTGCATGCTCTGGGTGACACATTATTCTCCATCTGATAAATGCGATTTGAGGAATTGTTTTACCTTTCCAAGCGTCATAGGGATTTTATTTGGAGATTGCCACTTATCTATTAACAGAGACATACAGGTATGAGAATTAGGTCCTTATCTGTTTTTTGGGACGGACAATTCTCCTAGGATCCTATTTACAAATTTCAAGTGAAAATATTAGTTATTGCAATGGTTTTGAGCTCCTTGTGCCCTTTAAGAATATTTAGGAAACTGGTGTATCGTACTGAGAGAGTAATAAATTAATTTACTGGTCAGGCTAACTTTTGTGTAAAAGCTATTAAGGTTACATCTCCCTTGCTTCGAACTTTCTTTCAGATTCGGCCTATTCTGGCTAGTTCCCTACTATCAAGCTTAGTCAATCAGTTATAAACTCCCCAAGCCACTAGTGGAACTCCAACCCTGGGTTAGTCAATACATCAGTTTGTAACTGCCCTAGCTAGAGAACTAGTCTCTGGCTCAACTCCAGCTACCACTCATTTCCTTTCTTCATTTCTGGTCTGATAGCTAGCTGCATAGCTACATAGGAGTAAAAACTTGTCAAAGTTTTTATATTTATTTATTCTTTAATCTGGATTTGATATCTTTTCAAGGTTTTCCTGAGGTTGGGGATTTGCTGTTCCCTTACCTATAGTAGAAAGATGCAGATTTGGAACATTTCTAGTAATATTGGATTTTCTGTTTTTCTTCAATAGTTTGCTGCATGGTTAACGCCGAATAAATGTTGCAGAAAAAAGTGGAATGGCTGCTGCAGATCTGCAAATTGAATCACAATCAAGTTCAAAGCCGTTGAAAGAGAAGACGACAAAGGCCGAAAGACGTGCATTGCAGGAATCCCAACGAGCTGCAAAAGCTGCTGCAAAAGGTCTGACAAATCAACTTTCCTCTATTTTAGATGTTATGAAACAAGCTTTCTTATCCTACAACAGTATTAATTAAATTAATTTGAAATGGGCTTGGCAGTTAAGTTATTTCACATTTATTGCTTATGCTTTTTAGCATATGCTTGCACGAAAACTTTTAGTGCAATTTATGCAATTATTTTTTGAATTTCATGTTCCTAACTCATCAGGAGAAGCTACTGGTAAACCTGCTATATCATCTGAGGGAGCAGCTACCAGTAAACCTGTGAAGCAGCAACAATCCCATAAGAAAGGGGCTCCTTCTTCTGCAGCGTCAGTTGCTGCTTTTGATAGGAAAGGAGTGGATCGTCCACCAGAGAAAGAGAAGAAGAAAGAAGTCCCTCCTCCGCGCATGCAGTTTGATGATAAAAATCGAGTGGAAAAGGCTAAAAAGCGTGCAGTGGTCAATCAAACTGAAGCTAGGAATAGGGTTGAGTTGTTCCGGCACTTACCTCAATATGAGCATGGAACTCAGCTTCCTGATCTTGAGGCCAAAATTTTCCAACTTGATCCAATGCATCCTGCTATTTACAAGGTAGTACTTAAATTAGGTAACTATTTATAGTCGGTTCATCTGCCAAGCTTTAATAGGATCCATTGACTTTCAAACCATTTAACTCCAGACATGAGTGTATGCTTATGATTACCTATGCTTTGACAAGCTCCAGAAAAAACACAGCATAACACTGATACTTGCATTAGAAATTAATGAACTAGCATATGGCACTGTCATTAAAAGTACGTGTACCTCCATAATGCTAATCTAATGAATAATTAGTTGCTGTCATAGTGTCTTCTAATCGTATATTCTATGAGCATTTTCCAAATGTATCATTGCACTTATAACATGTTATTGCAAAACTTTGCTTCTTGATCAGTGGTATCTTGTAACTTATTAAGTAGGAGAAACATTTTTTTTTTCCAGTGAATTATGCCTAGGCTATTAATCACTCGTACGGCCATAAACCCTGTTCTGAAATTTATATTCTCAATACTGAAATCTAAATTTTGGAAGTGTAAAAGTATCTGGAAATTTAAGATCTTTTTCAGGTATCATAACTTTTGAGTTTGCATTGTTAAGCACCTTATATCTGCCTATTAATCACTGTCATTTGGAATTGGATTCATTAGCCTTTTGTTTTCCTCTGTTAATTTTTTTAAGGCTATTAGGTAGGCATTAAAATAAAATATCTTGTTTTATTTGGTGAAGGAATATAAAATACCTAAGCACTTGCATGTCATAGACTTCTTTACAATTTTATGAAATTGACTTAGGATGTGTGTATCAGCTTGTTTACGGTGCAGTCGTGCAATTTTGTCAGGTTGGATTACAGTATTTGGCAGGAGATATCTCTGGGGATAATGCTCGTTGTATTGCAATGCTACAGGCATTCCAGGAAGTCATCAAGGACTACTCCACACCGCCAGAAAAATCTCTTACCAGGGATTTAACAGCAAAACTAGGTAGTTACATTTCCTTTTTGATTGAATGCCGGCCACTTTCTATGAGTATGGGAAATGCAATTAGATTTCTGAAGAGTCGTATTGCAAAGTTGCCTTTGAGTCTATCTGAATCGGAAGCAAAAGAATCCCTTTGTTCAGATATTGATCGGTTCATAAATGAGAAGATAGTACTTGCTGACAAGGTGATAGTTAGACATGCTGCTTCAAAAGTCAGGGATGGGGATGTTCTTCTTACGTATGGATCATCATGTGTTGTTGAGATGATTCTGTTATATGCCCATGAGCTTGGGAAACAGTTCCGGGTTGTGATAGTGGACTCACGTCCTAAACTTGAAGGCCAAGCTTTACTTCGCAGGCTGGTGGCAAAGGGCCTGAGTTGTACATATAGTCACATAAATGCAGTTTCTTATATCATGCATGAAGTCACTAGAGTTTTTCTGGGGGCTTCCTCTGTATTGTCCAATGGGACTGTTTATTCAAGGGTAGGAACTGCATGTGTTGCTATGGTTGCTCATGCATTCCGTGTTCCAGTTCTAATATGCTGTGAAGCCTATAAGTTTCATGAAAGGGTTCAACTGGATTCAATATGCTCAAATGAACTAGGTATGTTGTGTTCCCATATGAACCAATATGTATATTTCTTTCTCAACTGATTCCATATGCTTTTTTCTGGAAGCAGTTATAACAAGGTATCTTCAATTTGCTGCAGGTGATCCAGATGCCATTGCAAAGGTTTCTGGAAGAATGGATGTAAACTACCTGGATAATCTGGCTAATAAAGAAAATCTTCAGCTTTTAAATTTGATGTAAGCTTCTAGATGTTCTATGACGAAAAGAATAGGAAAAAAGAAGTGAATGGAAAGACAATCTACTTTAATAAATGGTGATCACTTATATGGTTGTTATATTCTGACAGATATGATGCCACTCCTTCAGAATATATCTCTATGATTATCACTGATTATGGCATGGTAAGTTATATTGTTGAAAACTTATTGTTATAAATATGCATGATCAAAGTTGTGGGTGGCTTAATTTTTAGGAGTACATAGATTAGAAAATTGATATTGAATCATAGCATGACCAGAAATATCAAGAGAATGATCACGAAATGATACTCATATGACATCTCTAATTTCCTACTATACTTTCTAGCCTGTACTCTGTAGGATGCACGCAGGCACTAATAATCTTGACTTTGTGCGTTTTTTAGGCTAAGAATTTAACAAGGTGTAAAATTATAAATTACTAGGAAATCTATCCTTGATATCATTCAAGCTGGGGGCTATTCTTATTACTCATACTTGTGATAATTTGACTCCACAATAAATTGAGCATAAGTAGCAGAAAAAATCATTAAAAAAATCTTGTGGTTTAGCACTTCACTTTAGTTATTCATTTGTGATTTTAAAAGAAAAAAGAATGTTAAAACACAACATCAATGTTATGTCACTTAATTAACCTCCTGTGCCTTGGATGATATTCCGATTTCAAACTTAATTGCTATGTTACATAGATACCAAGCAAGTTTCCTTTTGATGATATTAGCCAAAAATAATACTAAAATAATAAAATATGAAAATTGAATTTGAGGAGACAATAAAAGGTCCTAAAGTGAAAAAACATTAAATGTTGATCCTCGAGACATGATTTTGGACTTTCCCCTTAGGTTGTGTTTGGATTCATGAACATTAGATATTTAGATTTGGAAGGCAGATGCGTACTTTACCCTCTGACCCCATTTTAGAAAAAGTTATTTTACCTCTTTTATTTTATAATTATTCTATTCACTACCCTAAACTTGTAAATTGTGGAATAGCTTAACTTTTAAAGTCTAATGCAGTTGTACACATGATTTAATGCTCTGCTAGGCAAAGTGAAACTCATAAAATATATTTGTTTAGAAGGGGAAAAAAAAAAAAGAAAGAAAACTCAATGGAAACAAAATTTGCTCAAATGATATCTCTTCTTTCTTTTTATCGCTGCTAGGGATTTAAATACCAGTGGAAAATGGCTAGATTGTGTATATAATGTGTTTTGATATATAACTTGCAAGTGTTAAGTTACCCACAAATTCATTGGGTAAATAGGATGACAATAATGTTGAGATGGTAAAGTGATTTTTTATGAAAGATCAAGAGACAAACTATGCATTCAGCTGATTATTTAGAAATTAAAATCTATAAATTTGAAAATTTCTTATTTGACTATCAAAAATAAATTTTAGATTTTGAATTTAAAATGAAGGCAAGTATTCAACAAAAGATTTTGTTAGGCCAAATATGAACTTCAAATAACATACTTTTTGTTGTTATTTCAAATACTTGCTCTTTCGAGTCGTAATATTTTTCTTGAAATTGATTGAAATTCAGTTTCAGATTTTTCTTAAAACTTCCTAAACAAGATATTTGATCCAAATTCATGCAACCAAATATGGTGGTATTGCCAATCTGAATTCAGATAGACCTATATAAGGTAGATCTTGATTTTAATTTTAAAATATGGTGCTATTGCCCTGGAAAAAGGTGATATTTTCTTCAGTGCATAAGTTCTGGGAGTAAATAGAAATTATACATTTGGAAAGCATCAATCAATAGATACGAAATGCCAGCTTTCCTCTCTCCTCCTGCGCGTCTACCATGAACTTGAAGCTCCTGGCAATATTGTGTAGATCTAAATGCTGAATATCTATTTGAGTGCCTGATATTGTAACTTCAGAGCTAGGACAATAATACTCGATGCCTATTATTCACATGAGATCCTGAGGATATTTGACATTTCATTGAGCTTTTGTTTTAACTTTTGCTTTATATTTTCATTAATGTGGAAGGTTTTCAAGCTTAGAATTATTTCCTCCTTCCATAAGCATGTGAACTTTTGAGCAGTTGATTATTAAACTGCTGTTATGATGCTTGATATATCCTCCTAACTTACATTTTATATTTTATTTTTATTGGTCTTATTAGATCCCACCTACAAGTATCCCTGTTATCGTCCGTGAATATCGGAGAGAACACTTGTGGATATAATTTTACATGGACATTTATTATTGTTGGGCAAATAAGGTGCTTCATGCCGAGTTTCAGTTAAGGAACCAAGCACACAGTAATGGAGCTGCACACGAGATGATAATAAGACCTGGAAATTCTACAGCGTTTATTGTGATATATTCTGCCCTTGTGATGATTGTATTCTTGTCAAATTTAATTTGTATTAGTTTTCCTAAGTAAAATGTGCAGGAGGGTGCGATTTGTCGCTCCTGCTGACGGTTTTGATTTTGGAAGTGTTCATATTTGTAACAAAAACTTTCCCCCTTGTATGGTTGCTCCTTTTTTTAGTCGAATTGGATGCAATGAATCATTTGGTTACCCTTCATTCGTGTTGAATTTCAGTAACTACATGAATTAAAAACACTTTAGAGGGGACAATTACACAGGAAGTCCTTGAACATCATTTGTTTATCAATTGGGTTCACAAACTTCTTTTTTCCTTGTTAGATGAGTCGCTTCACTTGTCAAAACGTATTAAGCAAGTCCACTGGATGATTTGATTGTTTTATGTTGATATTTGAGTTGGTTATGTTAAACACACCCATGGAAAATTTAGCATCCACATTGGTCAACATTTTGCATATAAACTTTGGATTAGATTTTTGCAATCTTAAGCATTTCAAAACCTTAGAAAAAAAAAAAACGGCAATGGGTTGGCAACTACAATGAATTGGAGCAATTTTAGCATTATTATTATGCTCTAATAGCTGTGCGTTAATCCCATCTCTTGATTTTTTTTTTACAGTTGAAAATTGAAATAGTGCCACTCACTAGGGAGCTAAACGTATTACTGATTTCTATAGCAGACTCGCAGTGAATAGCCCAGTCGACGGTTCCTGGTTTTGCTTGCGACCGACAAGGCTACCAACCATTATTGCGGAAAAATAGAAAACTATGGTGGAAAATTGAGGGCTTGTTCATCAGTGAAGAGATGTTCAACAGCCTCATCCATTAGTATACATCAGGATGCAACTTAATAAGGTAAGGGTCGTTCCAGGCTTTTAATTTTATTTAAGCCGTCTGATATGTGAGATTCTCATTAAATTTACTTGTATGTTTACATCATGACATGAGATTAACCTGTTAGCCTCTCTAATTAGCTTGAACTGTACACAAATACATAATATTGATACATACAACATTAACAAGAAAATTATTGAAAACCAGTTTCCTCTTGTGAGCAACCTAAATTACAGACTACGAAGGATACAACCTAGATTAATGGCAGAAAATGTTTTCTGCTTCCATCCCCCAATTATAATCAGCAATTTTCATTCTTCAATTTTTGTTTTTTATCAGACCCAGCATTACCGTTATCTGCTGTAGCAGCTACTGCCAACTCCATCAACCTCTCATAATCTATCTCTGTTGATTTGTACTTCAACTTGATCCCTCCTTGAGTCCATGACCTAATGCAAAAAATGGCTTGTGTGCTATCATGTGGCATACAAAACCGTTGCTTATCAATCTCATCACCTTTACTGCAGAATAGTTCTTCAGGTGCTACTGAAGTAGGCTGTACAGCCAAAAAGTCCCTTGCCATTGTAGAAAGCCGAGGGTACCGCGTGCTATTGACCTTCCACCACTCTAGAACATCTGTTGGTATTGGAGCAGGAGTCTCTGATAGATACTGAGTAAGTTCATCAGTAGCATTGTTCAAGCTCGCCCTGCGCTTTTTTCGAGCAATTTCCTCTGCGAAAGAAACACTGCCTCCATCTTCAATCTCTTGACTACCATACCCACTTGTCATGGATGAAAAATGGCTAGAAGAGTAATTTCTTATGAAATGGTTTCTGGCTTCGTCTAGATAATTTCCTGTGCCAAGGCTCTCAGGGATGAGCTCACTTTTTATTCGGGGATCAAGAATTGCAGTCATGTAGGTGAATATGTTGGAAACCTGATTGTTGTAACTCCTGGCCTTCTTGGCCATTTCTTCTGCAGCATTTTTAAGCCAATCTGGGCTGTGACGAGACTCTCTGCATATGGTAATCATCTCAGAAATATGATCCATGAAGAAGAGAACTAATCCAATGGTTAGTAACTTGTTTGTGCATATATTATTGGTCGTTTTGTAGAAAGGCTCCAAATATCCATGCACGATATTAACTGCATTCTTTTCTGCAGAGCTAAGCACCATTCTACCACCTAATGTTTCATCGTACTTCCTTATAACACTATCCATAGACTTACCAGCCTGCATTGTCAATAAATTCCCAGTTTAGCATGACTTGTTACATCCATTTGTGAAGTGTAAATGTGTGTGTGTGTGTGTGGAAGCAACTCTGTCATATCTAATGAAGAGAGATCAGATGAAAGAGCAAGTACCTTGCACACTAGATCAAGCATTTGGTAATTACCACTCCACCGTGCTGAAGTTTCAAGTGGCAATTTCCAACTTCCTTCCTGATAAGCGGTAGTTATTTGAATAAAATCTTCTGCCATCTCTCCTGAGGAATTTAACTCTAATACAAACTCCCTGATCTTAGAGATAACTGGTTTTGTGGTTCTTAAGCCATCATCTATAATCAAATTCAAGGCACGGGCAGCACAAGGAATATAGCAGAATGGAGCCACTTTCTGACCATCTAAATCCTCTTTCAGGGTGTGGCAGGCATGGATGGCATTCTGACTGTTATCATGGGTGCAGGAGAGGACTCTATTCTCTAAATTGTACATCTTAAGAACCTTAATTAGGGAATGATAGATCTCAGAACCACCACAAGGGTAAGGTATATGACAAATGTCAAGAAGAATCTTTTGGAAGCACCAATGTTCATCTATCCATTGACAAGTGACACTCATATAGAATATCTGCTCATAAGAAGTCCAGAAATCCAAAATGATTGAAACCTTAGAAGAAACCTGTTCCAATGATGTCCTCACATCTTCTTGCATGCTCCTGAAAACTTCACGAAATACTGCTTTGTACTTGTCCCCTGACCAGAGCTGTATTGATGGGTTTAGAAATTTAAATGAGTTAGCCAACCACTTTTCCTCCAAAGTTGAAGGAGGAAGAGAAGCTAAAATGAGCCACTTAATGAGCAACCAATTCAGATGATCATAATCCACATTTGCTTTCCCCTGAGGTTGAGCTTTCTTGATCACAGTGATGGGTTGTGGTGCTGAAGTGGTGACTGAATCTCCAGACTTATCATATCCTGGATGCCGATTGCTGAGGTGCCTTCCCAAATTGCCTTCACCATTGGAGATAATATGTTCATAAGACAGTTGCTTTAATCATCATGTAGCCTGATGAAATTCATCAGATGATAGGACAAGGAAAGCAAAAGAAAGTGTAATTTGAAGAATCCTGTTCAGAACATACTACTTTTGATATGCAAGGACTATGGAGAATAAATTCATGATGCATCACTACAGAACTTGAATAATTGGGGCAAAGTTATTAAATTTTTCTCCACGAGATAAGTGGAAACAGAGAAGGCACTAGGAATTAACCTGTGGCAGTTGCAATAGAATAGCTCTGTCCACAAAACTTGCACCTCCGACTTTTTCCATCCGGAGCAGTCTCAAAATACTTGAGATAAACCGATGTCATTGTCTTCTTTCTTTTTGTTGGAACTACAGGATTTGCCTTCTCCGAAGTGCCCAATCCAATATCTATCGGATCAACATTTTGAATGATTGCCATATCCATCACTGATTTAGGTTCAATATCTATTCGAACAAGCAACAGTTAATTACAGTCAAAGCTTCATATGCTAAAGTGAGAGTTTTAAGGCAATAAGATGATTAGTCAAGTATAGGCAGCTCAAAATTCTCAATTTAAACCAAAAAAAACCCTGCATTCACAATTAGCAGGATTCCTTGTTCCATGGGCAAAGTCACTGAGACTATAACCAAAGCTGGAGCAGAGTTTGCATATACCAATTGCAATGGAAGAGAATAAAATGGATTTTAGATTTTTAATCTTTCAAAAAGTGAAACCCATGGCCATATATAAGAAAAGGAAAATAATGATAATAGGGAGTGAGAATTTGGAGTACCTTTGTAAGTTTTAAAAGCGTTATTTACATTCCAGTCCATTTGGTTTTCAGCTCTACCACTCACAGTTCCTGTCTATGACATATTTCCCATTACATGTATTCACAAACATTTGGGGAAAAAAGAAATTTGCTTAGAACTTAGAGTTTAGCAACAGCTAACCGAAGCATTACCTCGAAATTCATGAGAAAATGAAACCTTGACAACAACACAAATCCTTCCCTCCTTTTTATTTCTCTGTAGATTTCAAGTCCCAATTATGATAAGCAGAATCTGTAAACGCAAAAGAAAAGAAAAGGGTAAATTCCAAATCAAGAAAGTGTGATGGGGAAAATAGTAGCTAACGACAGTACCATTGATCACCCAATTCAACTGGGTATTTCTTCTTTCTTCTTCTCCCCCTCTCAGAGCTAGAAGCTGTAGCATTCATCAAGTGAAGAAGAAGCAGAACAGAACCAACAACAGTGAAACAGAAAGAAGAAGCTCGATGAAGAGACAAAGAGGAGGAGAGAGAGAGAGAGAGGGGGGGGGAAATGGAGGGAGATCAAATTATCAAAGCAAGGAGAGAGAGAGAGAGAGAGAGAGAGAGAGAGAGAGAGATTTGGCTGCTTAGATCTAATTAAGCCGGATCTGAGCCGAGCAAGGACAGTCGAAGAAAAAATTTAAAAAAGAAGAAAAAAGAGATCAGCTTTTTCAACTTTGCAGAGCCGCGACGCCATGTTTGGAAGATCTATCTCTCTTTCCTGTTTCTCTCCCTCTCTGTGTATGTCTCTCTGACGGCTTACTTTGACGCCATATGTGGGTGCGAGAGAGAAAGGGAGAGAGAGAGGCTCGGCTGATGGGGGGAGTGGGAGTGGGTGAGAGATTGGTCCAAGGAAGACAACCAACTCGAGCTGAGTGGCTCGGAGCGAGATAATACAATGTCTTTTAAGCAAAAAGCTTTGACTGACTCGGGTTAAATTTTTTAGCCAGCTTTGCGTTTTATTGTTTTATTAACGACAATATTACTATTAGTCCACTATATAAAAAATTTTATTAGATGATAACCGATTTTAAAAAATATATTAAAATGATTGTCAAATTTAAAAAAAATTAATTAATTAATTATTATATTGACTTAAATATCAAGTATTTAATATTTAATTTTTTTATTATAATTTTTGTAATAATTGATTACTTAATTTTAAAAAAAATATATTAAAATTTTTATTTTTTTAAAAAAAATTGTTAATTAGTCTCTTTGATGACATTTTAAAACTCTTTTAATTTTTAGAAATTGAGAGACTACTGAATAAATAGTAAATTTTATTTATTTATTTGGTATAACTTTTGTCTTTATTTTAATTTAATATATATTTATTTTCTCATGTAAGCTCATGTTTTTAGTTTGTAGGAAAATTCTAAAAATTTTCATATTTTGCATATTTTCTAAAACTTTTTTTACAAATTATCTTAAAGATTAAAATTATTTTAAATGCTAGTATTTTTATCAAAATTCTATTTAAATGATTTATTTGTATTATATTATATTTTATCTTAATATAAATTAAACTCTATTTATTTTGTACAAAATAAACTTCTATATAAAAGATATTTTCTTTTAAAATTATTTCAAAAAAACAAACCTTTTTCATAGAGAAACGTGTTATTTTTTTCATTATATTATACAAGTATACATTTTTAATAAAATAATTAAAATTTTAAAAATGTATTTTTTTTTAATTTCAAGATGGAAATTATTTTTTAAGATAATTTAATTTTTTTAATTGAAAAAATATTTTTCATTGACATATTTTTTTTTAGTTTTCATAACATTGAAAAATTTTTAAAATGTTTTCCATAATTTCGAGTGTTTTCAAATTGAAATTTGTAATCCTAAATAGGCGGCATCCTATAAACAAATAAAGCCTGATCCAATATTAAATGAATGGCCCGAACATTAAGGCGGTTATGGGCCGATCGTACAAACACAAATAACCCGATCCAGTATTAAATGAATTGGCCCAGAACACTAAGGCGGTTATGGGCCGACCCTATAAACACAAATAGAACCCGATCCAGTATTAAATGAATTGGGCCTGAACAATAAGGCGGTCCCTCGCGTGCGCCTACGTGACGATTACATAATGCATTTGCTATAAAATCCTCTTCATCGTCTCCAATTCTTTTCTGCCTTGTCTCTCTCCTGACAAACAGGTACATTCCCTTCTATTATTCATATTCTGAACAATTTATGTTTGGATTTACGGGTTAGGGTTCTGATAAAAGTTCAATTCGGTGATATTTTATTGAGCCGTTTTTTTTAATTACCGGAAAATTGTAGCTGAGTTTCAATTCCGAGCTAAAGTGGCAGCATGCGTTTGTATTTTTGTAAATTGATCTCGTAATTGTGTGGCGCTTGATTTCTATCTTATCTTGTTCTGAAATGTTTTTATTAAGGACACAACTGGTGGCGGTTCCTTTAGCATTGATGTTATAAATTGTTGAATGTGTTTCTTTCTCCGAATAATTAATTTCTATTAGATTGATGGAGAGGGAAAGAGAGAAAAGAAGAAGAAGAAGAAGAAGAATCTTGCATGTGAATGTATTAATTTGGCTTTTCAATATATGGGCTATTCAATTCATGAATCTTTGACGTATCACCTAATTTACATTAAAACATTTTTTCCTCTTTCACTTAAATTAGATTTCTTCCAGTGATTGTCTCGATGCTGGCGTTTACTGCGAGTTCTGTTGGAATCTTACCTCTAGCAGCTCCAGGTACGTTTCGTATAATTCAAACTTCCAAGCTTGGAAAATATAGAATACATATTTAGTGACTTATTTCCCTTAAATCTTACATTGGTGAGCAGGCTTGATGCTAAAAAACAACATGATTGTAGTTTTGGACACATTCTTGTGGACTTGATTAGGTTCATAGATTTGAGTGAGCTTGACTATTATTATAAGCTAGCCAAGTTTGTGCTGTTTAGGGTCAGTTATGGACTCCTGTAGCTTCAGTGTAGAGAATAAGTTAATGGATGGAAGTTTCTTGAACTGTAGCAAAAGATTTTTTTTTTTATGCCTATTTTAAAAAATTGTGACTGTCCTGAAATCTAAAATCTGGCTTAGTGTAATATTGTCTCCACTCTCCATTTCAAATGGTTCATAGAGGCTGTATCTTCCTTGAAATATTCAACTTACCAGCAAACTTCAATGATATGTGATAAATAAGTTTTGGGTGGAGTAGGGCTTTTGATGTAAAACTTTGTATTCTAGGTGTCATGGGTCAAGTTCTACTCTACCCAACAAAAATACATGATGGTTATCTGTGTCATGTTTATGCTGCGGTTAACTGGGTGTCAATGTGTTATGGATAACGGATAGACCAAACACATAACACAATGTTATTTGGTTCACAGATTAATTTCTCTTTTTCCTTTAAATAGTAATTTATGCATTTTAAATTTAAAACTATGGATGCAAGGGGTCAAGACAGATTTAATTTCTCTTTGTTGATTTTATATTAGTTTATGCAGTTAAAACAAGGAGTGCACGCAAGGGTCAAAAGGAAACAAGCTGTAGTCCCGTCAGTGTTTCCACTCAGCTTCAACCTTATGATTATCGAAGTGGGTTTAATAATATTGCTCTCAGTTCAATAGGGTTTGAAAAGCAATTATGTCCAATTTATGGAAGGAAACATTCCAATAGAAAACAGTCTGCTTCTATTACATGTTCTGCTATGGTAAGATTATATCCATACTCCTTAGCATGTTTTTATGATACTTGTTTCTTGTGATCTTGTCCATTTTTATTATATTTTCAACATGTGAAGTTGTAGTTTTCTTTCATTAACTTCGAAAATAATTTAATAGTTGACCTTTTTGCAGGTTAATGCTTTTTAATAATACAATCAATAATAATTGTGACATTTTATACTGGCTGTTTTGATTCTTCTTAATAGTTGTTAGCCGTTCCCCCTTTCCTTCATAAAAAGGGAATGATGGACAAGAACTTAGCTTTGAGATCTTGCTAAAGCAAGAAGCTTTTTCTTATAGCTCTTCTTTGTAAAATTTTGTTATGGATCATGTTGATCTATTTTGTGGGATGTGTAAATTTGAATAAAAATGAAGGGAAGTTACAATTCCATTACAATGTACCATTTCTGAAGTTTTTTCTGGCATTCAAATTATTTATTGATTATGTTATTAGTTTGGAAGAGAAATGTGGTAAAAAAAGAACTGCTCATTTTAGAAAAGCCATGTGTATACTAGCAAAATATTCCAAGCGATATACATAGGAATATTACATTCTTTTAACCAACTTCAAGGTCTGTAGAGTCAACGCATTGAGCAAGCGATATACATAGGAATATTACATTCTTTTAACCAACTTCTAGGTCTGTAGAGTCAACGCATTGAGCAACTTTGTATTCTAATATCTGAACTCTCTGTCCATCTCCTGCAGAATGCAAGATGCTCTGCTTCAGGCCAAACTCAAACCGTTACCCGTGAGGCACCAACGATCACAAAGGCTCCTGTACGAGGTAATTTGCTTAACTCGTAAATTGACAAATTGCATGGTGTAGCGTGGTAGGCATATGCTCTACAGCCATGACTTTAGCATAAGCCCCATGTCACTGTGAGGCAAGTTTAGCTTAGAATTACCAAGCTCCGACGTGCAGTATAACTGACTGGTGTAGCATTACCAGCTATATAACAACTGGAATCCTGGCTGCGGCCTTATTTTGAATTTTACTGAGTTATAAAATATAAATATAATTCCCCTTCAGTCGTAAGTTTTATATGGTTGTGTTAATAGTTTATTTTATATAAGCCCATTTGTTTGTGTAAATTCATGTATTGTTTAAGATGGGTAACAATGGTTGTTTGTATTTCAGAACCAACCAAGACCCCACAACTTGATGATGGGGGACCCGGACTCCCACCTGGTGGTGATGATGGTGGCGGAGGTGGCGGAGGTGGTGGGGGAGGAAACTGGTCAGGCGGATTCTTCTTTTTTGGTTTTCTTGCATTTCTAGGCTTTTTAAACGATAAAGACAGTGAGGAGGACTACCAGGACAGTAGAAGATAAAAGAGCACTTGAAAACAATATTTTTTTGATGCTTCGATTCTGACATTCTGCTATATTCTTTTTGATTGATTATTAGCTAATTAAAGGAATGAAAGAGATTAGTGATCCACTTGTAACGTCTTCTCACCAACTTCCAATGAAGTAGTTAAAACGTTATTTCAAGCTTTATTGTCACCTGGCTAAGCTATTTCAAGCTTAACCGTAGTTATGTGGTTTTTAAGCCTCTCCACTGTTTTATTGCATGGTATAAATATCAATCACTGCTTCATTGCAACAATTTTTTTACTCTTTTTGATCATTTGGTTATGAGATTAACACTTGGCAACTTCATTACTATACATGTGGTTTGGTTTACTGCGAATTGTCATGGCTCTATAGTTCCTACTCTTACATCACAGGCAAATCATAGGCTTTCCGAGTTTGCTAATCGTACTAACCTAGCTTTGAGAAGGAAATGATTGCTGAAAGCTGCTTCAAGACCATGACAAGATAAAATCTTTCAAAATTTTTGCTGTAAATTCAACTGTTGATCCGTATATTGAGGTGTGATGTGCGAAACAAGTCCAGATTCCGAGACATGTGCTGTGTGAGACAAGTCTGAAGAGCCAGAAACTGAAGCCCTTGTCGTGTTCGAAATTTGCTGTTGGCTGTAGCTAAGATTAGCTGAAACTGTGATTGAGATTATATCAAACTGGGTCATCCTTTATGAGGTTCTCTTCCTCCTTGACTTCCTCCATTTCCAAATAACTGCATATGGGTTTGGACAGATTGTATATGGAACTTTAGGTGGAGGCGTATCGGGGACCCTGCAAAACCCTCAAGCTTCAAGTTATGGCTACTATAAGTAATTTAAAAATTATTATTTCTGAACTTATTAATAATTTTAATCTGTTTTTGAATATGATCAAATTTAAATTATTTATTTTTAATAATCATGAAATTAAATTTTACTTGTTATGGGTATTATTACTAAATTCAAATTCATTCTTTAATATATGAAGATTGAATTCGACTCGTTGTCGTATATATGAATGGAGGATTGTAAACGAATCATTTAAAATTGCAACTTGATGGAATCTTTGCACTTGCTTGCTGAATGACCATAATACCCATAAAACCATGAGCTTATGTAATCACATAACACTGTATAAGAATGCATGAATGGATTTTAACAAAATGGGGAGCAGGTAAAAATATGATAGAAAATGACGAGAATCTTACTCTAATGTAGCAATCTCGATCTGTGAAAAGTCCATACTGGTTGAGCTGTCGACTGGTAGAGGCATTGCCCTGGTCCTCCGAGCTGGCCTTGCAGCTGGTTCTTTGATGGCTAATACTTTGCAATTGAATTTGCTTGTTATATTGCTGTGGGCCATTGCCAACCTACACAGTAACAGTTAAAAAAACAGTGTTAGAATTCCTTCCTTCATTCTAATGATAAAAGGTGTAAAAATTATTGAAATAAGTGATTCTTTTTCTTTTTTAACTGAGATCAAAAATTTAATTTTCACGAATGAAATATATATTTATAAAATATTTTATTTATTAATAAATCGACTCGATACAAATAACATAAAAAAAAAATTACTAAGGATAAATGTATTCATTTTATTTCCTAAATCGTGTGCTTAATGGGAATCGGAGAAGCTGAGTAGTGTTCCTTTTAAAGCCTTATACAAGTAAGAATTTGATTTCATAGGGCTTAAAAATTTGCGAAGGAATCTAGGATTAGGGGGAATCAAATATTGGAAATTTTGAGCAAAATTTAGGCAGTTTAGATCAAGACAAGGGGAACCATGTCCATAACAAGGTAATGGAGTCGATGGGAACCACAGTCATCATTCACCAACCATTACTGACAACTGCTACGGACCATTTCCAAGGTGGATCCCAAAAAGCTTTTTGGCTCTTTCATTACAACTGCTACGGACATGTCACGTGCTGTCACTGTGGTGGTTCATGTCTCATGGGTCACTGGTCTGGTCAAGCCACTTGCCGTCACTCTCAGGCAGCAGCTGCTTTCAGGGTAGGGGATAAAATAGTTCATAAATGCCTAGGTCAAGGTAAATGGGCAAAACCCTAAAACTTAGTTTGATGACAACATTGCTGCTATGCTGCTACTATAGTCTTCTTTTAGTTTACATAGATTATTTTTTGGGAGATGAATTTTTAAAAAGTGATTTAATTGGGTTATTTCTTGTTGCAATAAAAAAACTAAAAAATAAGAAATAGTTTTAACTTTTGAAAAATCAAAATTCTTTAATTGAGTTATCCTATTAAATAAGACCGTCCAACAACTCTCTAATCATATCCAAATTAACTAGGATTGAATTGAATAACTCTTGTAGAGTCTTTTGAGGTTTGAATCCTTCTGCCCGTCAAAATATTGAATGGAATCATTAAAAATGAAATGGTTTTATTCCTAATTGTGTAGTCTGGGATTAGGCTAGCTACTAGGCCTTCAGAAAGATGGGGAAAACAAAAGTTTGAGTTTTTTAAGACTTGGGAACTTGAACAGAAGCTTACTTGTAGAGAAAGCTCTGATGATGGAGTCCAACAACAAGAGCAAAGGCACCCATCTCTCTCACCAAAGCTGCAATTGTCCCTCCTTCTTGATCCCCTTTTGTTACTATAATTTCAACATTCGTCTGTGCAAAAAACACAATTCTGTGAAATGGAGATCATCATCAATTGCAAATCCTCTCTCTCTCTCTCTTTCCCTGTAAATATATACATAAGAAAAATAGTTGCACGGTATATATTACAAGATTACATTAAAGAAGCTGTTGTTACATATATCTTTGAAGGAGAGAGCCAACTGGAAGCCATTGAGACGAAGCAGCCTCAACTTCTCCATGCTGCTTGAATTGGAGGAAGATGAAAAGACATGAAGAAGAGTTAGAAAATCTCCAGAACGAAGGAGATTGTGAAGAGCCCATTTAAGAGCTGTTCTTGCTGCCTCTACATCTTCTACTACCACCACTATTTTTCTCACATCCATTCCTTTCATCTCTCTCTCTCTCTCTGTGACTGTGTGGATGATCTTCGACAAATTATCTCTCTCAAAGTTCTACGAGGAGAAAAAAAGGATAAAAGAGAGAAAGAGTTCTGAGTTTCTTTTTATGGAAATCTTGATTGCTTGCCTCATGAGTCTTTTCTATCTTGACTCGCATTGTTTGATTACACTAGGGATAAATTCAGCTTACAATATATCAAGTTACAACCTCCATCATTTGAACAATTATTTTCATTTTTTTAAAATGGTTTTGAAAAGAAAATTAAAATATATATATATATATATATTTTTTTATTATATATATATGACATAGTTCAAGTCATTTGTGATATAGTCCTTAATGTTTAACTAAAATTATAATTTAGTCCTTTTTTTTAATGAAAAACAATTTAATTTTTGATATTTCATTTTATTAATAATAAATTAATTTTTAAAAAGAAAATAAACTATTCTTCTATTTAAATTCACTCGACTCTATTTGGAACTATTCATCTTACAATAGAAAAATTGCAATGAATTATATAAAATAATATATGATTTTTTTAAAAAAGAATTATTAAAAGTTTTGAATTTCTTTTTTAATGTCTGCAAATACTCAAATATCCTAGTAAAAACTTGGATGAAAAGTGGTAAAAGATCATTTTCAATAAAGTTTTATTTTAAAATCATTTGAAATATATTTATAATATTTTTTATAAGAATTCATACAATTATAATTTAATAAAAATAAAATTATTATGTATAGCAAAGATTATATAACTTATATTAATATATGAAAAATTAAAAAAATGTTATAAATAATACAATAATGATATTTTATAAGAATATCATTAATATTTTATAAGAAATTATTTTTTAACTTCTTAAATTTTGTCTAAATTAATTCATGATTCTCTGTTTTTAAAATTAACAGTTTAGTGTAGTATTTTGATTACGTGAAATTTAAAATCCTTTTGGTAGATATTCTAAAATAATATACTTTTTATTTGATAAAGTCTAACATATAAATTAAATAATTTATTTTAAATAAAACAGTACTAATTTTAAAAAATATTATATTTTAAAGGATATTTGAATTATTTATTAAATAATTAATAAAAAAATTGATATGAAATTCAAGAAGAAAACCTCCAATTTGATGTAATCAGAAATAAATAAAAAAAGAAATAGAAAAATAATTTACTAAAATTACGATCAAAACTGACGTGGCATCATTCAAACATTTCTATGAGTCAAATCTTTTTTTTTTTCCCTAAATAACATCAACCTATTAAATAGATAGTATCTAATTATACCTTTGTTCCGGTATGCATTTATTTTCCTTCCTTTTCATCTTTTAATCTACTTCTTTTTTTCTTTTTAATTGATTAATTATTTTATTAATTTTAATTATTAAATATTATAAAAAATTTATAATATTTTTAATATAAAATGATTAATTAATATATATTTTAAAATTTAAAAAATTAATTACTCTTTCATTTCATCAGTTTTATTCACTTTACTTTTTTATATATATTAAAAAATAAATTTTTTTATTAATTTTTTATTATACTCATTTTAAAAATATTAAATTTTATTAAATATTAAAATATATTTTAAAAGATTTTTTAAAAATAAAATAAAATTAAATAGAATTATAATAATTAATTTATATATTATTACAGTATAAAAAATAAATAATTTTAAGATAATTAAAAAAAATAAAAAAATTATAAAATGAAAGAAGTAATATTTTTTTAAAATATAGAAATTAAATAGTTAAATATTTAATAAATAATTAGTATTTTTTTTAAAAAAAATTATAGATTAATTGATGAATTTTTTTATAAAATAAATATTAAATAGTAAAATTTTAAAATTAATGGATATGATCACAGGATTTGGTTTGGTTGCGTGATTTATTATTGTAATGACGATAGTTGTGTTTTTTGTGTCGTCACTTGTGCTGTTATGTCGTTGCTGTCATTTGTTTGTCGTTTCCACCTTTTCTTTTATGCTCTCCATTTTTAAATAAGTTGGTAAATAAAATTTTTATTATTAATTTGACGTAATATTATTTTTGGAGTTGGAAATATTATAACATTTTGGAAATTAATTAGTCATTTGAAAATCAATCCATTCTCTAAATTTTGACACCGTCTCTCTTATGAAATGTGGTGTTTATTTTCTTTTTCAACCAATCACTTTTTTGAAAATATAATATTTCAGAATTTATAAATATAAATTTAAAATTTTATAAAATTAATATACTTGACCTCATAAATTCTAAGCTTTTCATTTGTTTGTAAATTGACTATTTTATACAAATTTATTAGATAAATATAGTAATGCTTTATAAATAATGTAATAAAATATTATTTCAATTTATAATAATTTAACATACTAATTTATAATAATATTATTAGTTATTTTTTTTAGATATATTGTTATTTTCATCAATTTCATATTTTTTATAAGATTATTAACATAGTATATTTATGTAATTGCATAAAAAAATTGCAAAATTTAAGATATTTTTATAAATAAAATATTTTTTTATTTTTTACGTTAAATAAATACACCAATTGTTTTGAGTTATGCTGCCATTGATACCCTACAATTGTCTGTTCTTTTGCACTTGTCTGGCCATCACTACCTTTCCCCAAAAACACAAGCCGTCCTCCTGAGAAGAAGTCCACATTACAAAGTTAAATGCAATAGTTAATGCTGCAGTAGCTAGCACTTGATAGAAACATGGAAACATGTTAGTCAAGAAACAAGCGAAGTGGACCTTGATTTGATCTTTTAACTATGTAGAATTTAAAACTTATAGTCTTATCATCATCATCATCAGTATTCAAAGAACCAAATTCCATTAAATGACAAATGGAGAAGCAAACCTAAGCTATGTAGTTACTTGCTTCTGACACCAACACTGCTAAACAACAATCTCATGTCCTCTGCTTTAATTGTGCAAGGCCTGAGTATTTATCATGGATTCAAAATGCATATACTTGGATGCATCTGAGCAACGCGTTCCCAACATGACTTCAACCACCATTCATCACGCTGAAAATATATTCTCTGTGCATGGACAACCCAACACAAACAGAGCTACAGCTGTTTGATTTAAGTTTGGTTTGCCAAAGCTGTCAACTGATTCCTAATGTTGATACAGAGATTATTGATTTCAAAATTCCACGCACAAAAGGAATAGAATTCGAGACTACCAAACCAACCTCATCCACCATCAGATTAGTTATTTGTGGTTGCATCTACCATCAAACTAGTTATTTGGGTTTGCAACCACAAATCTAGCTAATCCAATGTATTTCATTTATTGATTAACTATTGGTTAATAGTTATAAACCATTTAATTGCCCTATATCCATCAGCTAAATTAATATCATACTAACTATGAAAAACAATTGAAGAACCATTCATTTAAGTCTCAACTATAAATCACTTGTTTATATTTTGCTAAAAGGGCAAAAACACAATTGAAAAATACAAATTACAAGGTAATGTTGCTGAAAATAAATTGATGACATGGTCGAAATGAAGTTATATTGTGATTGGTTCACCTGCAAGACATAAAACGTGAGGCGGTTGGCACCTATAGAAGTCAGTAAATTGAAGAGAAGGGCAAGTATAATGTTTGGAACTTAAGAGTAGTTGTGGTGTGAGAGAATAACATATAATTGCCTCTGTAATCATTCTCCTTTTATACGGTAAGACGATAGAGATAAATATAACATTTCTTGATAATCCGATAAAGATATGGTCGATTCATTGGTAAGAGATCTTCACTGGCTAATTGGTCGGGAATTCCGTGATTACAGACGTAAAGGGAATCTGCTAGATTGTAGCAGTTAACGATAACTTCCTTATAGAGTCTCGCCCTGAAGTTAAGAGGGTTAGTCTGTCTGACCTGAGACCGACCAGTCCTAAAGCATCCAGGTCTTTTTTTTCTCTTGGTTTTGGACACCATGGTCATCCGGACCTTCCTTTCTTCGGGTGGAACCACGTATTGATTCATCAGATCCTTGTTACATAGCCCTGTCTTATGGTGACAGCTCACTGTCTACTTTGGACGAGTTTCATGTAGCATCAAAGATCCCCCTGCTAGTCTTCAATTCTTTAGATTCGAAGATAATAGTTTTCTTCATTATCTGAATCATGTGACTTGTTTGTCCGGACTGAGCGCATGATGTCCTTGCTTTCTTCTTACTTGCCCTGCCGACCAATCAGATCCAAGATCTTGTTTGGAAAATATTGATCCGAGTGATATAGTAATACTCTGACTAGTTTTTGGGCTCTCTCTAGCCCTGGGATCATCCGGGAATCTTCGAGCCCCTTGGCCTTTTCTAGTCCTGATGGGCTTTCTGGCCTTTTATAACCCTGACTGGCTTACGTGTATCTTTACAGTCTTGACGAGCTTCTGAGCATTTTCTCAGTCTTGACGAATTCTTTTACTTTTTGCAGTCCTGATGAACTTCTTGGCCTTTTACAGCCATGATGGGCTCCCATGTATTTTTCTAGTTCTGACGAGCTCCTTGGCCTTTTCGAGCTTTCGAGCATTTTTCTAGTTCTGGCAAGCTCCTTAGCCTTTTGGAGCCCTAACAAGCTTCTGTATATTTTTTCAGCCCTAACGACCTCCTTAGCCTTTTCGAACTTCCGAGCATTTTCTAGTCTTGATGAGCTCTTTAGCCTTTTCAGCCCTATCGAGCTTCCAAGCATTTTCCAGGCCTGACAAATTTCTAGGCATTTTTCTAGCTCTTGCAAGCTTCTTGCAAACTTCATTTGCCCAGTTGGTAGCTCGTCCTACCCTCATTGATCATCAAAAAGTCTCATCCGCCTACAATGGAACTTTGCAAAAAGTTTTAGATTTTTGAAAGTGATTGTAAGAGTAGCGACACATACCTGTGATTCTCTTTTTGTGAGATGGGATCGACGCTCTTAGTCGTGTGGTCTGGCTCATACATGCCTTGCGACCTGGCATCAAATGCCTTAAAAACTTCTCGAGGAGCAGGACTAACACCAGGTTGGTCGGCCTGACATGTATCCTGCCTTGCGACCTAATATAAAATGCCTTAAAAACCTCTAGTGAAGCGGGACTAATACCCGGTTTGTCGGTCTGGCTTATACCTGCCTTGTGGCCTAACATCGAATGCCTTAAAAATCTATCATAAAACGAAAATAACACTCGGTTGGTCGGTCTGGCTTATACCCGCTTTGTACTGTAGCATCAAATGCCTTAACAACCTCTCGTGAAATGAGAATAACACCCGGTTGGTTGATTTGGCTTATACCCGCCTTGCAGCCTGACATCAAATGCCTTAAAAATCTCTCGTGAAATGAGAATAATACCCGGTTGGTCAACCTAACATGTACCCACTTTAAGGCCTGGCATCAAATGCCTTAAAAACTTCCTCTGAAGCTAAAATAATACCTGAAAGATAGGCCTGACGTATACTCACCATGAGACCTGACATCAAATGCCTTAGAAACTTCTCAAGAAGCTGGAATAACACCTGAAAAAGGTCAGCTTGGCATGTACCCGCCTTGAGGTCTGGCATTAAATACTTTAGAAACTTCCTGTGAAGCAGGAATAACACCTGGAAGGTCGACCTAACGTATACCCTTTTTGAGGCATGGCATCAAATGCCTTAGGAACTTCTTGAGAAGCCAAAATAATACCTGGAAGGTTGGCCTAGCATATATCTGCCTTACGGCCTGACCTGAAATGCCTTGTTATGCGGGACCTATGCCCAATGGAGCTGCAGTTTTTTATGAATGTTTGTTTCTGAGGACCAACGCCCAAATTATATGTGAGACCCATGTCCAACGAAGCTGCAGTCTTTTATGAATGTTTATTTCAGCGGACTAATGCCTGGATTATATGCAAGACCCATGCCTAACGAAGCTGCAGTCTTTTATGAATGTTTGTTTATGCGGACCAACATTTGGATTATATGTGAGACCCATGCCCAACGGAGCTACGGTATCTTATGAATATTTGTTTCTACAAATCAACACCTAGATTATATGCGAGACCCATGCCTAATGGAGATGAGGCCTCTTGTGAATGTTTGTTTCTGCGGACCAACGTCCGAATTATATGCGAGATCTATGCCCAACAAAACTGCAGTCTCTTATCAATGTTTGCTTCCGCAGACCAATGCCCAGATTATATGTGAGACCCATGCCCAATGAAGCTACAGTCTTTTATGAATGTTTGTTTTCACAGACCAACGCTGGGATTATATGCGAAACCCATGCCCAATGGAGCTACGATCTCTTATGAATGTTTATTTCCACGGACCAACGCCTGGATTTATATGCGACTATGCCCAACGGAGCTACGGTATTTTATGAATGTTTGGTCATCCCTCCTTCGGGAGACTGGGTAACTCCTATAATATCCTTTATGCCCTTGCCTTTCTAACTTCGGGAGACTATAGGCCACAATGTGGGTTTCGCCAAGCTAGGTCACAAGGTGAGTTTTGCTAGACCATCAGGGCGTTGGTCACACTAAACAAGCCATAAGATGGGTTTCCTTAGGCCAGGACACAAGGTGGGTTTTGCCAGACCATTCAGAAATTGATCCCACTAAATAAGGCCACTAGACAAGTTCCACCAAGTCAGGTCACAAGACGGGTTCTACTAGACCATCCAGGAGATAGGCTCATATGAGACCTTTGAGACATTCGAGACCCAAGCTATAGTTCGGGTGTTAATGGATGAATACTGACCTCAAGATCATGAGAAATCCCATAGGATACGTCAAACCCAAGGCAAGTATATATTAGGCCATATGTCTGGGTGTTATCACTATTGTTCACAGTTTTTCAAGCTATTTATTACTACTATGGTGGAGGGGTGTTAACCCTTGATGATTCTTTAAAAAGAAGAAATTGCTTAAGTCTTGAAAGAAGGTTGTAAACAAGCACAGGGTATGCAGATATTCAGCAAAAATAATAACAAGATATATTCATTAGTCACAAAATATTATATAGGAGAAGCGATATCTTCAGATTCCTCTGCCCAAGTCTCCATTATATCAGTATTTTCAACATCTATTATATTATCTATAGAGACCCGATCGTTGGAATTGTCCTTAGCATGCCCCTCCTCTTTTCAATCTCATCCTCATCCTCAGAGAAGATGTTTATCTAGAAAAAATCCTTGGAAGGAAACCGCTTTACCAGCTCCTTCTTCACCGAATTCTGGCCTTGTATAAACATCTCCCTACCCTGGGCCACTGTCTCCTGCAACTCTACCACGAGCTCAACAACCCTGGTGGAGGCAACTCGGGCCCCTTTAGCTTAAGCCTGTAGCTCCAGGACTTGGCATTGCAACAGGGCTATTTAATCCTCGGTAGATTTTGCCTGGTTCTCAAGGCCCAACTTGAAAGCATTAGCCTCATCCAGGTTTGCCTTTATCCATCGACTCTAGGGTCTCCTTCATAGTACCTTCGACTTCATTGACCCGCACCTTAAACCTTGAATATTCCTCGGTCAAGAGCCTCTTATCCGTCTAATTTGCTCTAAACTTCCACCTCAAGGTTTGTGACTTTTCTTAGCCGCATAGGTACAGAGGGCACCTTCTAGTGCAGAGTGTGTGGCGTTATCAAAAAGCTCATCTATCTCGAGCTCATTCAGGTGATGGCACATCTGCAGGACTTAAGACACTTTTGATTAGCAGGAGGCTTAGAGTGGGATCAACAAGGAGTGATGGTACCCCAGTTTAGCACTAAGGTCAAGCATTGGATGCTATGAGGCTAGGAAGATTCGACCCCCACACTCATAAGAGCAGGCACAGAGGGGATGGAGACATCAGCAGGAAGCTCAAAAGCTGGGATAGAGGCAGATGTGCCCAGGGCAAAAGACTTAGACTATAAATGGGCCGGCTCTTTTAGTGCAGATGGGGACAGGGGAGGAGCAATTACCTCTTTCGCAGGGCGAGCGCGCTTAGGACGGGGGCTAGCAGCCCTAGTAATAACCTTGCCTTTACAGGCAGCATGCGCCGCTTCAGCAAATTTTTTTCGGGACCCAGCCATATTTACAAAAAAGATAAAAATACGTAAGTAAGGCAATTCAAAATATAAAAAAGATAGAAAGAAAAGTACCTTGATCCCAAGCCAAGAAAATGCCTTCACCGGGAAGGTTTGGCGGATGAGGACCCTGAGTCTGGCTTGCTTACAAATGGCTCTACCAAGACAAAATGGCATTGCTCATCGCCTGGGTGATGTCTATTTTCTTTAGGGATTTAGCCATCGTTAAGAGAAAGGTTAACGTTTTGTCTTCCTCTCTCCTCGGATGGACCCCATCCTTCTTCAATTCTATCTAATAATGCTAGCTTGTTTGAAGATGTCCAAAACCCCCTGGCGTTCGATGACAGAGGATAAAAAATTTATTTTTCAACCATTTCAAGGAGGAAGGTATCCAGTCAAACATAGTAAGTGCTTTCAACTAATGAAGTACCAAAAGGAGAAAAGTGCTACACTCGGTTTGATGTGATTATTGAGACAGATGAACTGAAAAGCCACTAGAATTCTCCAGCTATTAGAATGAAGCTGGCTACTAAAAGCTTGAGAAACCGAAAGACATCCACAAAAAAGAGTACATAGAGAATCGAAGACCCGTTTTCAATTGCTTATAAAAAACAATAATAGTATCCTCAATAATAATCAAGTCATTCATATGGACATGTGGAGAAGGAGCCAAGACCCAGAAAGCCTCTCGAGGAATTTGATAAGTATCATAGAGACGGTTTACATCACGCTCCGAGAGGACAGATGGAGTCTCACTAATCAAGCTGCCTGCATTTTCTGGAGCCTTCCTCAACGAGACGATAGGGGCCGGTGCTTGGATGGAGCCATCGTTGAAGGAGCTGACCCGCTGGAAGAAAAAAAAAAAAGAAATATTCCTGTTCATATTAAAGAAAAAAAAGAAAACAAAAATTCAAAATTACCGTAAGGAATATAAATCTATAAAGAGCAAAAATGAAAAAAAGTTAGCGAACAAATTTTTCTGAAAGCAAAGATCAGAGAAAATAGCAAAAATAGTATTTGGAAGAAAATAAAGGGCTTTTATTTTATTTATCTACAATTTTATTATCATCTATTTTTATGATTATTTTTTAAAAAAAATTAAGAATAATCGAAAAAGTTTAGATTATTAAATATTTTAAATTCAATAATCCATAATATTAAATTTTTATTATATTTTTTAGTTATTAATAATTTCATTAATTAATTCCAATGAAAATAATTCTTAGCAATGCAGATGCATTTTTTAGCAAATTAATTTTATTAAAAATTTCATTAGGGCAAACTTCCTATTCCATTGAAGAAAAACCTCTCCTCTCCCACAAGCTCAAATCCATTTGGTCAGATGGACAGCTAATATAACTCCTAGTTGTCTTCTTTGATAGCCTCTACATCCCTTCCAATTTGTAATTGAATCTCCTCCAAATTGGGACAACCCTTGCAATTTCTTTCCTCTGTAATGCAAATCTCTAATTTGTGGCCGTTGGAAATCTGGGAAGCTTGCAACATACTTGGAGAGGATCCTTCTTAATGGGTTTATAAAGAATAGATTATAAGCTTAATATCATGTCCAACTCAAAATTTTAAGACAATGAATTTATATATATATATATATACGTCTTTTTATACTAACTCTATATTTTTATAATTAATTCAAATTGAAATTCAAACTCGAAATATCTCAATATATAAGATAAAAATAAATTCACTTTTATATATTTTCACATTAATCCTACTTAGGATATAAACGAATCGAGCTGAGTCGAGATTTGAAGAGTTCATATTTGATTCATTAAAATTTTTTTGAGTTCGAGTCAAATTCGAGATTTACTCATTTCGAACTCGAACCAAATATTAAAAAGTTCAACTTTGGCTCATTTAGCAAATAAGTTTAGACGAGTCGAGTTTTTATCGAATTTTTATCGAGTTTAATATCGAATAGTTCACGAGTCGTTTAATTTATTTAGATGTATAATGAGTTTTAATTTAAAATTAATAAGTTTAAAACTAAAATAATTTTAGTTAAATAAATATATTTACAAATTAACTCGTAAACTTATAAGAATGAACTTTTAAATCTTAATGATCCAAATATATGTAAGTTTAAGAGTGTAACTAAATTCTATAGAGCTGAATTTTAGAAAATTTAGATTTGGCTCATGAAAATATATGTAGGATTTGAATTTATTTCTCTTATAATAATAATCTCAGCTTACTTAAGGAGACTATTCACGAGCTTAGTTGCGAACCTACTCATGAACTCAGAAACAGTCAGGCTCACAAGTTTTAACGAGCTGAATATTATAAAGTTCAAACTTGACTCGTTTAACAAATTAAACGAGTCTAAAAATTAAGTTCGAACTTGACTCGTTTAGAAATCGAGTTGAATTCGGTCGAATTTTTATCGAATCGAACCTCGAGTAATTCACGAACGGTTTAATTCATTTACACCCTAATTCTATTTTATTTCAAACTAAAAATTATTATATTAATATAGTACTTCAATATTTTTAAAATATATAAATCTTAGAAAATAAGGGATTATTAGGAATATTATTTATAATTAGATATTTTGATTTATTAAATTCTATCAAAATCTTCTTAAAATATTTTATTGGTATCATTTTGTTAAAAGTTTATTAAAAATTCTAAGTACATGAAACCCTTACTTATATGAAGCGATAATTATAATATTATATAAAAAATAAAATGATATATAATGATATTAGGGAGAGGCATCCTAATTTATAATATTTAGACATTCTCGCATTTTCATTAAGCCAGTAATAATTACTGACTGTGATTTTAGGAATTTTTTTTTTCAAATTATATAGCACTTTGAGAATTTTAAAATAATATTAATTTTTATTTTTTATATACATGATCTTTAAGTCATTTAATTTTAATATTAAAAAATGCATATTACGTAAAAATGCAACATTAATTGAATAATTAATTAATTAATTATTCAATTAATTATTAAAGCATTTTTGGGAAATTGTTTTTCAAATATAACTTAAAGGGCTGACCCACAAGCGGCTTGAGATAACTTGTATGCATTATGTGGCATAAATTGAAAATCTAACATGGCAATTCCAAATTGCAATGGATGGATCTGGTTTGTATCTTTTCTTATCTTCAAAATTGCCTTCCTGCAAGAAAATTCTCTAGCTTCAAAAGGCCACACAGCAGAAACACAAAGCCCTCTACTCTTCACAGGGAAATGTTACAAAATCCCAAACCCCTCCAATCCTCCATTAAGCTCCATTCTCCAATACCACCCACACATTTCCCAATCATCAAACAATGCTGCAAGTTGTCTCGCAGAGAGATTGCAATTTTCAGCAATTCTTCATTGCTTCTTCTTCTCAGCTCTCAATCTTTGGAACCACTTTACCTGTCAAAAGCAAGAGCTGAAGAAAATTTTCCAGGAGCCAGTAAAAGTGATCAGCAAGAAGAGAAAACAGGAAGTAGTCCAAACTGCAGCAACCAAACTGCAACGAAGAGAGCATTTCTTGATATATCCATTGACGGAGAACCTGTTGGCCGCATTGTTGTTGGATTATATGGAGAGGGTGTTCCAGCTGGAGCTGCTAGGTTCAGTAATCTTGTGAGTGGAGCTGCTGGAATTAGCTACAGAAGAAAAGAGTTCATCAAAATCATGCCAAATTATGTGCAACATGGTGGGGTGAGATCTTATGGTGTGGATGCCGAGCTTGCAAGTAGAAAAGGAAGTAATTTAGCAGTTGAAAGCCTCACAGATGAATGGGAGAGACAGAATGAGTGTTCAGGGATCAAGAATTCAGCTGGAAGTGTTAGCATAATTGTGAGGGATCCATTGAAACCTCCTCCAAAGTTGAAGTTGATTGCAAAAAAGGGGAAGTTAGAGATTGATCAAGAACAGGTGGGAACTGATCCAAATGGTACAGAATTTGTAATCGCCACAAGGGATTCACCAGACCTGGATGACTCAAATCTGGTGATTGGAAGAGTACTAGAAGGAATGGAGGTTGTGGAGAGAATTGGGGAAGTGAAGACAGTACAAGAGAATACTGGTTCCCCCTATTTCAGGTGAGTCAATGTCTCTTGCAGAACATTGTTCTGTGTAAACAAAAATGCTAAGCTTATAAACAAAAACACCATTTAAGATTAACTGCATAATCACAGAATGCGTAGACAATAAACTTTTCATTTTCTGGTGAGCAGAGTTGCAAAGCTTATAGGAGACAAGAGGGCAGTTGTTGCAGAAAGAGGCTTTAACAGACCCTATTCAAAGGTGATTGTCACTAATTGTGGCTTGCTGGAATAACATCAAACGCTTCTTGTGCAACTTGTCTTTCCTGTTTTCCTCAATGAACACAGTACAATTTCATGTGATAATAAATTCTATTGCTATTCCTTCAAAAACCTCACAACAGTATTCAAGAAAGCAATCTATTCTAGCAATGTTAAAGATTTCAATTCGCAAAATACTTTATGTAAAATTGAATGGAAGCTACCATTTAAAACCTAGTGATACAACACTTGACACTTGCATGCTTTAAATACATACTTTCTAAGGTACATTAATCATGGAAATGGGTGAAGGAAATTTTGTAGAAGAGCTAGAAAGCTCCTTTTGATCAAATTAAGAAGATAATGCTTGCTTACAAGCAGTTGTTTCAGTGTTTTGTGATACAATCCATGGGCAAAAAAGTCTGTGCTGCTTGATTGGATTTGGATCAAATTCCGTTCCTGCTATGTTAACAATATGATCAAGATCTATATAAATCAGCACTGTTTATTAACGACTTGGCATTTTAACCAACAACCATCAACGGTTCAGGATAGATGCTCACATAATCTTCATGGGGAAATGATGAACCTTAGCTCCACTGTATATTTTATTAATTATAATTAACCATTTTGGCTTTTACTTGCTTTGAAAGAGATTTGTAGTTTAATTATTCACACTATTAACTTTGCGACTGGGCCCCACAGCTCATGATATCTAACCGTTTTAGGGGCTGACAACAGCTTGACCGTTACAAAAAATTATTTTTCAAAATTTTCATTTCAAAAATTTAACCCTATTACCACTCCAGTTACTACTACTTCCAGTCCCTTCCACAGATGTTTCTCTCGCAAGTTGGATTTTGAACTACGAGAAGCAAAATGTGTAGTGGCACTAGCACCAAACTTCAAAAGTTTCACCTTGCCCGCTTTATTACTAGCCCTTGGTGTCTCCTCCAAATTAACTCGCAAAGTCGCAATCTTGCTCTTTCCCCCTTCTCCCTTTCCATTTCTCCTTTTAGCTGCAATTCAGTTCCATATCCCATCAGTTCCTCAACTTTCCAGGGAAATTTCAAAACTTTCTTGCATTTATAGCAGTTAATCGAACTGGGTTGGAGGAAAAAACCATAAAGGCATGTTTGAGTAGCGAGAAAATTTAGAATGCCAGTGTCAACCAGGTCTCAAATCAACAACCAAGACCAAAATGGCTCAAACACAGAGCAAAGAACAAGAAATACCTCGGATCAAGAAGGGACCCATGCGAGCGTTCCATTAAGAAACCCTCACCAAGGCTTGAAAGAGAAACTGAAAGCTTTGACTCTCTTGTATGAGCAGCAAAAAAAAGCTTCTTCAACTCTGAGGAACCTCTCTCCCAAACCTGAAGACAAAAGATTCTCGACAAATCCAAGCGTGGATCTCCTCAGTTCTTGCAGAAAAAAGGAGAAAGATTTTGAAGAAACCAAAGATTCTGAACAAGACAATGTAATTAAAGACAGTAAGATACCTACGGTGCCTACATTGCCTTATGCGATGCTTAATTCTACAGTCACAAGAAACCTTCAAGCCCCTGCGAACGATGCTAAGGAGAATCCTGTGATGGATCCAGATCGTGTTATTGGGTTCTCTTTGTGTGCAAGAAAAGCCAATGTTTCAACTACGGTCGCGAGGAAGCTTTCGATGGAAAGTTCAGTGCCACAAACAGAGCCAAGAGGGTTTCTTGGGAACGAAAATGTGCTAGAAGTAGGAAAATTGGAGGCTGTTTACCAGAAAAATGAGGCTAGTGAAAGCCGCATTTTAGTGTTTGTGAGGCTTAGGCCTATGTTCAGGAAAGAAAGAGAGGCTGGTTTGCGCTGCTGTGTGAAGATTGTGAATAGAAAAGATGTGTATTTGACCGAGTTTGCTAATGAGAATGATTATCTTAGGCTAAAGAGGATTCGTGGACGCCATTTCGCCTTTGATGCTTCCTTTTCGGATTCAACTTCTCAACAGGAAGTTTATTCTACCACGTGAGTTTTGATTGTTTCTATATGAATGACTAAATAATTTTCCTTGCTAACGAAATAAACTTATTTCTGGATACTTCAAATTCTAGTGATATTACCAGGAAATTTAACTCTGCCTATGCATTTGAATCTGCATTATTTTGCTGAATAGTTGTGATATGTGCTTGAAATAAAATTCCTGCTAATGTTTTTCAAAACTTGAGTTCCAGTTCCTGCTAATGTTGCTAAAAAAATTTGACACAATTATGCACTGAGACCCCTGCATCTAGTAATCTGTGTTTGTTTTGATTTGCATTCGCAATGCTAGCCAATGTGTTTGGTTGCTGAGAAAATGAGATGATGTTATGAGTAATGAAAAGTTAACAGACCATTTCTTAGGCTGGCAAGATTTTGTTTTTCTTAAACCAAAAAGTTGACCAATTGAATTGACTTTTCAGGACAGCAGACCTTGTGGAGGCAGTGTTGCAAGGAAGGAATGGATCAGTATTTTGCTATGGTGCCACTGGTGCTGGAAAAACATACACAATGCTTGGGACAACGGAGAATCCTGGAGTGATGGTATTGGCAATTAAGGATCTTTTCACCAAAGTTAGACAGAGAAGTTGTGATGGAAACCATACAGTTCGTCTTTCATACCTTGAAGTTTATAATGAAACTGTCAGAGATTTGCTCTCTCCTGGAAGGCCTCTAGTGCTCAGAGAAGATAAACAGGTCTACCCTCTACTTTACATTCAATATGTCTCTATTTTGCTTATCAGAAAATAAAACAAAATTTTCTGATACCTTTGCTATATCTCTGTCACACTTCAAAGACCAATTTTTTCTGTACTATTTCTCTTGCAAGAGATATGCTGCCAATAGACTGAAACATTCCCTCTAGCTTTTCTTTTCCAGGTTTAACTTTTTTTGTTAATTGTTCCAATGAAACAGGGAATTATAGCAGCTGGCCTCACTCAGTACAGAGCTTATTCTACAGATGAAGTAACTTCCACTTCCATAAAAGCTAGCTTTCAAGGTTAGTAGTTACTTGATTTGAAAAATTTGATATCTCCGTCTCTGTTGTGGCAGGTAATTGCATTGCTTCAAAAAGGAAATCAAAACCGAACAACTGAACCGACGCGTGCCAACGAAACCTCTTCAAGATCACATGCTATTCTGCAGGTCATCATTCTGATAGTTTTTTGGTTCCCTCATGGAAGAAAATTTCCTTGTATAATTTCTTTAAAGGTCTATTCTGCTCCTTTCAGGTTGTGGTTGAATACCGAGTTAAGGATGCTTCCATGAATGTTGTAAATAGAGTGGGGAAGCTCTCACTTATTGATCTTGCTGGGTCAGAGAGAGCTCTAGCAACTGATCAGAGAACTCTTAGATCACTTGAGGGTGCAAACATAAATCGGTCACTCCTTGCACTAAGCAGCTGCATCAATGCCCTTGTTGAGGGTAAGAAACACATACCATATCGAAACTCCAAGCTCACTCAACTTCTCAAGGATTCATTAGGTGGAGTTTGCAACACTGTAATGATTGCAAATATCAGTCCAGGCAATCTCTCATTTGGTGAAACTCAAAACACCCTGCATTGGGCTGATCGAGCGAAGGAGATTCGAACCAAGGTAAATGACCCTTTAAGCCTCTCTTCTTAGAACAGCCTAATCTCGTACTTTAACTCTTACCTTCTGCTTCAATTGCAGGCATGTGAGGCAAATTTTCAAATACAACATCTACCAGAATCTGAAACTGATAAGGCCAAGTTATTACTTGAATTGCAAAAAGAGAACCGTGAATTGCGAATACAATTAGCTCGCCAGCAACAAAAGCTACTAACCCTCCAAGTACAATCCTTGGCTGCAAATGCCTCCTCAACCCCTTCATCAATTTCCTCTCTCCTAACTCCTAATTCCCAAACAAATGATAAACGAAAAACTAGGCCTTCCACTTTAGCTGGAAACTGTTTCACTCCTGAATCTAGGAAAAGGAGAGAAGATGACACAGTTAGAGAGCTTCAGCGAACTGTGAAGACATTAGAGGCAGAGATTGAGAGAATGAAGAAAGAACATGGGTCACAAATAAAAAAGAAGGATGAACGTATTTATGAGCTTTCTCGTAAGAGTGTGAAAACACTGGGAAGAGATTCAAAAGAAGGGACAAAGAGAGTGGTAACTAGAGCCAGCTTGAGACCGAAGGAATCAAACATTGGTGAGTTGAAGAGTCCAAGTCACCGCTTCAAGTCACCGGCTCCAACTACAAAGAAACGAAGCTTTTGGGATATAACAACCGTTAACAGCCCATCCATGGCTACACTAACAAACGGAAGAAAAACAAGAGGTTGTGTAATTGCAGAACCTGCAGTAGCTCCTTCCATGCTTCTTCAGGTATTTGCTCTCCTCCTTTGTTTTCCCCTGCACAATAGAAACAGTATCATTTTCTACAACTAAAAGACAAATGGAAACAAAAAATGAACAGCAGTGTAAGTAACCTAAAATGGAACTGTACTGGTGTTAGGGTTTAAGTCTAACTTAAAGTTTTCGTAACTGGTGACAAGCCTAGCATACATATGATATATTGACATATCCTTGAGGTCTCAACATATATAAACATTAAATTTTAAAACTCAAACATGTTTAGATAAACAAACAGGCCCTCATCAAATGCTCCAAAATATGTAGTCACACACTCTTGAGTTCAAGCATCAATACATGTGATCATACATGCTCTTAAGTACAAGTTTTATCAATCAATTAAACATACATTTGACGACCTTACAACCATCCAGGGTACAATATATAAAATTTCGGGCCAAGTACAATATTCTATGCTATAAAATATTGCATGTCCACTATAATACATTTAAGGCTATTACATATTGTACATATATTTAAAGGAGTTCTCTATTTGATGCTTCCAAACTTGCAAATCCAGGGGTTAGAGGAGAGGTTAAGCTACTGAACATAGTTTAGTGAGTAAAACATAAATTTTATTTTAAAATTTTTTTAATCACATACCACGTTGTATAATACACACATTTCACAAATAATCTGCCAGTAGCCCCTCAAATATGCTCAACCTTCACTACAATTTTCTGGGACTTCTTCTTAAATATACATAAATAAATTTCATAATATCAAGAATGTAGAATGGGCCTTAATCTGTACCTTTTATTAACATAGTGCAAAAGCATAGAATTGGCCAACCTAGACTTATCACATCCATCACATCATGTACATATTTCTTACTCCATCAATCGGTTCGGCCTGCTAGATCCTCAACCACAATGAATAATTGATGAAAAGAATAGAAAGCATAGTGGTATAGATATAGAGGAACTTCACGTCACCGAAATGAAAGAAGGACTCAAAACAATGAGATTAGAGTAAGAATAGAAGATCACCAAAATAGAAAATATTCTCACCTCCTTGATTCAAGGTAGGCAATAGTAGACACGGTAGAAACTTTCAACCGAGCTTATCAAGCCACACCCATTGGTGACACTTCAAATCTAATATCTCTTTGTTGATGCTCCATTACCAGCAATAAAGGTCGAAATTCTCAAATTTAATGGAGTGGATCAGAAGGGCCGAATTACTCATGCGCAAATATATTTCAAAAACTGTAGTACCGATGATGTAATAAAGATTTATGTGCCTTTATTTAGAATGGTGGGAGCTCATCTCTTCTGGTTTCATAGACTTTGACACAAAATTTCTCATCTCTCTAGGGAGAAATTTACTATCCCACTATGGTGGGGTTCACAAAAGAAAGTTGTGCAAAGCATACCGCCAACCTTCAATAGAGTGTGGTGATGACAACATTTCCAGAGCAGTACATTTAAAATGAGAATCCAAACTTGAAACATGCGACAACAACATTTTAAGGGTAGCATCAGCAACAAAAATTTTGAGTTTTCACCATTTGTTACATATAAAGAAAAAATCTTAGGAGAAAATTAATTTTTTTTCAATCAATGGTGGATGTACAAATCAAAAGAGACCTCAAATATGCAACAGAAATTTACTCCTTTTTTCTACCTGTACGTCGAGGAAGAAGATGCTAGAACATGGGCTTAGAAAAAAAAAATCAAATGTCCATGTTCACCTACGAGCCCAAGCCCAAGGCCTAGACAAGTCTCATTTGACCCACAACACTTTAAAGACCCACTTGCCAAGCCTGTAGATAAAGTTTAAGAAGTTTGAAGTCTTCCTATTCCAATACAATCATTGTTTGTTTCAATATTCTATCAATCTCCTACTTGTGCTAAGGGATGAGAAGCACAAGTAGATAATGTATGCAAAGTTTGCGGTGCATACAATATTTATACCTAGACAGATACTCGGTCTTAAACTATCACAAAATTGTAATTAATATTTAGATTTTTTATGACTGAAGTTGTAATACCCGGCTAGAATCCGGTATCGAAATTCCTACCGTCCAGTGGAATCTCGGATGTCGGAAACCTCTAGAAGGGTAAAATCATGTTTTCAAAATATGTTTTAATGTATTTTATAGTTTTAAGCAAGAAAGAAATTGAGTTTTGAATGAAAAAGACTATGGAGGCATTCCCAGGTTCAGCCGCCGAACCTCAAGTTCGGCCGCCGAACATTGGATAGTTTAGGGGGGCAAGTTAGGCTTCCGAAAGTAGCAAAGGTTCGGCCGCCGAACCCCATGTTCAGCCGCCGAACTTGCATGAGTTTTGGAGGCACTTTAGGCTGCCGAAAGATGGTCTGGCCAGCCCCTATAAAAGGGCTCCATGGCCTAAACGGGCGAGCTTTCTCCCCATTTTCGGCCAACGGTGAGTCCATGCTCTCTCATGGTCGTTTTTTATGTTTTTCCTCCAATCTTTCGAGTTTTAACGAGTTTTATCTTGGTTTGAAGATATTTGAGCAAAAAGAGTAAAGTTGGTGACTTGGAGACAAAGGAGCGAGATCTCTCCCATCTCCGAGTTGGATCGTCTTCCCTCTCGATCTTCAAGAGGTTCGGACCCGAGGAACCGAGGACCCTAACAGTGAGTCAGCTGCTTCAGTGTCTTGTCAGAGCTAGCCTAAGGTGAGTAGAATGACTCTTTATGTTTCAAAGTAAATAATGAAAGTTTTAGCATGATTCACGCATCATGAATGCCATGAGATATATTAGGGTGCTTGCATTAGAATTCACGAATATGTTGCATTGCATATTATGTTGATTGATGTGGATGAATGTTGGATGATCCTTTAGCCCCCACTATGATATGATATGGTTATGGTACGGTACGGAAGACTAGTGAGGCCCATTCTACGCCCCTGGCACTATGTAAGAGAAAGACCAGTGAGGCCCATTCTACGCCCCTGTCACTAATGGAATGTTATGTTATGTTATGTTATGTTATGTAAGAGAAGACCAGTGAGGCCCATTCTACGCCCCTGGCACTATTGGAATGTGTAGAGGGCTATTGGTGACAAATTCATCCTTGATGTGATTTGTTTGTGATGTGATGCATTCCATGATATCATATGTTTTAAATATGATGTTTTATTATTCTGCTCACTGCGCTCTAGTAGCTCACCCCACTCCCTTAATCCCCTAGGTTTGCAGATACGGGATAGACCAGGAGGTCAGCTAGAGTAAAGTTATGGTTATGTAATAGCTAGTGGTGGACATGATAAATATTGAAATGTATTGAATAGTATTAAACAGTTATGTAATGTAATGGTGTTATTGAGGATAGAATTGTGCTTGACCCTAGTATGTTGTTAATCCCTTTTTAGTACATGATTTTAATGATGTTTATGTAAACCAAACTTAATACATATTATGTTACCCCATTGGAGCATTGTTGAGGACTCTAAGGTGGGGTTGATGTTTATGTTTATGAGTTGTGCATGCACAGGTTAAGTTTAAAAAATGAATGAGAAAGTTCAAAATTTTTATGTAATTGTTGATCATGTATGGGATTAAACAGGTTTACATGATGTATGTCAGGCTTGCTATGGGTCCCGGTGGCCTTAAGTTGATCCGGATCCTAGCGCCGGTAGCGGTCCGGATTCCGGGTCGTTACAGATTGGTATCAGAGCCCTAGGTTCATATGGTCGGACCTAGAGTGTCGAGCTCATAGATGTTCTAGAAGGTCAAGCACAATAGGAAAATCATGTCCACTAGGATAGGATGCAGAGTCCTGTCTTGAATGATGATGTGAAATGCCATGATTTTATGCATGTGCATTGATGATATGCTATGTATGTGATGTATGTGATGCGGGTTCATGTGTTTGTACATGAACCATTTGATGCTAATGTTTATGTGTTGGGTGTAACGCCCCGGAAATCCGGACCGCTACCGGCGCTAGGATCCGGGTCGACTTAAGGCCGCCGGGACCCGTAGCAAGCCTGACATATAACCTGTAAACCTGTATAATCCCATACATGATCAACAACATGCATAAAAAAATTAAAACTTTTCTTCATACAAACTGTCATCTACTAACTCAACCTGTGCATACTCTGAACATATACATAACATAGTCCCTCTGTGGGATCTCATCAAGCCTTAAAGGCAAAACAACCTGTGTTGAGTTAGTTTACATAAACATCATAACATAAGATCATGTATATACAAAAAGGATTAACAATATATTATGGTCAAGCACAACTCTATCCTCAATAACCTCATTACATAACATCCTGAATATTCTTACATTTCATCATAATACAATTGTCATGTCCACAAACTAACTATTTCATACATATGACTTTTTCTCGTCTTGCCTTCTCTATCTATCCCGTACCTGCAAACCTGGGGGTTAGGGGAGAGGGGTGAGCTAGATGCCCAGTGAGTAGAACTATAAAAGAAAATATTTAAAACATGCCATCATGAAATGCGTCACTGCACAAACAAATCACACCACGGATGGACTGATTCAAAAATCCCTCAGCTCCATGCCCGGCCCTATTATGGGCACCACAGGACTTCGTATTGCCCGGCCCTATTATGGGCACCACAGGACTTCGTACTCGGAGCTATTGCCCGGCCCTATTATGGGCACCACAGGACTTCGTATTGCCCGGCCCTATTATGGGCACCACAGGACTTCGTATCCAGAAGGCTAATGAATCATCCTAATGTCCATCCACTATCATCTATCACAACAATACAATGCGGCATAGTCGTGAATTCTAATGCAAACAACCTATAATATGATCATGAAGCATGATAAAAGCATTTCATTTCTTAATTTAAAAGGTTAAGTTTAGTTCCACTCACCTCTGGCTGACTCTGACAAACTCTGTAGCAGCTGGCTCACTACTGGGGTCCTTGGTTCCTCGGGTCCGAACCTACACAGGTGGACTCTAATGAGGGACCAAACATACATAAACATGACTCTAACATATTCCCCAAAAACCCCCTAAAACATCCTGAAAATATCACATAGAGATATGCATGAAGTGGCTGAACAGGGCACTTTCGGCGGCACCTTCGGCGGCCGAAAGTCCTGGACAGAGACGAAACTCAGGTAGGTTCGGCGGCACCTTCGGCGGCCGAAAGTGCCAGACAGAGACGAAAGTCTCTTTTCGGGGGCAACTTCGGCAGCCGAAAGGCCTGCCTCCCCAGCCATGTTCGGCGGCCGAAAGTGCCTTCGGCTGCCGAACCTGGTTTCTGCCAAAGGGCAGAAACTTGGCTCCTTTGTGCATTTTCGCCTCCAAACTCACCAATCGTGTATAAATCTCAACCAAAACATGCATACAAGATCCTAGGGGCCTCAAAACATCAAATACCCCAACTACAACACTTCAAGCATACTCAAACATGCCACATTGTTCAAAACATCAATATTAACTCCTAAACTCAACATATACCCTAACATGCATTTCTACCCATAGATCTTGCATAAAACTTATTTAAAACACATAAGGAGCTTAAGATCGGCTCTTACCTCTTGAAGATCGAGAGGGAGACGACCTAAACTTGGAGATCCACGAAAATGAGCTCCTGAGTTCCCAAAGCTCCAAAACTTGTTTCAAAAGCTAAAATCTTCCAAACCAAGTGAAAACAAGTGAAAATCTTGAAAGATTTAGAGGAAGAACATCAAAAAATGGGTGAGGGACGGCAGAGAGCTCACCTTGGCCGAAAATGGGAAAAAAGCTCGCCCGTTTTCGGCTAAAGGGCCCTTTTATAGTGGCTGGCCAGACCACGTTCGGGGGCCGAATGTGCCTCCGCATGCATGCCATGTTCGGCGGCCGAACATGAGGTTCGGCAGCCGAACCTGGACTTCCCTCACTCATGCTTTCGGGGGCCTAACGTGCCTCCAGAACGCATGCATGTTCGGCGGCCGAACTTGACTTTCGGCGGCCGAACCTGGGTTTTCCTCCAAGGACTTTTCATGCAAAAACTCATTTAATTTCATACTTAAAACCATTAAAACATGAAAACATTTTTATAAAACATGATTCTACCCTTCTAGAGATCTCCGACATCCGAGGTTCCACCGGACGGTAGGAATTTCGATACCGGAGTCTAGCCGGGTATTACATTGGGTGTTGTTTTTCAGTAAGCAAGATGAGAGGAACTTATCGATCTGTACGATTGACTGGAGTACCACCCCAGGATGAGGGCACAGATGCCCGTCCTCCTGCATTGCCTAGGGCAATGTCCTGCAGGTCTAGCAGGGAGAGAACATCAAGGGATCCTAGAAGGTCTTTTGATGTGAGCAGAAGGGGGACAATTCAAGGTGGAATGTCAGAAGATGTGGGGGATGATATGGATGTGGATCAGAGGAGGGATGGCAGTCTTGGAGTGAGTATGTCGGAAGAGGGCATGGGAGAGTCCCAAGGAGGCATTCAGGCCTCGGGATTTGTTCAGCCACCCCAGTACCCACCCTTTTTTCAGAATCCCTGGTATTCGATGGGAGGTACATCGGATTACCCTAGCTTTAGCCCTTACCACTCTCATATGCCATACCCACCTTTCTACCCACCATACTCACAGTACCCTATGTACCCACCCCCATCTTTCTACCCAAATACAGCAAACCCTAACCCAGGGGATGTTACACCTCCACCACCAGCAGAACCAGAAACCCAAGTACCTAAGCCTAGCTTATCTGGAGGGGGCAAGGTCAAGATGACCGATTACATGAAGCTGAGTGCTCCCCAGTATGAAACAGGTGATGACCCTTTTGAGTACCTTGGAAGGGTCAAGATGATTACAGATGAGATAGGAGCTGATGATAGTAGAGCCATTCAGATGGCTGGGTTCACACTAAAGTGCAAAAAGGCTCGAGAATGGTTTAAAATGGCTCGAGCTCAAGTGCATTTAATGCAGTATGTATGAAGTGTGGAAAGCCGCACAAAGGAGTATGTCGGTTTGGGACGACAGCCTGCTTCAGATGTGGGCAGGAGGGACACATGGCACGGGAGTGTCCTAGAGCAGCTTTTGTGGCACAGTCCCAACAGACAGCTTCTGGTAGTGTGGCTCAGCCAGTAGCTCCAGCCGCGACTCAGGCCATTGGCAGAGGCAGAGGCAGAGGGGCAGCCTCTTCTTCAGCGGGTTTCAGGGGTGAAGGTCCATCAGCTCTAGCACGGATCTTCACGATGACTCAGCAGGAGGCAAATGCATCAAACACAGTGGTGTCAGGTAATCTCATCATTGGTTGTTCTGATGTTTATGCCTTAATGGACCCTGGTGCATCGCATTATTTTATTGCTCCAAGGGCCGTCGAGAGGTTGGGGTTGATGGTCTCTGGGTTAGAGTGTCCCTTATGGGTCAGTGGACCCAAGTGTGATCCGTTAGTGGCACAGTCAGTCTGCCAGTGTAGTCCAGTTTTTGTTGAGGGAAGATGCCTTTCTGCCGACCTTGTGGTTCTAGATTTGACAGATTTTGACGTCATTCTAAGGATGGATTGGCTATCTACCCATGGTGCTACCTTGGACTGCAGAGACAAGGTAGTCAGGTTCAGATGTCAGGATGGATCAGAGGTTGTCTTCAGAGGAGACAGGAGGGGTACACCTAGAGGTTTGATATCAGCCCTACAGGCTCGTAGGCTGCTCAGGAGGGGTTGTCAGGGTTTTCTAACTCATGTGAGAGAGCTAGATATTCAGGTCAGAGAGCCCGCCTCAGTGCCCGTGGGTAGAGAGTTTTTAGATGTTTTTCCAGACGAGCTGCCAGGTTTACCACCTGCTAGGGAGATAGAGTTTGAAATTGAGTTGATGCCTGGAACCAGATCGATCTCTATCCCTCCCTACAGGATGGCACCAGCAAAACTGAAGGAGCTTAAGGAGCATTTGCAAGAGCTGGTAGATAAGGGCTTCATCCGACCTAGTACCTCACCTTGGGGTGCTCCAGTGCTGTTTGTGAAAAAGAAAAATGGATTCCTTAGACTTTGTATCGACTACAGGCAGTTGAACAAAGTCACTACCAAGAATAAGTACCCGTTGCCAAGGATCGATGATCTATTCGACCAGCTAGCAGGAGCAGGTTGTTTCTTCAAGATAGATCTGAGATCCAGGTACCATCAGCTGAGGATAAGGGAAGAGGATGTGCCGAAGACGGCATCCAGAACCAGATATGGGTACTATGAGTTTCTTGTGATGCCGTTCGAGTTAACCAATGCCCCTGCAGCATTTATGGATCTCATGAACAGAGTTTTCAGTCAGTACCTGGATCACTTTGTTATTGTCTTTATAGATAATATCTTAGTGTATTCCAGGAATGCAGAGGAGCATGCCCATCATCTGAGGTTGGTTTTGCAGACCTTGCGGGAACACGGCTTGTATGCCAAGTTCTCCGAGTGTGAGTTCTGGTTGAGTAACATTTCATTCTTGGGGCATATTGTGTCAGAAAATGGAATCGAAGTGGACCCTAAGAAGGTGGAAGCTGTAGCTAACTAGCCTAGACCCACTATGGCGACAGAGATCAAAAACTTCTTGGGTTTGGCAGGTTACTACAGGAGGTTCGTTCAGGACTTCTCAAAAATTGCAGCTTCTATGACCAGATTGACTAAGAAGAAGAACCAGAGGTTTGTGTGGACCGACCAGTGTGAGGAGAGCTTTGAGGAGCTAAAGAAAAGGTTGACTTCAGCACCGGTGTTAGCTCTGCCGACTAGTAATGAGGACTTCACAGTCTATTGTGATGCATCCCGTGTGGGATTAGGTTGTGTGTTAATGCAGAATGAAAGGGTGATTGCTTATGCTTCTAGGCAGCTGAAGAAGCACGAGTTGAATTACCCTACACATGACCTAGAGATGGCAGCTGTAATCTTTGCACTCAAGATGTGGATGCACTACCTGTATAGGGTAAAATGTGAGGTCTTCACAGATCATAAGAGCCTGCAGTATATCTTGAGTCAGAGAGAGTTGAATTTGAGGCAGAGAAGATGGGTGGAACTGCTTAGTGACTATGATTGCAAGATCCAGTACCATCCGGATAAGGCTAATATTGTGGCAGACGCCTTAAGCCGAAAATCACTTGGCAGTTTGTCCCATATTTCAGCAAAGAGGAGGCCAGTGGTGAAGCAGTTCTTCGAGCTTGTTAATGAAGGTTTGCAGTTGGAGTTGTCTGGTACAGGTGCTTTGATAGCCTAGATGAAAGTGGCACCCGTGTTTCTGGAGCAGGTGGCTCAGAAATAGCACGAGGACCCATAGTTAGTGAAGATTGCCAGAACTGTTCAGTCAGGCAAGGACGAAAAGTTCAGATTTCACAGCAAAGGGATCCTCCCCTATGAGAATAGATTGTGTGTACCAGATGACGTGGGTCTAAAGGGAGACATTATGAGAGAGTCTCATAATGCCAAATACAGTGTTCACCCTGGAGCCACCAAGATGTATCAAGATTTGAAGAGAGTGTATTGGTGGCCAGCTATGAAAAGAGAAGTGGCACAGTTCGTGTCAGCCTGCGAAGTATGTCAGAGGGTGAAGCTGGAACATCAGAAGCCGGCTGGAATGCTCAACCCACTACCTATTCCAGAGTGAAAATGGAAGAATATAGCTATGGACTTCATAATGGAGTTACCGGCAGCGTCCAACAGATTGGACTCCATATGGGTGATTGTGGACTGACTAACCAAATCTGCTCACTTCATCCCTGTCAGGAGTGGCTATTCTGTGGACAAGTTGGCGCAGGTGTATGTTGATGAGGTTGTCAGGTTGCATGGGGTTCCTGTTTCAATAATGTCTGATAGAGGGCCCCAGTTTACCTCCAGGTTTTGGCGAAGTCTGCAGAACGCCATGGGTACCAGGTTGGACTTCAGCACTGCTTTCCATCTTCAGACTGACGGACAGTCAGAGAGGACCATCTAGACAATAGAAGATATGCTCAGAATGTGTGTGCTAGATTTTGGCAGTTCTTGGAGGCAGCATCTACCTTTGGTGGAGTTTGCCTACAATAACAGCTATCATGCTAGTATAGGGATGACTCCATATGAAGCTCTATATGGAAGGAAGTGCAGGTCACCTGTCTGTTGGGAAGAAGTTGGAGAAAGGGCCTTGGCAGGGCCTGAGCTAGTAGAGATCACCAGCAGAGTGGTGCCCATAATCAGAGAAAGGATCAAGACTGCTGTGAGCAGGCAAAAGAGTTATGCAGATATCCGCAGAAGGTAAGTAGAGTTTCAGGAGGGGGATTTGGTATTGCTCAAGGTGTCTCCTATGAAGGGGGTGATTCGGTTCGGGAAGAAAGGTAAGCTAGCTCCACGGTACATCGGACCCTTTGAGGTCTTGCAGAAGATTGGGAATGTATCGTACAAGTTGGACCTACATGCTTCAATGGAGAGAATCCATCCGGTTTTCAATGTTTCTTTGTTGAGGAAATTCGTGTCAGATCCGGGCAAGGTTCTTAGTGAACCTGATGTGGAGATCCAAGAAGATCTCACTTATGTTGAGCAGCTAGTACGGATCATAGACACCCAGATCAAAAAGCTAAGGAACAAGGAAATTTCGACATCCGAGATTCCACCGGACGGTAGGAATTCCGACACCGGAGTCTAGCCGGGTATTACATTCTTCCCCCCTTAAGAACATTCGTCCCCGAATGTTCACCAAACAAACATTAGCATGGCATAAAAATATAAACACACAACAAAGCACATAAAACTCACCTTAGAAGAGATGAGGATATTGCTGGAGCATGGACTCCCGTGTCTCCCAGGTACACTCTTCGATGTTGTGGTGATTCCAAAGGACTTTCACCATCGGGATTTCCTTGTTCCTTAGCTTCCTGATTTGGGTGTCTAGGATCCGTACTGGCTGCTCAACATAGGTGAGATCTTCTTGGATCTCCACATTAGGCTCACTAAGAACCTTACCCGGATCTGACACAAACTTTCGTAGCATAGAAACATGGAAAACCGGATGGATTCTCTCCATTGAAGCAGGTAAATCTAGTTTATACGATACATTCCCAATCCTTTGCAAGATCTCAAAGGGTCCGATGTACCGTGGAGCTAGCTTACCTTTTTTTCCGAACCAAATCACCCCTTTCATTGGAGACACCTTGAGCAATACCAAATCCCCCTCCTGAAACTCTACTTGCCTTCTGCGGATATCTGCATAACTCTTTTGCCTGCTCACAGTAGTCTTGATCCTTTCTCTGATTATGGGCACCACTCTGCTGGTGATCTCTACTAGCTCAGGACCTGCCAAGGCCCTTTCTCCAACTTCCTCCCAACAGACAGGCGACCTGCACTTCCTTCCATACAAAGCTTCATATGGAGCCATCCCGATGCTAGCATGATGGCTGTTATTGTAGGCAAACTCCACCAAAGGTAGATGCTGCCTCCAAGAACCCCCAAAATCCAGCACACACATTCTGAGCATATCCTCTATTGTTTGGATGGTCCTCTCTGATTGTCCGTCCGTCTGAGGATGGAAAGCAGTACTAAAATCCAACCTGGTACCCATAGCATTTTGCAGACTCTGCCAAAACCTGGAGGTGAACTGGGGTCCTCTATCAGACACTATTCAAACAGGAACCCCATGCAACCTGACAACCTCATCAACATACACCTGCGCCAATTTGTCCACAGAGTAGTTACTCCTGACAGGAATGAAGTGAGCAGATTTAGTCAGTCTGTCCACAATCACCCATATGGAGTCTAACCTGTTGGACAATGCCGGTAACCCCACCACGAAGTCCATAGCAATATTCTCCCATTTCCACTCTGGAATAGGTAGTGGGTTAAGCATCCAGCCGGCTTCTGATGTTCCAGCTTCACCCTCTGACATACTTCGCAGGCTGACACAAACTGTGCCACTTCTCTCTTCATAGCTGGCCACCAATAAACTCTTCTCAGATCTTGGTACATTTTGGTGGCTTCCGGGTGAACACTGTATCTGGCATTATGAGCTTCCCTCATAATGTCTCCCTTTAAACTCACGTCATTTGGTACACACAATCTATTCCCATAGCGGAGGATCCCCTTGCTGTCAAATCTGAACTCTTCATTCTTGCCTGACTGAACAGTCCTGGCAATCTTTACTAACTCTGGGTCCTCGTGCTGTTTCTGAGCCACCTGCTCCAGAAACACGGGTGTTACTCTCATCTGGACTATCAAAGCACCTGTACCAGACAACTCCAACTGTAAACCTTCATTAATGAGCACGAAGAACTGCCTCACCACTGGTCTTCTCTCTGCTGAAATATGGGACAAACTGCCAAGTGATTTCCGGCTTAAGGCGTCTGCCACAACATTCGCCTTACCCGGATGGTACTGAATCTTGCAATCATAGTCACTGAGCAGTTCTACCCATCTTCTCTGCCTCAAATTCAGCTCTCTTTGACTCAGGATGTACTGCAGGCTCTTATGATCTGTGAAGATCTCACATTTTACCCCATAAAAGTAGTGTCTCCACATCTTGAGTGCAAAGATCATCGCTGCCATTTCTAGGTCATGTGTAGGGTAATTCAACTCATGCTTCTTCAGCTGTCTAGAAGCATAAGCAATCACCATTTCATTCTGCATTAGCACACAACCCAGTCCCACTCGGGACGCATCACAATACACTGAGAAGTCTTCATTACTAGATGACAGAGCTAACACTGGTGCTGAAGTCAACCTCTTCTTTAGCTCCTCAAAGCTCTCTTCACACTGGTCGGTCCACACAAACCTCTGGTTCTTCTTAGTCAGTTTGGTCATAGGAGCTGCAACCTTAGAGAAGTCCTGAACGAACCTCCTGTAGTAACCTGCCAAACCCAAGAAGCTCTTAATCTCTGTCACTGTAGTGGGTCTAGGCCAGTTAGCTACAACTTCCACTTTCTTGGGGTCTACCTCGATTCCATTTTCTGACACAACGTGCCTCAAGAATGAAATGCTCCTCAACCAAAACTCACACTTGGAGAACTTGGCATACAAGCCGTGTTCCCTCAAGGTTTGCAGAACTAACCTCAGATGATGGGCATGCTCCTTTGCATTCCTGGAATACACTAAGATATCATCTATGAAGACAATAACAAAGTGATCCAGGTATTGGCTAAACACTCTGTTCATGAGATCCATGAATGTTGTAGGGGCATTGGTTAACCCGAACGGCATCACAAGGAACTCATAGTGCCCATATCTGGTTCTGAATGCCGTCTTCGGTACATCCTCTTCTCTTATCCTCAGCTGGTGGTACCCCGATCTCAGATCTATCTTGGAGAAACAACCTGCTCCGGCTAGCTGGTCAAATAGATCGTCGATCCTTGGCAACGGGTACTTATTCTTGGTAGTGACCTTGTTCAACTGCCTGTAGTCGATACAAAGTCTGAGGGATCCATCCTTCTTTTTCACAAATAGCACTGGAGCACCCCAAGGTGAGGTACTCGGTTGGATGAAGCCCTTATTTACCAGCTCTTGCAACTGCTCCTTAAGCTCCTTCAATTCTGCTGGTGCCATCCTATAGGGAGGGATAAAGATCGGTCTGGTTCCAGGCATCAACTCAATTTCGAACTCTATCTCCCTAGCAGGTGGTAAACCTAGCAGCTCGTCTGGGAAAACGTCTAAGAACTCACTGACCAAGGGCACTGAGGCGGGCTCTCTGACATGACTATCCAGCTCTCTCACATGAGCCAGAAAACCCTGACAACCCCTCCTGAGTAGCCTACGAGCCTGAAGGGCTGATATCAAACCTCTAGGTGTACCCCTCCTGTCTCCTCTGAAGACAACCGCTGACCCATCCTGACATCTGAACTTGACTACCTTGTCTCTACAGTCCAAGGTAGCATCATGGGTAGATAGCCAATCCATCCCTAGAATGACGTCAAAATCTGTCAAATCTAGAACCACAAGGTCGGCAGAAAGGCATTTTCCCTCCACAAAGACTGGACTACACTGGCAGACTGACTCTGCCACTGACAAGTCACACTTGAGTCCACTGACCCATAGGGGACACTCTAACCCAGAAACCATCAAACCCAACCTCTCGACGGCCCTCAGAGCAATGAAAGAATGAGATGCACCAGGGTCCATTAAGGCATAAACATCTGAACAACCAATGATGAGATTACCTGACACCACGGTGTTTGATGCATTTGCCTCCTGCTGTGTCATGGTGAAGATCCGTGCTGAAGCTGATGGACCTTCACCTCTGAAACCCGCTGAAGAAGAGGCTGCCCCTCTCCCTCTACCTCTGCCACTGGCCTGAGTCGCGGCTGGAGCTATTGGTTAAGCCACACTACCAGAGGCTATCTGCTGAGACTGTGCCATAAAAGCTGCTCTAGGACACTCCCGAGCCATGTGTCCCTCCTGCCCACATCTGAAGCAGGCTGTCGTCCCAACCAGACATACACCCTTGTGCGGCTTCCCACACTTCCTACATACTGCATTATCTGCACCTGAGCTCGAGCCACTTCCCAATCCCAGACTTGACTTGATCTTGCTTCAGAACTTGTTCTTCTTAGACTTGGCCTTACCCCACTTTTTACTGTCTGAAGCTGCTGCACTCAGAGAAGAAGGGTCTAACCTTCCCCCACCTGGGGTCTTGGAACCAGAAGGCTGTGCCACTGACTGCTTAACTTTCCCTTCGATGATTGCACTAGCCTCCATCCTCCGAGCCATATCCACAATGGCATGGAAACTCTCCCTCTCTGCTGACTGAATCAAGGAGGAATACCTGGAATGGAGCCTCATGATATACCTCCTTGACTTCTTCTGATCTATATCCAGATTCTGCCCAGCAAACGGCAACAGCTCCAAGAACCTGTCTGTGTATTCATCCACACTCATCTCATCTGACTGCCTTAACTGCTCAAATTCAATCATCTTCAACTCCCTTAAACTGTCAGGGAAAGCCCATCCTGCAAACTCATTTGCAAACTCCTCCCATGATAGGCTGTCCAATCTCGGGTTCACATAGTTTTTGAACTACTCACGGGCCTTCTTGCATTTTAGTGTGAACCCGGCCATCTGAATGGCTCTACTGTCATCAGCTCCTATCTCATCTGTAATCGTTCTGACCCTCTCAAGATACATAAACGAGTCATCACCGATTTCATACTGGGGAGCACCCAACTTCATGTAGTCGGTCATCTTGACCTTGCTCCCTCCAGATGAGCTAGGTTTAGGCATTTGGGTTTCTGGGACAGTAGGTGCTGCTGATGGTGGAGGAGGTGCAGCATCCCCTGGGGTAGGGTTTGTTGTACCTGGTTAGAAGGACGGGGGTGGGTACATAGGGTACTGTGGGTATAATGGGTAGAAAGGTGGGTATGGCATGTGAGAGTGATAAGGGTTAAAGCTGGGGTAATCCGATGTACCTCCCATCGAATACTCGGGATTCTGAGAAAAGGGTGGGTACTGGGGTGGCTGAACAAATCCTGAGGCCTGAGTGCCTCCTTGGGACTCTCCCATACCCTCCTCCGACATACTCACTCCAAGACTGCCATCCCTCCTTTGATCCACATCCATATCATCCCCCACATCCTCTGACATTCCTCTTTGAACTGTTCCCCTTACTGATCTGCTTCTATTCATATCCAAAGACCTTCTAGGGTCTCTCACTGCTCTTTCCTTGCTAGACCTGCTAGACATTGCCCTTGGCAATGCAGGGGACGAGCACTCATGCCCTCATCCTCCGGTGGTACTCCAGTCAATCGTGCAGATCGACGAGTTCCTCTCATCCTGTTTACTGAAAAATAGCACACATAGCATAACATTAGCATCAAATGGTTCATGTGCAAACACATGAACCCGCATCACATACATCACATACATAGCATATCATTAATGCACATGCATATAATCATGGCATTTCACATCATCATTCAAGACAGGACTCTACATCCTATCCTAGTGGACATGATTTTCCTATTGTGCTTGACCTTCTAGAACATCTATGAGCCCGACACTCTAGGTCCGACCATATGAACCTAGGGCTCTGATACCAATCTGTAACGACCCGAAAATCCGGACCGCTACCGGCGCTAGTATCCAGATCGGCTTAAGGCCGCCGGGACCCGTAGCAAGCCAAATATTCATCCTGTTAACCTGTTTAATCCCATACATGATCAACACATACATAAAAATTTTGAACTTTTCTTTTCATTCAATCACCAAACTCAACCTGTGCATGCACTATTCATATACATAATCATCAACCCCACACTGGAGTCCTCAACAAAGCTCCAATAGGGTAATATAACATATAGTGAGTTTGGCTTACTTAAAACATCATTAAACCATTACATTTGAAAGATCATGTAAACAAAGGGATTAACATCCAACTAGGGTCAAGCACAACTATAATCCTCAATAACATCATTACATTACATAACTAATTAATACTAATCATTACATTTCAATACTTATCATGTCCACCACTAGCTATTACATGACCATGACTTTACTCTTCTTAACCTCCTGGTCTAACCCGTACCTGCAAACCTGGGGTTAAGGGAGTGGGGTGAGCTACTAGAGCCCAGTGAGCAGAATAATAAAATATTTAAATTATATGCTATAATGGAATGCATCACATCACAAACAAATTACATCAAGGATGGTTTTGTCACCAATAGTCCTCAACATACCCAATAGTGCCAGGGGCGTAGAATGGGCCTCGACCTGGTCTTTCTCTTAACATAACATACATAACATAACATTCCTATAATGCCAGGGGCGTAGAATGGGTCTCGACCTGGTCTTTCTCTTAACATAGTGCCAGAGGCATAGAATGGGCCTCGACCTGGACTTCCATACCATACCATATCATATCACATCATATCATACGAGGACTAAAGGATCATCCAACACCCATCCACATCATCATCATATTATGCAATGCAACATATTCGTGAATTCTAATGCAAACAACCTAATATATTTCATGGCATTCGTGATGCATGAACATGCTCTAAAACTTATTTATTTACTTTGAAACATAAAGAGTCATTCTACTCACCTTAGGCTAGCTCTGACAAGACTCTGAAGCAGCTGACTCACTGCTGGGGTCCTCGGTTCCTCGGGTCCGAACCTACACAGGTGGACTCAAATGAGGGACCAAACATACATGAACATGACTCTAAAATACTCCCCAAAAACCCCCTAAAACACCATGAAACAATCACATAAATCATGCAAAAGAAGGCTGAACAGGGCAGTTTCGGCGGCAGGTTCGGCGGCCGAAAGTCCCTCCAGAGCCGAAAGTTATGCACCTTCGGCGGCACTTTCGGCGGCCGAAGGTTCCCTCTAGAGACGAAACTCATGCATGTTCGGCGGCACCTTCGGCGGCCGAAACTCCCTTCCAGAGCCGAAAGTCCTCTTTCGGGGGCAGGGTTCGACAGCCGATACATGCTACCACAGGCAGGTTCGGCGGCCGAAAAAGCCTTCGGCTACCGAACCTGAGTTCTTCCCAAGGGCAGAACTCAGCCTCTTTCATGCATAAAAACCTCCCAACTCATTCCATCATGCATTTACCTAGTCTACAACATGCAAACTCAAGCCAACAAGCACATAGGGGTCTCAAACTAACTTAAACCCCAACCAAAACACATTAAACAACCCACATTGCTCATAAACATAACATAAACCCATAAAACCAACAATAACCTAAACATGCATTTTTACCCCATCAAACTTCATAAAACTCGTTTAAAACATAAAAAAAAGTATGGACCTACTCTTACCTCTTGAAGATCGAGAGGAGAGACGATCTAACTCGGAGATGGGAGAGATCTCGCTCCTTGGGTCTCCAAGTTCCAAAACTTGCTCTTTTGTTCAAATATCTTCAAAACAAAGGTGAAAACTCATTAAAATCATGAAAGATTTGAAGAAAGAACTCAAGATCGGCGTGAGGGAGGCGGAGACTCACCTTGGTCGAAAATGGGAAGAAAAGCTCGCCCGTTCGGACATGGAGACCCCTTTATAGGTGGCTGGCCAGGCCACTTTCGGGGGCCTAACGTGCCTCCACATGCATGCCATGTTCGGCGGCCGAACCTGGACTTCCCTCACTTATGCCTTCGGGGGCCTAAAGCACTCCCGAAGCGCAAGCATGTTCGACAGCCGAACTTGAGGTTCGGCGGCCGAACCTGGGTCTTCCTCCAAGGCTATTTTCATACAAAACTCATTTCCTTTCTTGCTTAAAACCGTAAAATACATTAAAACATTTTATAAAAATATGGTTTTACCCTTCTAGAGGTTTTCGACATCCGAGATTCCACCGAACGGTAGGAATTCCGACACCGGAGTCTAGCCGGGTATTACAAAATTCATCCTTGATGTGATTTGTTTGTGATGTGATGCATTTCCATGATATCATATGTTTTAAATATGATGTTTTATTATTCTGCTCACTAGGCTCTAGTAGCTCACCCCACTCCCTTAATCCCCCAGGTTTGTAGGTACGGGATAGACCAGGAGGTCAGCTAGAGTAAAGTTATGGTTATGTAATAGCTAGTGGTGGACATGATAAATATTGAAATGTATTGAATAGTATTAAACAGTTATGTAATGTAATGGTGTTATTGAGGATAGAATTGTGCTTGACCCTAGTATGTTGTTAATCCCTTTTTAGTACATGATTTTAATGATGTTTATGTAAACCAAACTTAATACATGTTATGTTACCCCATTGGAGCATTGTTGAGGACTCCAAGGTGGGGTTGATATTTATGTTTATGAGTTGTGCATGCACAGGTTAAGTTTGGAAAATGAATGAGAAAGTTCAAAATTTTTATGTAATTGTTGATCATGTATGAGATTAAACAGGTTTACATGATGTATGTCAAGCTTGCTACGGGTCCCGGCGGCCTTAAGCTGATCCGGATCCTAGCGCCGGTAGCGGTCCGGATTCCGGGTCGTTACAGAAGTTACTAGTACCAAAGGGAGTGGCAGTAGTTTGAGATAGCCAAAAGTCATTCCAAGATTGTTACAGGCACTCCATTAAAGAACTCAACAAGGTAATAATGCCAATTGACTTGTTGGAGAAGCCCGAACCTCTCTCAAAACCCGTCCAGCAAACCCAATGGAAGAAGTTACCCTTGAAGTAGATAAAAAGGATACGTTTTAGAACTGCACTAATTAATAATATAAAAGAATAGCTAGTTAACCTTTTGAAACGCAAAATAACAAGTTTTGCATGACATTCAGATGATATAATAGGTGTAAATCCTACCATAATCACTCACAAATTGAGTACAGAAGACTCGATTAAATCAATCAAGCAAAGAAAAGGGATTTGCACCAAAAATGCAGTAAATAATTAAAAAAGTTAATAAACTTTCGGTACATGATTAATCAAAGAAGTACAGTACCTTACATTAACTCGTCCATGTGGTGCTGTTAAAAGATTAAACGGAAAGTGGAGGATATGTGTGGATTTCATAGATTTAAATAAGGCGTGCCCAAAGTTATGTAGAGTCTCTTTTCTTGATGCTATTTCAGAATACCATCAAATTTTTATGGATACCAAGTATGTCGAGAAGGTCACATTTATCACAGATGAGGGAGTTTTATGTTATAAAGTAATGCTCTTTGGATTAAAGGATGTAAGGGCAACATATCAAAGTTTTAAGGAGGTTTACGTGGATGACATAATGGTAAAAAGATGCATTTTGGAGGACCACACGGACAATGTTTAACAAGCTCTAGACATATTGAACAAAACAAGTATAAAAACTAAACCCTGAAAAGTATACTTTTAGGGTAAAGTAATACAGGACATAGAAGCACCTGACGACATCCAAAAACTAAATGGGCGAGTGACATCTTTGAGGTTCATATCATGTTCCGCCAAAAGATGTCTCCCCTTTTTTAAGACCTTGAAAGGAAAAAAATTTATTTGGGGGAAAGAATGTGTCAAGAATTTTAAAAAATTTGAAAGATTCTTTATGCAAGGTTTTATTTTTGTATTTATCTATGAAGTAGAAAACAATAAGTTCAGTCCTTGTGAGAGAAGAGGAGGGTGAGGTAAGTACTAATTACCATTGCAAAAGGTGCTCTACAAGCTGAAGTTGTCGGGGTGGCTGTCCACCTGGTTTGTCATATTGTCAACCTAGACATCGAGTATGTTCCTAAAAGTACAATGAAAGCCCATGCTTTAATTGATTTTGTTGTAGAAATGACTCTAATTCCCGAGGCTCTAGAGCCTACTACGAAGGTTTGTCAAATATGGGCAGATGGAGCATGGGAAGTCCGAGGATCAGGAATTGGCATAATATTGTAAGGGAAAGCAAGAATAAAATTGTGGTACGCTGCAAAATTCGCCTTCAACACTACAAAAAATGTGGCCGAATATGAGGACAATCATGGCACTCATAATCATTAAGGAGATAGGTATTTAAAAATCAATTATTTATCGTGATTTACAACTAGTTGTTAACTAATGGTAGAACCATTTCAAGGTTCAAGACTTGAGCATGGCAAAGTATAAAGAAAAGGTCCAATTGTTGTTGGCAGAGGTCAGAATAAAGCTAGGCGATTGCGAACTTCGATAGGTAGCAAGAGGGAACAATAAAGAAGCCGATTTACTAGCAAAAATGGTAGTGGCAGGAGAGCAACATTTGACCCAGCCATTACCATTTGAGATATTACATGCCCCGGCGATTGAGATTGAAGAAGCACTACTAATCAATGTTGCCTAAATGTGGATGACTCCGGTTTATAGGTTCCTAATAGAAAATAAGCTACTAGCAAATGAATTGGCAAGTAAACAATTAATAAGAAAATCTTCAAAGTATGCATTGATTAATGGTTGATTGTATAGGAGATCAGCTTAAAAAATTTTGTAGAAAATAACGCATTGACCTAAGGTTGAGCTTAGCTTACCACCCCTAGAATAATGGCATGATAGAAGTTACAAATAGAACAATCATCTAAGGGTTAAAGAAAAGACTCATGACTCATTGAGCCAAAGGCCGATAGCCCGAAGAATTGTCTCACATCCTTTGAGCCTATAGAATGACTCCACAGTTAGCCACAGGAAAAACTCCATTCTCACTGGTATATGGGACCGAAACAGTTATTTTTGTAGAAGTCCAGGTAAGCAGCTTCAGAGTTCAGTACCTAAACTTGTCATGAAAACCTGAAGAGATGTAGTTCAATCTCAATCAAGCTGAGTATCTGAGAGAACATGCGCTTATCATACTAGTTGTCTATAGAAACAAGATGTCACAATTATTTAACTCTCGAGTTTTTAATGTGGGAGATATGGTCTTTAAACGGTATGATATAACGGGAGGGAATGTTGGGTCTGGTAAGTTAGATAAAAACTGAAAGGGACTATATAGGGTTTCAAGGTCATTCGTTTTGGTATTTATAAGTTGGCCAAATTAAATAGCTGTATTATTGCTCATTCCTGAATTATTTATAATTTACAAAAGATTTATTAATAAAATTAACGAGATATTTTTTAAATGTATTTGCATCATAATTATCTAGAACTGTGAGTTGCCAAAAGTACAAGATAAAAGAGATAAATGACTTGAAGCATTCAAAAATGCTACAAGGCGTGTCACCGCTTGGGAAGTTTTTGAGTGTTAATCTCATAATAAAATGATTAAGGCAACCTCTACAAAAAAAAAAAAAAAAAAAAAAAAAAAAAAAAAAAACCGCCACATGACGGGTCACCAGGCAAGTCTCTAAGTGTTAGTCCTATAATAAAATAATTAAGGCAACCTCTACTAAAAAATGCCACAAGGCAGGTTACTGCTAGGTGAGTCTCTGGGTATTAGTCCCATAATAAAATTATTAAGACAATCTTCGCCAAAGATCTCCATAAGACAGGTCACCACAGGTGAGCATTTGGGGTGTTAATCCCTTGAAATGGTTAAGCAATTGTGCTAGAAAACTACCCAATTGTGAGTTATTGACAGACAAACAATAGACCATGGGCTGAGTGTTTAACTTCAGATATTTCTACCTGGTCATTTTTTGTTTTTATCAAGCGAGTTTCTAGACATTAGACCCTTGCAGTTATTTTTTACCAAGTCATTTTTACTTATATATGTTGTTTGGTGAGGTTCTGAGTGTCGATTCTTGTTAAAAGTTAGCAAAATTTATAATACAGACAATAATGAATAAAAAGGGATGTTTTTCATTAAGGAAGAGATACAATTATAAGGCAAAAAGGTCTTCAGTACCCTCTTCCCTAACCTTTTTTTGTTCTTTAGTAGATGGGTTGAGAGGGTTGTTGTCCTCACCCTTCCCTCTTCCTCTTCCTCTTCCTTGTTATTCCCGAGAAGGATATCGTCAATCTAGGAGAAATCTTCCCTAGGGAAACGCACCAATAAATCCTTTTTCACTGCATCTTGCGCTTCTACATAGAGACTTCCCCCCTCCGAGCCACTGCCTCTTATCAGTCACCTTATCGGCAATGGCTCGGCTCTCCGTGGCCTGTGCTTGAAGGAGATAGATTTGCTGTTGAAGCTCGGCAACTTGGTCCTTAGTAGTTTTTACTCTGATTTCCACAGTTGCCTTTGTAGCATTGGCTTCATCCATGTCCACCTAGAGCTTGTCCACGGACTTGAGAGTTTCATTCATCATCCCCTTGACCTCGTCTATGTAACAACCCCAAAATGGACCGTCACCGGCGCTAGGATTCAGGTCGGCTTAAGGCCGCCAGAACCCGTAGCAAGCCTGCTATACTCTCTGTGTACCTGTAAATCTCATACATGATCATACATTTTCTGTGAAAATAAAAACTCTTTTCTCTGTACCAAGGCTTAACCTGTGCATGCACTATCTCTGTACTCTGTACTCTGTACCCCTGACTAGAGCTTGCTCTAGATGGGTAACTCATACCTGTTAAGCCTGGTTTTTCACATACTCTGTAAAACATATACATATACAGATCATGTACATAACAAAAGATTTACAACACAAACATCACTAAGTCAAGCACATTTCTACCTTTATACACAACTATTACATCTCTTTAATATTACATGTCCACTCTAAGCTATTACAAATCTCTTTACTCTTTCTGTACTCTGTTGATCTCCTCTGTACACTGAACCTGCAAACCTGGGGTTAAGGGAGTGGGATGAGCTCTATAGCCCAGTGAGTAGAACAGTAAAACATATCATTAAAACATGATCTTATGGAATGCATCAGAACACAGACAATCCACATCAAGGGTAAACCTGTCACCACATAGTCCCGGTAACTCTGCCGTGCTAGGGCGTAGAATCGAGCACCTGGTCTTCCTGTCATATATATATATATGTGTATATAACACCTCTGTACTTACCATTGCCAGGGCGTAGTCAAAGGCTTCTGGACTTTACTATACCTGCCAGGGCGTAGTCATAGGCTCCTGGACTTCTCTATACCTGCCAGAGCGTAGTCAAAGGCTCCTGGACTTCTCTCAGAGACTATTGGATCATTCAGCATTCACCCACATCAACAAATAACTATGCAATGCAATATATTCATGGATTCTAATGCCAACAACCTACTATATACTCATGATGCATGAACTATGCCAAAAGCATTTCATTTCTCAATTAAACAAATTAAGTTTAGTTCCACTCACCTCTGGCTATCTGGACTGACTCTGCAGGCACTGAAAACTCTGGAGCAGTACTCACTGCTACTCTCTCTGGTTCCTCTGGTCTGTACCTATACAGATAGACTCAAATGAGGGACCAAACTAGCTTATGAGCAACTCTAAGAAACTCCCCAAGAATCCCTTTAAACTCACTCTAATCATCCATGCAAAGGAAGGCTGGACAGGACACTTTCGGCGGCAGGTTCGGCGGCCGAAAGTCCTCTCCAGAAACGAAACTCATGCACCTTCGGCGGCCGAATCTCTACTTTCGGCAGCCGAACCCTTTTGGGGGCAAGTTTCGGAGGCTGAAAGGCACTCCAGAGACGAAAGTCTCTAACCTTCGGCGGCACCTTCGGCGGCCGAACTCCCCTCCAGAGCCGAAAGTCCAAAAGCTCGGGGGCAAGCTTGGGCAGTCGAAGCCACCTCCTCATGGGTTTGGCGGCCGAATGTACCTTCGGCGGCCGAACCTGAATTCATCAGCAAGACAGAAACGTGCTCTGCCTCTCGCCAAAAGCACCAAAACTCTCTCAAACTCAAACACCTCAAGTCCTCAACTTGCATACACTCATGTATATGCTCAAAGGGGTCAAAAACTACCTTAAAACCCCAAACACACAACACATACAACACAGAAACAAGCTTTACTCACAAAATCATCAAAACCTCGCAAATAACCCTATTCATGCAACTCTCCCCCAAAACCTCATAAAAACCTTCAGAAAACATAAAAACAAGCTCAGGATCTTCACTTACCTCCTGAAACCAAGAAGATGAACGATCCTAACGTGGAGTTTTGGAGCAACTCTCCTTCAAACTCTCCAAACTTCACAACTTTGAGTTTTTAGCTTAAAACCTTCAAAATAACATAAAAACTAATCAAACCTTTGCAAGATTTGATGAAAACATGTAAAATACTCAAGAAGGACAGAGTCTCACCTCAAAAATTGAAAGGAATCGGCGTGCCTTATCCTTTCAACCGACTGAGGGCCTTTTATAGGTGGCTTGCCAGACCACCTTCGGCGGCCACACGTGAAACCGAAAGCCATGCATGTTCGGCGGCCGAACCTCAACTTCAGCGGCCGAACCTGGCTTTTCTGCCTTGGTTTATTTCACTCAAAAACTCATTTCCTTATGCTTTAAAACTTATGAACATATCAAAACAAGATAGAAAAACATAAATTGAACCCTGCTAGCGTCTTCCGGCATCCAAAACTCCATCGAAAAGTAGAATTCCAATGCCGAACTCTAGCCGGGTATTACATTCTCCCCCCCTTAAGAACATTCGTCCCCGAATGTTCCGAAAATAAATAACTAACACATAAAAAGGAGGAAACTAACCTCAAAATAAATATGGATATTGCTGGAGCATAGACTCCCGCGTCTCCCAGGTGCATTCTTCTAGATTATGGTGGTTCCACAGAACTTTCACCATTGGGATCTCTTTGTTCCTTAGCTGTCTGATCTGCGTGTCGAGAATCCGTACTGGCTGCTCTATATAGGTGAGATCTGTAAGAATTTCCACCTCAGGCTCACTCAGAACCTGATTCGGATCTGACACAAACTGCCGTAGCATAGAAACATGAAATACCGGGTGAATTCTTTCCATAGAAGCAGGTAAATCCAGCTTATACGACACATTTCCGATCCTCTGCAAAACCTCAAAGGGTCCAATGTACCGTGGAGCTAATTTACCCTTCTTCCCAAAACGAACCACTCCCTTCATTGGAGACACTTTCAGCAATACCCAATTACCCTCTTGGAACTCTAACTGTTTTCTGTGAACGTCTGCATAACTTTTCTGTCTGCTCTGCGTTGTTCTGATTCTCTCTCTGATCATAGGCACCACTCGACTAGTAATCTCGACTAACTCTGGCCCTGCAAGAGCCTTCTCTCCTATCTCTTCCCAGCAAACAGGGGATCTGCACTTCCTCCCATACAAAGCTTCATAAGGAGCCATCCCTATGCTAGCATGATGGCTGTTATTGTAGGCAAACTCCACCAGAGGTAGATGCTGCCTCCAAGAACCGCCAAAGTCTAACACACACAGTCGAAGCATATCCTCTATGGTCTGGATAGTCCTCTCTGACTGTCCATCAGTCTGTGGGTGGAAAGCAGTGCTAAAATCCAATCGCATGCCCATCGCACTCTGCAGACTTCGCCAAAATCTGGAGGTAAACTGAGGTCCTCTGTCTGAGACTATAGACACTGGAACGCCATGTAATCTCACTATCTCATCCAGATATACCTGTGCTAACTTATCCACAGAATAGTTACTCCGAACTGGAAGAAAATGAGCAGATTTCGTGAGGCTGTCCACAATCACCCATATAGAGTCTATCCTGTTGGATGCTGCTGGTAAACCCACTACAAAATCCATAGCTATGTTCTCCCATTTCCACTCTGGAATCGGCAGTGGGTTAAGCATTCCAGCTGGTTTCTGATGCTCTAGTTTCACCCTCTGGCAAACCTCACAGGCTGTCACAAACTGCGCCACTTCTTTCTTCATGGCTGGCCACCAATAGACCCTTTTCAGATCCTAGTACATCTTGGTGGCTCCTGGGTGAACACTATACCTCGCATTATGAGCGTCCCTCATAATGTCTTCCTTCACACTGCTCCTATCTGGTACACAAAGGCGACTCCCATAGCGGAGGATCCCTTTACTGTAAAATCTGAACTCTGCACTGTTGCCTGACTGAACAGTCCTGGCAATTTTCATCAACTCTGGGTCCTCGTGTTGTTTCTGAGCTATCTGCTCCAGAAACATAGGTGTCACTCTCATCTGTGCTATCAACACACCTGTACTAGACAACTCTAGCTGTAACCCCTCCTCGATGAGCTTGTAAAGCTCCATCACGACTGGTCTCCGCTCTGCTGCTATATGGGCTAAACTGCCTAGTGACTTCCGGTTTAGGGCGTCTTCCACAATATTCGCCTTACCCGGATGATACTGGATCTTACAATCATAATCACTGAGCAATTCTACCCATCTTCTCTGCCTCAAATTCAGCTCTCTCTGACTCAAGATGTACTGTAAACTCTTATGATCGGTGAAGATCTCGCATTTAACCCCGTAGAGGTAATGCCGCTACATCTTGAGTGCAAAAATAACTGCTGCCATCTCTAGGTCATGGGTGGGGTAATTCAACTCGTGCTTCTTCAACTGTCTAGAAGCATAAGCTATCACCCTATCATTCTGCATCAAAACACAGCCCAATCCCACTCGAGATGCATCACAGAACACTGTGAAATCCTCATTACTGACAGGCAGAGCTAGTACTGGTGCTGATGTCAATCTCTTCTTGAGCTCCTCAATGCTCTCTTCACACTGGTCTGACCAGATAAACTTCTGATTCTTCTGAGTCAGTTTGGTCATAGGAGCTGCTATCTTTGAGAAGTCCTGAACGAACCTCCTGTAGTAACCTGCCAGTCCCAGAAAGCTCTTAATCTCAGTCACTGTAGTGGGTTTGGGCCAGTTAGCTACAGCCTCTATCTTCTTGGGGTCTACCTCAATCCCTTCTGCTGATACCACGTGTCCCAAGAAGGAAATGCTCCTCAACCAAAACTCACACTTCGAGAACTTGGCATATAACCCATGCTCTCTCAGTGTCTGCAGAACTATCCTCAGATGTTGGGCATGCTCCTCTGCATCTCTGGAATACACTAAAATATCATCAATGAAAACAATGACAAAGTGATCCAAAAACTCACTGAAAACTCTGTTCATGAGATCCATGAATGCTGCAGGGGCGTTAGTCAACCCGAACAGCATCACTAAGAACTCATAATGCCCATATCTGGTCCTGAAAGCTGTCTTTGGCACATCTGCCTCTCTGACTCTTAACTGATGATACCCGGATCTCAGATCTATTTTAGAGAAACAACCTGCTCCAGCTAGCTGGTCGAATAGATCATCAATCCGAGGTAAAGGATACCTATTCTTGGTAGTGACCTTGTTCAACTGTCTGTAGTCGATACACAGTCTGAGGGATCCATCCTTCTTTCTGACAAAGAGCACTGGAGCACCCCAAGGTGAGGTACTGAGGCGGATGAAACCCTTATCTACCAAATCCTGCAACTGTTCTTTTAACTCTTTTAACTCTGCTGGTGCCATCCTGTAGGGAGGAATAGAGATAGGTCTGGTATCAGGCAGCAATTCTATTTCAAACTCGATCTCCCTACCAGGTGGTAGTCCTGGAAGTTCGTCTGAGAAAACATCGAGAAACTCTCGGACTACTGGTACTGTGGCTGGTTCCCTCACCTGACTGTCTAGCTCTCTCACATGAGCTAGAAACCCCTGACAACCCCTCCGAAGCAAATGACGAGCCTGAAGGGCTGAAATCATACCTCTGGGTGTACCCCTCCTGTCTCCTCTGAAGACACACTCTGACCCATCCTGGTCTCTGAGGCTAACTATCTTCTCTCTACAGTCCAAAGTAGCACTATATGCAGATAGCCAATCCATCCCTAGAATGACATCAAAATCTGTCAAGTCTAGAACCACAAGGTCAGTTGGAAGGCATCTACCCTCTATGAACACTGGACTGAAACGACAGACTGACACTGCCACTGATGGGTCACACTTGGGTCCACTGACCCAGAGAGGATACTCTAACTCAGAACTGATCAAACCCAATCTCTCTATGGCTCTCGAAGCAATAAAGGAATGAGAAGCACTGGGGTCCATCAAAGCATACACATCTGAACACCCAATGATGAGATTACCTGACACCACTATGTTCGACGTGTTCGCCTCCTCCTGTGTCACAGTGAAAATCCGTGCTGGGGCTACCGGATTTCCACCTCGGGAACCTGCTGCTGAAGTAGAGGCTGCCCCTCTCCCTCTACCTCTGCCACTACTCTGAGGCATGACTGGCGTTGTTGGCTGTACAACTGGCTGTACCACACTGCCTGAACTCATCTGCTAGGATGGTGCAAAAGTCACCTGAGGACAATCCCGAGCAATATGCCCTTCTTGTCCACATCTAAAACAAGCTGTAGATCCCAATCGACAACCTCCTCCATGTGGTCTTCCACATCTTCTGCATACTGGAGCTGTGCCAGAGCTTGAGCCACTACCTATTCCCAGACCTGACTTGACTTTACTTCAGAACTTACTCTTTGTTCCTTTTTCTCTATCCCATCTCTTGCTGCCTGAAGGTGCTGAATTGGGGGCCTTAGAACCCGAAGCCTGTGCCTTTGACTGTTTCTGAATATTGGCACTAGCTTTCATTTTCCTGGCTGCGTCCACTATAGTGTGGAAACTCTCCTTTTCTGCTGGAAGAATCAAGGAAGAATACCTGGGATGCAGTCTCATAGTATATCTCCTTGCCTTCTTCTGATCAGTATCATAGGCTTGACCCACATACTGAAGCAAATCCAGGAACTTATCTGTGAATTCATCAACACTCATTTCGTCTGTCTGTCTCAACTGTTCGAACTCTATTACTTTCATCTCCCTGGAACTATCAGGAAAAGCCCACCCTGCAAATTCATTGGCGAACTCTCCCCACGACATGTTGTCGATCCTAGGCTCCATATAGTTCTTGAACCATTCTCTGGCTTTCTTGCATTTGAGTGTAAACCCTGCCATCTCAATGGCTCGACTATCATCTGCTCCCAATTCACTGGTTATCATCCTAACTAATCTGAGGTATTCAAATGGATCATCTCCCGTGTTGTATTTAGGAGCATCCAATTTCAAGTAAAGATGTGAGGAACTCGTCGATCAGCTCGATTGACTGGAGTCCCACCAGATAGTGAGAGAACAGCTGCTCGTCCTCCTGCATTGCCGAGGGCAAGGTCTCAGAGATCTAGCAGGGAAGGTACGTCAATAGACCCTAGAAGGTCTGTCGACGAGAGCAGAAGGGGAACAACTAGGGGAGGAAGATTAGAGGAAAGGAGGGAGGCTATGGAGATTGACCAGTCTAGAGATGACAACATGGGTATAGGTAGATTTGAGGAAGGTATGGGAGAGTCGCAGGGAGGCGCTCAAGCCTCAGGTTTTGGCTATCCAGTCTTTCCGCAGGATCCAGAGTATCCGATGGGAGGTATGTCGGAGTACTCTAGTTTTGTCCCATATCCTCCTTACATGCCATATATGCCTTATCCGCATTATTACCCACCATATCCTATGTATCCACCTTCCTCTACCCATCCAAGTGCAGCACACCCAGAGCTAAATGACCCAGTACCTCCACCACCACCACCAGAACCAGTAGCTCCTGTTGTTGACAGACATCAACCTAGCTCATCTGGAAAACAACACATAATATAGCACTTTAGCACATAAACATCACATATCAATAATGCACATGCATAACTCATGGCATCAAACAGATAGGACTCACCACCCTCTCCTAGTGAACATGATTTCCTATTGTGCTTGACCACCTCTACCCTCTATGAGCCCGACACTCTCTCTATAGGTCCGATCATGTGAACCTAGGGCTCTGATACCAATCTGTAACGACCCCAAAATGGACCGTCACCGGCGCTAGGATTCAGGTCGGCTTAAGGTCGCCAGAACCCGTAGCAAGCCTGCTATACTCTCTGTGTACCTATAAATCTCATACATGATCATACATTTTCTGTGAAAATAAAAACTCTTTTCTCTGTACCAAGGCTTAACCTGTGCATGCACTATCTCTGTACTCTGTACTCTGTACCCCTGACTAGAGCTTGCTCTAGATGGGTAACTCATACCTGTTAAGCCTGGTTTTTCACATACTCTGTAAAACATATACATATACAGATCATGTACATAACAAAAGATTTACAACACAAACATCACTAAGTCAAGCACATTTCTACCTTTATACACAACTATTACATCTCTTTAATATTACATGTCCACTCTAAGCTATTACAAATCTCTTTACTCTTTATGTACTCTGTTGATCTCCTCTGTACACTGAACCTGCAAACCTGGGGTTAAGGGAGTGGGATGAGCTCTATAGCCCAGTGAGTAGAATAGTAAAACATATCATTAAAATATGATCTTATGGAATGCATCAGAACACAGACAATCCACATCAAGGGTAAACCTGTCACCACATAGTCCCGGTAACTCTGCCGTGCCAGGGCGTAGAATCGAGCACCTGATCTTCCTGTCATATATATATATGTGTATATAACACCTCTGTACTTACCATTGGCAGGGCGTAGTCAAAGGCTCCTGGACTTTACTATACCTGCCAGGGCGTAGTCAAAGGCTCCTGGACTTCTCTATACCTGCCAGGGCGTAGTCAAAGGCTCCTGGACTTCTCTCAGAGACTATTGGATCATTCAGCATTCACCCACATCAACAAATAACTATGCAATGCAACATATTCGTGGATTCTAATGCCAACAACCTACTATATACTCATGATGCATGAACTATGCCAAAAGCATTTCATTTCTCAATTAAACACATTAAGTTTAGTTCCACTCACCTCTAGCTATCTGGACTGACTCTGCAGGCGCTGAAAACTCTGGAGCAGTACTCACTACTGCTCTCTCTGGTTCCTCTGGTCTGTACCTATACAGATAGACTCAAATGAGGGACCAAACTAGCTTATGAGCAACTCTAAGAAACTCCCCAAGAATCCCCTTAAACTCACTCTAATCATCCATGCAAAGCATGCAAAGGAAGGCTGGACAGGACACTTTCGGCGGCAGGTTCGGCGGCCGAAAGTCCTCTCCAGAGACGAAACTCATGCACCTTCGGCGGCCGAATCTCTACTTTCGGCAGCCGAACCCTTTCGGGGGCAAGTTTTGGAGGCTGAAAGGCACTCCAGAGACGAAAGTCTCTAACCTTCGGCGGCACCTTCGGCGGCCGAACTCCCCTCCAGAGCCGAAAGTCCAAAAGCTCGGGGGCAAGCTTGGGCAGCTGAAGCCACCTCCTCATGGGTTCGGCGGCCGAATGTACCTTCGGCGGCCGAACCTGAGTTCATCCGCAAGACAGAAACGTGCTCTACCTCTCGCCAAAAGCACCAAAACTCTCTCAAACTCAAACACCTTAAGTCCTCAACTTGCATACACTCATGTATATGCTCAAAGGGGTCAAAAACTACCTTAAAACCCCAAACACACAACACATACAACACAGAAACAAGTTTTACTCACAAAATCATCAAAACTTCACAAATAACCCTATTCATGCAACTCTCCCCCAAAACCTCATAAAAACCTTCAGAAAACATAAAAACAAGCTCAGGATCTTCACTTACCTCTTGAAACCAAGAAGATGAACGATCCTAACGTGGAGTTTTGGAGCAACTCTCCTTCAAACTCTCCAAACTTCACAACTTTGAGTTTTTAGCTTAAAACCTTCAAAATAACATAAAAACTAATCAAACCTTTGCAAGATTTGATGAAAACATGTAAAATACTCAAGAAGGACAGAGTCTCACCTCAGAAATCGAAAGGAATCGGCGTGCCTTATCCTTTCAACCGACTGAGGGCCTTTTATAGGTGGCTGGCCAGACAACCTTCGGCAGCCACACGTGAAACCGAAAGCCATGCATGTTCGGCAGCCGAACCTCAACTTCGGCGGCCGAACCTGGCTTTTCTGCCTTGGTTTATTTCACTCAAAAACTCATTTCCTTATACTTTAACTTATGAACATATCAAAACAAGATAGAAAAACATAAATCGAACCCTGCTAGCGTCTTCCAGCATCCGAAACTCCATCGAAAAGTAGAATTCCGATGCCGGACTCTAGCCGGGTATTACAGTCTACATGAGCCTTTAATTGTTAGCCTTCCTCCAACAGTAGGTTCCTCTCCTCCTTCAAAATCCCAATACTCCCTCCTCAGGGCTTTGTCCTACTCCTTTGCAAGGTACACAGACAAAACACATTCCATAGCATAATGGATGGCATTGGCATACAGGTCATCAATCTCAATCACCCCTAGCTGATGACAGTCACCAGGTTGTATTGCATTTTTTGTACTTAGGAGAGAAAGATGCGGCTTCTCGAGGAGGGAATCCACCTTGGTCAATGCAAACTCTAGGTTATGAATGCTTTAGGGCCAGAGGGCACTAGTACTGCCCTCCTCATGAGCATGGGGAGAGCTCCTAGGTGAGGGAGGAGGAGTAGTCCCCTGGACTTGGTCCTCGGGCTGGGAGGAAGAAGGCCCGATAGTAGTTGTGAGAGGGGCTTAAGGGAGAGGCAGTATAATGAGCTCCTCCTAATGGCGAGCTCATTTTGGTGGGGGGCAGAGGTTCCAGCAGCAGCCTTCCCTTTGCAGGCAGCACAAATTGCTTCAGCAACCTTATCTTTCTTCTTTTTATTTCCATTGGTTCATGGTCCAACGTATGTTTTATGAGTAGAATGAATTGATAAATTTGATACTCTAACTTGCAATATTTATTGAACATAATCATCAAAACTTATATGAAATAGATTTTAGGAATATTTTTTGTTGGTATAACTACATATATCTCTAAATTCATTGAGATAAAATTAAATCATGTTTGTAGCCAGTAGACTCATTAAAAGGTAAAGTGCTCTCCATCAATGAAAATTAAATTCTTGACTTCACTTAATTGTGAAGATTGTCGAACCATTTATCATAATACTCGTTAATAGATTTTAGGAATTTTAATTGTTAACATAACAACCACATGCATAATTATCATGGGATTGTTTTCATAATTATAATCATCATTTTAGTGTAAATTATAATACCAGAAATAATCATCTTCTTCTTACTCCACGAGGATCAATTGTAAAATATACATGTTCAGTAAATAATTATTATATGCATGTTTGTAACCTCATAAATCTAAAAAGTAAAATTCCGTAATACAAAAGCCTGCCTCACTTCAGTGTAGCAATAAAAAATTAATAGAAAAATTACTATTTAATCCTTATAGTACGAAAAAAAAATTACTAGTTAATCCCTCAATTTTCAAAAATGTATTAAAACGTTTCTAACATTTTAAAAAGTCTACTACTTAGTCCCTCCATTAATTTTATTGTTAAATATTCTACTACTTTGTTCTTATAGTTTTAAAAAACTTAATAGTTGATCTCTTAAATTTTTAAAAAGTTTATTAATTAATTCCTCCGTATCAAGGGTATTTTAAATTTTTTTTATAATGTTTAATGGCTAAAATTAATAGAGAGATTAACTAATAGACTTTTTAAAATGTCAGAGACACTTTAATGCGTTTTACAAAATTGAAAGATCAAGCAGTGAGTTTTTCTATACCATAAGAACTAAATAGTAATTTTTTTAAATCAGTAAAAGTATTTTTTTTTTTATTTTGTACTACTTTCTTTACTCTTTTGATCAATTGAATATCTCTATCTTTCACACTATTTCTTTTTATATAATTCTTTTCCACGCATGAAAGGAAGAGGTGGTTGAAATGTTAAAAGCACCAACAGTTCATTATACAAAATTCGTTGAGATGTAGAAGCAGAATTTCTAAAGAATTAAAATAAAAGTACATACGCTTTTTATTTAACATGATTTATTTTATAAAAAAATATTAAATAAATTTTTATAAAATTTTTTAAATTAAAAAATTTATTTTGAATAAAAAAATTATTAAAAAATTAATTTTTATGAAATTTTTTATTTCAAACGAAATGATAAAGACACCAAGCAGAAATGAAGCAGAAATTGCTTGAATCTAGAATGAATATGTAAAAATCTCAATGAAACCCAAATTCACAGGGGGCATGCAATTTAGAAATTACAGTAAAAAGAATCACGTAGCCATTGGAATTTGATATTTGACCACTTTTATTTGTGAAAAATTATATATATATATATAATTTTTTATGTATAAAATACTTTCTATAAAAATTTTTATATAGAAGAATTTATTCTATATTACTTAGTTTTCATTTATAAAATAAAAATATTAATAAATATATATACATAATAGTATTAATAAAATTATTAAAATATAAAATTTTCTATAAAATAATTTATTTTTTTAATTAAAAAATATTTTCATTGATTTATTTTTTTAAGTATTTCAAACATTAAAAATGTAAAAAAAAAATATTTTGAAACAAGTGAAATTTAAATAATAAAAATAAATCTTTCACAAATCCAAAAAATAAAAGAAAGGAATGAAAAGAGATAAAGTCGAATGAAATTGCGAAATAGAGAAAAACAAATCAAAAGTTTCATAGTCTAGAATTATAATCCAAAGCTAGCAACATGTATGGTGGAAACTGAACTATGGGATATATCAAGCTAGGACAATGAAAATAGAGAAAGTGTAAAGTAAGAGAAACTTTTTTTTTTTAAGATTTTTTTTGTCGGAATCTTACTTGGATTAGACTAATTAATTTATTTTATTTACGATAAAGTAAATGAAATTAAAGTATTCCCAAGTAATTACTAAATATTGTCAATTAAACGAGACTTATTTTAACACTTATAAATAATTTTTATTTTATTAGAGCTTATTTGGCATTAACTTTGGAAGGTTAGAAAAGTTTTTTTTTAATTAGTTGGTGAGAAAAAAATAAATTTAAAAATAAATTATTTTATTATTTTAGTGTTTTATAATTAAATTATGTTATAAATAATTTTAAATTAAATTTTAATATTTTCTAACTATTATTTTAAATAAAATATTTTTCTTTTATTCAACGCATAATTAGTCAAAATAAATTACGAATTATCATTATAAAACAGGGTCATGTGATAATTATATAATAAATCGAAACGTGATTTCACATGTAAAAAGGAAGATCTGAATACTATGACATCCGACTCTTCATCATTAGCCGGTGGTATCATTTATCAATTAGTCGGCAACAGCTAAACTTTCAGGAAATATTATAATTAGCTCTATTTTCTTATAATATAAAACCTCATAATCGCAAAGATAAAGATATGCAATTCCTACACAACTACTCTTAAGTTCTAAGTAATTTTTTACACTCGCTCTTTTCTTCAGTTTATTGACTTGAATGTCGGAGTGACGGTTGTAAATGTAACCATTTCACATTCTCTTTCTTACATATTATCTAATTGTAACACAGTTTTATTTCGGCCACATCAAAACCTTTAGCTATAAATTATTTAAAATGAAAGCCTAAATTTGAAGTTTAAGTCTTGCTAAATGAGATGGAAGTGACCATGTTAATGTAGCTTGAAGAATATTCCAATGTATAAAAAAAAAACAAGTATAATTAAACTTTAGTATTTTGTATGGACATAATGAATCAAATTATTTATGAATTATTTTAAAATCGACTAGATGAAAATTTGATCGGACTCACTCGATTTCTAAATGAGTTAAACCCAAACTTAATTTTTGGACTTGTTTAGTAAATAAACTTAACTTAAGTTTCACATTATTTGAATCATTAAATCTAATGAATTCGATTTATTTTCAAGTTCATGAGTAACCTCGTAAACTAGTTCGTTAAGAAGGCTGAATTCAATGTAATAAAAGAATTGAATTCAAAATTTATATAAATTTTTATGAGTTAAAGTTGAGTTTTTTAAAATTTAGTTATGGACGGTTTGATTACACGTTTTAAATCTCGTAAATATTTAAATTTTTAAAATTTAAAAGTTATTCAAATTTTTAATATGTAAGATTTTGATTTTTACACTATTGTAAGTTAATTTTTATATATATATTTATTTAATTAAAATTATTTAATTTTAAATTTATATTATTTTAAATTAAAATTTATTATGCTGTAAATAAATTAAACTGTTTGATATTAAATTTGATAAAAATTCGTAAACGAACCAAATTTGAATTTGTTAATATTTGATTCGAGTTTGAAATGTGTAAAACTTGAATTTGACTTGAATTAAAAAATATGATATTATTAAAAATTATATTATATTTAGAATTGAGAAAAATATATAAATTTAATTGAAAAAATTATATTTATTTAATTCTTAAATAAAAATATAGAAATTTAATTGGATTTTTTTCTATATATATATAAAAGAATGGTAGAGTTTTATCAAAACTATAAAATGGAAGTAATCTCAAGTTTCATCATCATTGTCTGTGATGACAAACAAATCTTGTAATACTATAAATGAAATGAAAGCATTAGATTTTTTTTTTTTTGTCAAAAACAAACTTCCATTGATAATAAATAGGATCAGATCTAAATACAAGTTTAATAAACACCAAATCCCAAAATTAAGCTCAAAAAATATCAAGACCACATAAGAAATGCCTATATAACTATGGCCGAAAGACTAATTAAAGAAACAGGTCCATTGGCCCAGCAGTCCAGAACTGAAATTCTAACTAGAAAGACTGTATAAGGAAAGGGCAAAATATGCCACTTGAATATTTGAATCAAGCTTAAGTGCGAACTTTATAAAGAAAGTAATCTCTCTTTTTTCTGCGAAATATTAAAGGCACAGCGAAAATGCAATTTGGCATTGGAAGTTGCATTAAAATCTTTCGGCGACTTGTACCAACTTTACTTGCAGCTGCATTTCAATGGAAAAAGGAGAAAGATTAGGTAATTAGGTTGATGATAGATTAATTATTGAAGAAACATCTGCCTAACTCTTTTTGCTTTCAAATCCCACCGCAAATTTGCAGAAGCACTTCCACCAATCATATTGCTCTACCATTTAATACATATGAGCATGCCTCAATTTACTAAAAAAAAAAAAAGACAAGACAAGAATATACAAAGACAGAATTATAGTATAATATACTTATAATAGTAAGTTTACTTTAAAGGAATACTTCCAGTAGTAAGGAAAAAAAGGATTTCTTTCGCTGGCCCCGGAGCTTCAAAAGAGTATAGCCAGCTTTTAGATTTTGTTTGGTTAAGAGTAATTTATTTAAAAAATTTTAAATTTTTAAAAAGTATAAAATTATATTTAATTGATTAATTATTTTTTTAAAAAAAGTCAAAATTCTTATTTCAGAAAGTAAGTTAATTTACCTAATCTAATTAAAGTAAAGGTATATAAAAATTTATTAATTAATTTATTAGCTCTTAAAAACATATCAAAATGCCTCAGAGTATTAAAAAAATCTATTAATCAATTTTTTGTTAATTTTATATATTAAGTTTTCTATTATTTACAAAAAAAAAAATTATTTTCAATTTTATAAAAATATAAATTATTAGTTTTTATACTTGCAAATATGGTGTGGTTTTATAAATATGTATTTTTTCTTTTTTTTTTTTTTTCAGTTTCTCACTATCTAAGAGGTTAATATAAATCAATATAACCCACTCTTAAAAATATATTTTAAGCTTATTTTTTTAAGGACAATTTTAATAATTTTAAAGAATTAGCGATGGAAAAAATTATGTCGCTAAATTTTACTTTTTCATTATTAATTTATCAAAAATCTATATAATATATTTTTATCGTAAATCTTTTGCTGCTAGTTCCATTGCTAATCTTTTTTCTCAATAGAAATAAAATCTATCGTAAAGTTTATCAGATATTTTTTTTATAATATTAAAAAAATAAAATTATACATAATTTATTTTTAAAATTTTTCATTTATTTTTTCTATTATTTTTCATTCATCTCTTATCATTTTTCTCTTTCTTTTTTTATTCTCTTTCCTCTTCTATTATTTTTTATTATTTTTCATAATTTTTTTCACTCATTTTTTCTATTATTTTTCATTAATGTCTTATCATTTTTCTCTTTTTTTTCTTATTCTCTTCCTCCCCTATTATTTTTAATTATTTTTCTCTATAAATTTCTTTTTACTTTCTTATTTTCTTTTCCATCATTTTCTTCCCTTTTTTCTTCCTCGTATTCTTCATTTTCTCTATAATTTTCATTCATATTATTTTCTCTCACATTATTTTCTTTTATCATTTTTTTCTATTTATATATTTTTATTATTTTCTCTTCATTTATTTTCTTCTCTAATCATTTTCTCTTTTTCTCATTTCTCTAATTTTCTTTTTACTTTACTCTCATTCTTTTTCCTTTTCATAGTTTTTATTTTCCTATCATTTTCCTTGTTTTTCTCTTTTTTTTCTTTCTTTTTTTATCATTTTCTTTTATTTTTTTCTCTTATTTCCACTTTTTATGTATTTCTAATAAATATTGAATATAAATTAAAAATTTAATAATAATAATAATATAATTTTAAATCTTATTAAATTAATAAAAAATAATATTAATAATAAAACTTATTATTTAATTAAAATAATAATTATTTTAAAATTATTTAAATTTTTAATAAATTTACTAATAAATTGTAATTTATTAATAATTTACTAACGAATTCATCAACGGATTTCACACTTATTAATAAATTATTTTTCTAACAAATTTACTAACGGATTTAAAATTCGTTAATAATAATAATAATAATTCTATTAATAAATTCGTTAGTGTTGCTAACGGACTTGAAAGCCACTAATAAAAATTTATTAATAATTTTTTAACAATGAATAGTAATATATTAGTAATTGTTAATAAATAATTTATCCACAGATTTTTATTGAATTATGAATGGAAAAATTCATTCATAATTTGAAAGTTTGTTATCGTGGATAAAAGGGTAAATAATTACAACTTTTAAGAATTAAATGATATTTATCTTAAAAATACCAAAAAAATAGATGAAAGAATGATAGATAGTAAAATTGAGATACCAACATAGTTTAATTTTTAATGTTTATAGACTCTGATGACTGTTGGACCTCATCCACCCAGGGCAAGGTCAAGTTCAAGTGAACTAGCTGGCCTAAAACCCACAAAACTCCTTAGGCTGACCCAGACATGTTGGACCGGATAGGTTACCCGCGAGCCCAGATCCAGCAGGAAGAAGCCCAGCTCGGTGATGTGACGTGAGGGTGAGGAGCTGGTCCAGTCACTTTGCAGCCCTGCCCGCACGCGCGCCGGGAAAATTAAATGGCCGCCTAGCATGGAAGGGGGTCTGACACGTCCGTACGTACGGGTCTGAGTGACATAAACGTGTAGCACTGTAATAGAGAGGCAGATATAGATAGCAGAAGAGAAAAAGGGTTTTTTCATTTTATTTTTATTTTTCTCCTCAACTCTTGCCTATCCAGACGACTCTAGTTTAAAAACCTGACTTGAACGTTGGAGAGTCTTCACCGGGGACATTCCCGATAGACCCCTGACTATCTTTCTTTACTTTGCAGATCATTTCCTCAAATCGAGTATTGAAGGACCCATATGATGGAGTAAAAAAAAAAATCAAATCTATCATGGAATAAGAAAAACATCAGATTTATCATACTCAAAAACTTTTTTTTCCGTTTGAGCATTGGGAAATCAACCCTGGGTCTCTTGGCAAGTGATATACCTCTAGCAGCTAAAACCAATTAGGTTAGGCAAGGACTTAAGTACTGTTAATAATTAAATTATTATTTTTTATTTTTTTATCAATTGAATTATAATCAAATTAAATAATAATAATAACAATGTGAAATGCAGCATCTCATATAAGATAGAATCTGGCGTTTTGACGTGAGCAATTCTGTAACGACCCGAAAATCGGACCGCTACCGGCGCTAGGATCCGGGTCGACTTAAGGCCGCCGGGACCCGTAGCAAGCCTGACATAAAACCTGTAAACCTGTATAATCCCATACATGATCAACAACATGCATATATCTCAACCAAATCATGCATACAAGTTCCTAGGGGCCTCAAAACATCAAATACCCCAACTACAACACTTCAAACACCCACAATCAACACACATTGACCAAAATATCAATATTAACCCATAACTCAACATATAACCTAACATGCATTTCTACCCATAGATCTAGCATAAAACTTACTTAAAACATATAAGGAGCTTAAGATCGGCCCTTACCTCTTGAAGATCGAGAGGGAGACGACCTAAACTTGGAGATTCACGAAAATGAGCTCCTGAGTTCCCAAAGCTCCAAAACTTGGTTTAAATGTTCAAAACTTGCAATGTGAGTTTAAAACTCAAGAAAAATGGAAGAGATTTGGAGGAAGAACACAAGAGTTGCAAAGGGAAGGTCGGAAGCTCGCTGTGGCCGAAAATGGGAGAAAGCTCGCCCATTTCGGCTAAGTGCCACATTTATAGTGGCTGGCCAGGCCACGTTCGGGGGCCGAATGTGCCTCCGCATCCATGAAATGTTCGGCGGCCGAACTTGACCTTCGGCGGCCGAACCTGAACTTCCCTAACTCATGCTTTCGGGGGCCTAACGTGCCTCCAAAACGCATGCATGTTCGGCGGCCGAACTTGACTTTCGGCGGCCGAACCTGGGTTTTCCTCCAATGCTATTTTCATGCAAAAACTCATTTAGTTTCATACTTTAAAACCATTAAAAACATGAAAATATTTTTATGAAAGCATGGTTCCACCCTTCTAGAGGTCTCCGACATCCGAGATTCCACCGGACGGTAGGAATTCCGATACCGGAGTCTAGCCGGGTATTACATTGTCAATCAATCGTGACCCAATGATTAGATTGATCATTATAACTGAAAATCAAATGAAAACCTCTTTTCAGAAACTAAGGTAACATCATATTTGAGAGAAGGAGATGACTATACAAAATCTTCAAAAATGGAGAAAAGGAAGTGTCACGTACTACCTAACCAAGCTCCTCAAAGCAGACTAAAATACCCATATATGAAAGGGTATTTCTTTTCTTTTCTTTTCTTTTCTTTTGTTGGGAGTAGAATGTAATTCAAAAATGTAGAACTTAATAGAGAAGCAGAAGAAACAAATAATAAGTTAAAAAGCAGTCAACAAACAATAAAGGCTTGCTTAATTTTTTATTATTATTATTATTATTTTCTCCTTGATTACTTTTTGATGACTTCTATGATTAGGCTTCAATAAAATTTCTTGGGACTAATCCACACCGACTTTTTGCACGGAAAGCCAATCATTGAACCAAATTAAACATTTAAAACAAATGCTTAATATTGAAGAAGAACTATACTTATCATTGATAACTCAATCCTCCCCTCATATAGACAGAGGATGAGTCCTCAATGACCATCTTTCTTGTCCATCAAACAGTTAGAGGTAAAAAAATTTAGATGCAAATTTGTAATTGCTATCTCAGCAGACAAAAGATTTATAAAAAACAAGATAACATCTGACCATCCATGTAATTATGTTTGCTTTTGGTTAGAGGCTGGTTGAGATTGGAAAGAGACCAGTCCCAGCTTGTAGTATAGAAGGTTGGAATTCGATAAGGCGGTGGATTTGGTGAAAACATCAGCTAGATGTGACTTGAATGGGATGTGTACAGTTTTAACAAATCCATTTTGGATGTGATCTCTTCTTACACAGTGGCAATCCAAGTTAATATGTTTGCTGTGTTCGTGGAATGTGGAGTTGTTGTTGATGTGTATAGCAGCTTGGTTGTCGCAGTAAAGAGTAATGGGTAGGTGGAGTGAGATATGAAAATCTTGTAGGAGATAAGATATCCATTTGAGTTCATAAGTTGTGCTCTTATTTCCATAAAATAAGAGCATCACTAAGAAAAATACAGAATCTTGTGACAGATCTTCGACTTAAAGGACAAGTTGTCCAATCGGCATCACAATAAGCGGTAAGTGAAAATAAAGAGGAATCTGGAAAGAAAATTCCTTTTGATGGGCAACCTTTTAAATAAGGTAAGATTTGAACCATAGCTTACCAATGAGGGACACAAAGGGCTTACATGAATTGGCTTAAGTGTTGCACAAGAAATGCAATGTTAGGTCTGGTAATGCTAAGGTAAAAGAGCCGACCAATGGCGCTTCGATATTACTCTAGATCATGTAACAATGTTTGAAACAATCCGGTCGAAACTGATCCAAATAAATTTTGGACCTAATTTTTACTTGGTCCAAAATGATTAACCCAAGTTATTTAGTAGTATTAAGTCAGGATTTATATATTACCAATTTAATTAGTAATTTGCCGATGTGGGACTCTTTCCCACATCAAGCAGGCAGCTGAATATCATACTCTCCCCCGTTAAATTTGTGACGTCCTCATCGCAACTGAATGGGATATGATGATCTGAGATCCAAAAGAATAGGGTTTTACAAGGGTTTGTGTATTGAAGAATAAAGCTCTTTTTTTTCTCTCTATAGGGGTATCCCTTTTATCCTTTCTTTCTGCTTGCTGGTGAAGTATAACGGCTCTCCCATGATTGGGCCACGCGTCTCTGCCATACAGATATGGGCGTACGAGGATATCAGGCGCCTGCTCCATGCGTAACGGCCTCTGATTCTCCCCCGTGCATACGCTCGAGCGGATCTGCCAGGCTGTATGACGAGTCTCGTTCTAGATTCTGGGCTGGGCCGAGAGCTGGGTTGGACGCTGAACCCAGGAGGAGAAGGAATCCATGGGAAGGTTATACAGGCTGGGCCGATCTCGATGAGGAAGAATCTGGCGGAGTCCGGCCTCAGGAGTCTGATGATCTGGGCTTGTTTTGAGAGGGCGTGTGGGCCTTCCTTTCATGGGTCGTGGCCGTAATCTAGGCCCAGGATTGGGGGTAGGGAAATCCAGCTGTCATCAATTGCCCCTTCATCTTCTTGGCAGTTATTGCTCTGACTGCTGAGGGGGTGAATATCGAGAACCATTATGACCGCGCCTGTTCGCGTACAGATGCCTTCATAACTCCCTTTCATCTTTTTGTCATTCCTCATTTCTTGAATCCTATCTGCCTCTTTCCCTTTCTGGCCTTTCCTTACCTCTCAGATACTCTGCTCTTCTTTACTTTCCTGTCATTATCGCCTGGACATGCTTCTTTTTTCCTTTTCCATGAATATCTTTTAAAGATCCTGACATCGTGGGCTTAGAGTCTAGAGTTACTTTGTGCTAAGACTTCAGATTTTGAGTATATATCAGTGTTGACTCCTCTTCACTTCTAGGCCCTTTGTTGGAGAAAGGGAGTCTTTCCTTCCAGCCCTCTGTCTGTTTCCTTCTTCCAGCGAGATTCTCCTGTTTTTTCTGCAAAGGATCTATTTGACGCCTTCTTCAAACGGATTGAGGTGAGCCTGGGGCTTCATTGCTTTGTTTCCCCAGGGGTTTGCTTTAATCTTGCTTTCATTATCTTGACAAAAGATTATCCTAACTTGTCTCTGTTTGGAACTTTTTGCAGTACCTGAGATAAAGATGGGTCAGTCCAAACCTCTGGAAAATCTGATATTACCTCGAGGGAGTCTGAAGGTTGCTTCCGAGGTCCTCCTAGTAGGGCGGTTGATGGGTGGAGCCATTTGGCAGGTCGTTGAAATTGTTTTACCCGGATCGTCTGGCTGGCCTCCTCCTCTGGTTACTGTTCGAGCTCCAAAGAGGCTATGGGCTGTTGAGGGGTCTGTTTTGACTTTTCCTTCCTTCGAGAAGGAAATTTCCCCGATGTCCTTGTTGTCTGCTTTTGATATAAATGGAGGTGGCGAAAATGATCAATTTATTGTCCCCTTTGGTGTGGAGTACCTGTATTATGAGAGGCAGAGATCTGCTGCACTCAGTCAAGCTTCCGTCGATGCCTTCGAATATATGCTCTGTGATCTTCTTGAAGCCGTAACTCGAAGACTTATGTTTTTCATGCGTGACATACGAACAGCATATAATATCTGAGCTTGTTCGTATGTACCGTGCATCACATTTGGGCAACCGAATGTTTACCTATAGGGGAACAGTGAGAAATGCTTATGGGAATCAACTTATTCAGTTCCCCTATAATAACGAAGCAGGGCTCGGCCGACCTACAGAGCTCGTTTTCTGTATTCAAGAGTTCCTCTGTATCGAAAACTAGGATAGTGTGATAGGTGATAGTGATGTAAACATAGATGATGTACTTGGTCATGTAAATCCTCTGAGGATAGCTATTTATTCTGTAATGTGGGTATTCGTAACGTGCTGTAATGAAACTTTCGTTTTTTCGTTCATATTCGAACTGTTCCTTCTTTATTCTGAATGAGATGTTGAGACTGTTTTCTTCGTGGTTTTCTTTGAGAAGTCTACGATATTGTTTTTTCCTTCTTGCCTTTTAATTGATCCGACCTAGAATCCATTTAGTCAGTCTGAGTTTTTAGTTTACTCTTTCCGAGCTGTACCAATCGATCTGCGAGCTCGCTTTTGATTTACTTTATCCAAGTGAGACTAATCGACCTGCGAGCTATGCTTTTAATCAAGGGGTTGAGCTTCTGACCCATAACTTTCAATTTACTTTTTCCGAGCTGGACTAACCGACCTGCGAGCTCGCTTTTGGTTTACTTTATCCAAGCGAGACTAACCGACCTGCGAGCTCTGCTTTTAATCAAGGGGTTGAGCTTCTGACCCATAACTTTCAATTTACTTTTTCCGAGCTGGACTAACCGACCTGCGAGTTCGCTTTTGGTTTACTTTATCCAAGCGAGACTAACCGACCTGCGAGCTCTGCTTTTAATCAAGGGGTTGAGCTTCTGACCCATAACTTTCAATTTACTTTTTCCGAGCTGGACTAACCGACCTGTGAGCTTTGTTTTTAATCAATGGGTTGAGCTTCTGACCCATAACTTTGTAGGATTCCGAGGCGTCTTCATCGCTTCGTTCTGGGCTCCTGGCCTTTGCTTAATGATGATCCTTCTTAGGTGATAGGCTGGTCTGACCTTTATCATGCTTCCCCCTGTTTGTCTCCTTGGGTTTTTCTATGACTTACTCTTTTTCCTTAGTTTTTACTGCCTGAGCAGTGATGATGTACATTTTGCATGTCAGGTCATCCTGAGCGAGAGATTCAATTGGAGCTCGGTCTCAAGGTTTTGACAATTTGGGTTTATCTTATGTAGATAGCGTGTGGGCCTTCGGCTGATGGGCTATTGTCGTGGGCCTGGCCCTTTGTAGGGGTGGAGAAGCCCAGCGGTCATCTCCTTGCCCCTTTACCTTCTCGCCGGTTATTATCTAACCGTTGAGAGGGTAAACTTCGAGAGCAATTAATGATCGCGCCGCTCCAAGACAAAACTGCTTAGAACAACGTTTCATCTCATTATTGCCTTTCACTTCGAATTCTCCCTGTCTTCTGAAGAAACTCGCTCTCTTCTGCTCTCTGTTTTCCTGCAACTTCTTCTGCTTTTTCCACCCTATTGCGTTTTCAGGTACGCTTCTTTGTTCTTCCATGGAGGGTCCAAAGCTCCCGGATGTCGCTAATCTTAGGTCGCATATCACTTCTTCTACCATAAATAAACATATTTCTCGGAGGTATTTAGATACTCCGCTTTATCTTATTCGAGCTCCTTTCCAAAATGAAAGGATAGTTCTTCCAAACCCTCCCCCCCTGGTTTGATGGATCCCCAGAGGGGGCGTTGTATAGTCTTTTTTCTCAAACAGAGGGATTTCGGTTTACCTTTCCCTTTTACTCCTTTTTTTGTCGAGGTTTTCCAATACTTCGGAGTAACCCCCCGGATGTTATCCCCAAATTCTATTCTGTTCATGAGTTGTTTCGAATCCATCTGCCGAAGCTGGGGTTTCACACCCACGGCCTGTCTGTTCGTCACTTTCTTCCGTCTCGTTAGGGCGGTTCAGAATTTCTATTATTTTTCCCCCCGTAGTGGGTTGTCTCTTTTCACGGGCTACAAGGATTCCATAAAGGGATGGGTTGAGAATTTCCTTGTGGCGGAGCTGAAATTAGAATCCGCCTTATAATGGGAAGTGGATCTAGGTTGGGAGGATGTTCCTTCGGGCTGCAATGACCTGCCCCGATTGAGCCTTATTGAGCAGGTGGGGTTGCTTCGACTGACTTCTGTTGAGAGGAAGTATGACGTCGAGAAGTGTATGTTCGTGTCTAATCTTAGGGATATTCGGGACACGGGTATAGTGCCTCGTCCAGCGATTCCGTTTCTTCTTTGTAAATAATATTATAAAATGAGCTAATCCTTTATAGTTTCGTGTTTTTGCAGCTTCTGACGTTAAAATGGAAGAGATCAAGCATCCGAAGAACTTAGTCCTGTCTCGGGATAATATGCATGCAATTTTCGATGCCCTTCGGGCTGGGCGTTCGGTGCCTGAGGTCGCTGCAGAGGTGGCTCAAGTTGCTTCTTCCAAGAAAGTTAGCCGACCTCCTACCAAGGCTTCCTCTCGAGATCCTAAGCTGAGTTCTCGAGGCTCTAAGTCATCTCGACCATCCAGTCGTGGCAAGTCGGCCTTGACTATTAAGCCTACTGAAGAGTCTAAGTCTGCTCAAGCTTCTTCAGAGGGTGTGAGGGAAGTTTCTCTAGCCATTATGGAGCAGACCGAGGTCGTTGAACAAGCACAGTTGGGTCTTGCTCATTCTTCTGAAGAGGTGTCAGGGGGAAAATTTAAGTCCCCCATTACCGAGGATGAGGAGGCCTCTGGGAAGGGAAAAGAGATTGTCCTTGTGGAGGATGACGTCTTGGAGGCGCCTGCCAAGGATGCCCCTGCCCCTGTGGGGGTCAGGTCTGAGTCTAGAGACTCCGTAGGGAAAACCGGGGACAAGTGTCCAGCCCCTCATGGAACATCTGCCCCTCCTCCTGCCCAGAAGAAGCCCAGGGTTTCCAAAGGATCTTCTCCTGCCCTTCCTCCTATTGGGAAGGGAAAAAATGTTCCTGTTGTACCTCTATTGTCTTCTACTGACAACGATACTCTGAACGTGGCGGACATCACCTCTCAATCTCCGGCCAATGCCGTCGCCGAATTTCTTAGAGAACGGATGTTCGGCGGAGCTACAGAGGCCTCGGATCCACGACTGCTTACCCTTACTGGTTTTTTAGCCAGTTCTACAAGGAGCAAGCGTCCTTCCAATCTCGATCTCGTGAAGAGCTCGGGAATACAATCAGGGAGATGCTTTTGATGGTAAATTATTTTTCTCTCTTTTTTGGTCTTCTTTATTTCTTTCTTTTGACGGTTGTTCTCCCCTACTAGGTGACGGGTCTTTTTATGGAGGTGGACGCTCGCGACCACTCCCTCCGGGAGTCCGTGGATCGCCAGATTGAAGAGGCGCGCCTGGAGGAGAATATATCTGCCACCAATGACGCCAGAGGCAATCTTATAGCTGCCCAGGAAAATTCTCAGTCCCTCCAAGTGGAGTTGCATTCTGCGTTGGAGGCCCTTAAAAGAGCTGAAGGCAGAGCAGTTGAGGCAGCAGAGCACACCAAATCCCTGGAAGCAGAGTTGTCTCGTACTCGCAGGGTTCTCAAGGAGTCTGATGAGAGGACAGCTGAGGTGGAAGTTCGTTGTGTGGAAGTTTTGAAGCAGCTGTCCTCTATGACAGCGGCTCTTCAGGAGAGAGATGAGGCTGTAAGTCAAAGGAATGAAGTTCAGTGCCAATATGAAGCCTTAAAGGCTGATTCTGAAGGACTTCAAGTTCGCCTGAATGAAGTGAATGCTCAGAAGGAGAGGGCCCTAGCTCGGGTGGAAGTCCTTGAGCAGGAGCTGAGCACGAGCTCTGAACGTATTAGAGTCTTGGCTTCATCGGCGGAGGAGTCCCAACTTCGCCATCAACAGCTTAACCATAAAGTCAGGACTTTGGAACGTAAATGTTCAGCCCTGCTCGAGGTGGTAAAACATGCTGAAGGCAAGGTCCTGCTAGAACGCGAGAGGTGTCTAGCGGAGTATCAGGAGTCGAAGGAGCTGAAAAGAAAGATTGAGCAGGCCTGTGAAGCTCACCTTCAGGACTACAAGAATTCTGCTGAGTTGAAGGCATTTATAGCTGAGGCCTGTGAGACACATCTTGACGAATATAAAGCCTCATGAAGGCTGCTATTCTTCATAAAGCCTTCCGCATGTACGTAACTAGTTACAATCGCGGTATAAGAGAGGCTAGACACGCTCCTGATACTCCTCTGGCAAAGCTTCGTATGGCCGAAGATGGCGAGCCGGTGTTATATGGGGAAGATGATTTCCCTATGCCTAGAGGTGATTGTCGCATTGTAGGCTCGTTAGCTGTGTCTTCTGAAGAAGAATCCGAGCCGGATGGGGAGGACATGGAAGCCCTTGAGTCTGAAGGAGGCGACCCCGAATCTGAAGGGGAGGACCTCAATCCAGGGTTGGAGATTGCCCCTGTTGTTGATACTAAGACATCTGACCCAAAGGATGTCGGGCTTCCTCCAGATACAGTTGTAAATAAACATAATGTAGGCGAGGATGTTCTTACAAATGTAAGTCCTTTAAGGACTATCTTTCCTTCAACCTCTTCTGATAAGTAGATTGTAACAGCCCTGTATTCTTAATGAAATTTTAATTTCTTTTTACTTGAACTATTTTTCGCTTTATAATTTCTCTCCTTCTCGTAACTGTAATGCTTACATTGTATATTTTTATTCATAAGCTTTTTCTGAACTGGATTATCCTTTAGTCATGAGCTCGATTCTTAGCTAACTGTCTGAACTTATAAAAAGTCAGATCACATACCTTCTAATGGTGATTAGCAGGGCTGCCTTATTGCTTTTAGTTCTGTCTTGTCAGGAAATGAAGCTGAGGTCCTTTCTTCCCAAATTGCCCCCTTTACCTCCTCAACCTTTCATTACATGTGTGTTGAGGGGGTAAATAATAATTTTTTCCTGTTTCCTTGGTGATGAGCTCGGATGTCTATGTATGGCGAAGCTGAGGTCCTTTTTTTTCTTTTTTTTTTTTTATATCCGAGCTGAGAGCTCGGCTCTTCACTCTTTACGTAGGCTTTTACACCTATGGCCTGTGATGCTTCTCGTAGCCCTGGGTGTCTTCCAGGCTATTTGCTGTCTAGACCTTTTTGTAGACTGAGCCAGCTTAGCGTCAGCGATCACTTTTTACGTTCAGTGCCTTTTGGCCATAGTGCTCCGAGCTCCTTCGGGGGATCGGAGTTTAGCCTTTCTTTGATGCGTTTGGACGCATCTTTTTGTGAGGTCGGAACTGTATTTTTATGAATTGTCCCTGCATATGATATGGGGAATTTTTGCTTAAAGATGGTCTTAAGGCCTTCTCCAACTGTTTTTTACTTTGTTTTCCCGGGAGTTCTTAGGATATCCCGGTCTTCTTTGTATTTCCGGGACGACCTCGGGGCCTCGCCGGCTATTTTTACTCCAGGAGATCTTACGGGATCCTGGTCATTTTTGTATTTCCGGGATGATCTCGGGGCCTCGCCGGTTGTTTTTGCTCCAGGAGATCTTACGGGATCCTGGTCATTTTTGTATTTCCGGGATGACCTCGGGGCCTCGCCGGTTGTTTTTGCTCCAGGAGATCTTACGGGATCCTGGTCATTTTTGTATTTCCGGGATGACCTCGGGGCCTCGCCAGTTGTTTTTGCTCCAGGAGATGATCCTGGTCATTTTTGTATTTCTGGCATGACCTCAGAGCCTCGCCGGTTGTTTTTGCTCCATGAGATCTTACGGGATCCTGGTCATTTTTGTATTTCCGGGATGACCTCGGGGCCTCGCCGGCTATTTTTTTCTTTGTTTTCCCGGGAGTTCTTAGGGGATCCCGGTCTTCTTTGTATTTCTGGGACGACCTCGGGGCCTCGCCGGTTGTTTTTGCTCTGGGGTGACCTCGGGGCCCCGCCGGCTGTTTGTGCTCTCAATTTGGTTTGTGGTGTCAGGAAATCTAGGGGATCCTGTACACCTACCTTTCTTTTTCTTGGAGGAATTATTATTCATGATAATAAAGATAATCTCATTGTGTAAATAACTTGTTTCCTTCATATGTATCAGAATACAATGTTTTTCTTTACAACTATATCAGGGGAAATACCTCTTTAGGTGTTGAATATTCCAAGCGTGGGGCTCATGATTCCCTTGCATATCTTCAATCCGATATACTCCTGGCCGGACTACTTTTGTTACCTTGAACGGGCCCTCCCAGGTCGGTGCTAGCTTACCAGCTGCCGCCCTTTTTCCTGTGGCTTCCAGGTTTCTTAAGGCCAGGTCTCCCACTTTCAAGCTTCTTTCTCTGACCTTTTGGTTGTAGTATCGTGCAGCCCGTTGTTGATAGGCAGCAGTTCGGATTTGAGCTTCTTCCCTGATTTCCTCAAGGGCATCCAGATTGCTTCTTAGCTTGTCATCGTTAGTGCTTTCACTAGCAAATTGGACTCGATGAGTAGGAATCTGCAACTCAACTGGGACTACGGCCTCTGTACCATAGGCAAGTGCAAAGGGCGTTTCTTTAGTGGGTGCTTTAGGGGTGGTTCGGAGTGCCCACAGGATGCTGTTGAGCTCTTCTGCCCAATTTGTCTTTGCCCCATCTAGTCGCTTTTTTAATCCTTGTAGGATGGCTCTGTTGGTGACCTCTGTTTGGCCGTTAGTTTGAGGATGAGCCACGGAGGAGAATTTATGCCAGATACCCATGTTCGTTGTGAAGGCTCTGAAGGTGCTGCAATCAAACTGTCTGCCATTATCTGAAATAAGCACTCTGGGTACACCAAATCTGCAGATGATATGTCCCCACACAAAATCTATCATCTTTTGAGCTGTAATTGTGGCTATTGCTTCCGCCTCTGGCCATTTTGAGAAGTACTCTACAGCCACCACTACAAATTTCCTCTGCCCCGTAGTCTTGGGGAAAGGTCCCAGGATGTCAATTCCCCATTGCGAGAAAGGCCATGGACTGGATATGCTAGCTTGAGGAGTGGCTGGAGTTTTGATGGCATTAGCAAATCTCTGGCATACGTCGCATCTTCGGACGAACTCTTCTGCTTCTTTTTTAACAGTGGGCCAATAATACCCTTGCCTGAATACTTTATGAGCTAATGTCCCTCCTCCCTCGTGGGCTCCACACATGCCTCTATGTATTTCTTCCATTACCTTCGTAGCCTTTTCCGGGCTCACGCATCGGAGCCACGGACTGGACTTTCCTTTTCTGTATAAGGTCCCCCTTATCGCTTGGTAGTTAGCGGCACGAGCTGCTATCTTTTTGGCTTCATCTTTATCCTCGGGGAGTTTACCTTTCTCCAGGTATTCTAAGTAAGGGGTCATCCAAGTCGGGTTCTGTTCTACCTGCAATATTGTGTTAGTTTTATTAAAAGCAGGTATATGGACATGTTGTATGTACACTTCATCGGGAAGCTGTTCCAATTCTTCTTTGGATAATCGGCTAAGCAGATCTGCTTCCTCATTTTCCTCTCGGGGTATTCTTTGAAACCTGATGGTTACTCCTCGACTTGTGAGCTCGGCTTCTAAAGTTTTTACTTTAGCCAGGTAACTCTGCATAAGGGGGTCTCTAGCCTGATACATCCCTGTTACTTGGTTGATCACCAGCTGAGAGTCGCTGTTTATCTCGAGATCGGTTACTCCCACTTCCAGTGCCACCAACATCCCATTTATCAGGGCTTCATATTCTGCCACATTATTCAAGGCTTTGAACTCTAGACGTAAGGCGTAACATACCTTAAAATCCTCTGGCCCCTTAAGCATTATTCCGGTGCCACTGCCCTCAGTGCCTGATGCTCCGTCTACATACAACTTCCAGTTAAATTCTGGATGAGGCTCCCCCTCACGTTCCTGTCCTGCTATCCCTGAAGATGATCCTCCCTGCTCCTCGTTGAATGAGCACTCTGCTATGAAGTCAGCCAAAGCTTGAGATTTTATAGCTGTCCTGGGTCGATATTCTAGACAGTAAGGGCTGATCTCTACGGACCAAGCCAACATCCGACCTAAAGTTTCCGGCGTGCGTAGAATCTTCTTTAAGGGTTGGTCTGTCATCACAACTCCTTGGTGGCCTTCCAAGTAAACTTTGAATTTCTGGACTGCTAGCAATAGGGCGTAAGCCATTTTTTCAATGTTCGAATATCTGACCTCGGTATCTCTGAGTACCTTGCTGACGTAAAAAACGGGTTTCTGCTCCCCTTCTTCCACCCTTACTAACACTGCGCTGACTGCTTGTTCTGAGGCTGCCAAATATATCAGGAGTTCTTCCCCTTTCATAGGACTACTGAGCACGTGGGGCGAGCTGAGATATCCCTTAAGCTCTGCGAAGGCTTTTTGGCAGTCTTCTGTCCATTCAAAGTTTGGCACCTTCCTCAATTTTTTGAAAAATGGTAAGCATTTTTCTGCTGACCTTGACATGAATCGGTTGAGTGCTACTACTCTTCCGGTTAGTCTTTGGACGTCCCTTACACAGGTCGGCTCTGGCATTTTCAATATGGCTTCTACCTTCTCTGGGTTAGGCTCGATGCCTTTTCCGCTCACCATGAATCCTAAGAATTTTCCTCCTCTAATAAAGAAAGCACATTTTGCTGGGTTCAACTTCATTCTGTACTGGTTTAATACCCCGAATACCTCCTTCAAGTCTGCTATGTGCTGCTGGAAATTTGGGCTCTTGACCACCATATCATCTACATAAACTTCTACATTTCTGCCAATCTGGTTTTTGAAGATTTTATTCATCAATCTTTGGTAAGTTGCCCCGGCATTCCTCAATCCGAATGGCATAGCTCTGTAGCAATAAGTTCCATCTTCAGTTATAAACGAGGTCTTTTCCTCATCCGACCTTTCCATTGGGATTTGATGATAACCAGACATAACATCCAAAGAAGACATATAATCGAAACCGGCCGTAGAGTCGACCATTTTATTAATATCAGGAAGTGGATAACAATCTTTAGGGCAGGCCTTATTTAGGTCAGTAAAATCTATGTACATCCTATATTTGCCATTGGCTTTTTTGACTAATACAGGATTTGCTAGCCACTGCAGGTACATAACTTCCCTAATAAAGCCTGCCTCCTCGAGTTTCTGCACCTCCTCCCTGGTGGCCTGCTGCTTCTCTCTTCCTACTACTCTTTTCTTCTGCTTTACTGGTTTGGCTTCGGGGAGTACATTCAGCTTGTGTGTCATTACTTTGGGGTCAATTCTAGGCATATCGGAGGGCTTCCAGGCGAAACTAGACGCATGACCTCGGATCAGGGCCATGACTTCAGCTTTTTGTTCTTTAGTGAGGCCGGCATTGAGACTGAAGACCTTTTCTGCCTCCGCTTCTGATAAAGGGAAGATCTCCAGCTCCCCCACCGATTCTGTCCTGGCCTCTGTTTTTTCATCTGGAACCTCTAGAACTTCCGAGTCAAGAGCTTTTTCAGTGGAGCTCGGTTCTGCTACTGTGGCTAAGTATACCGCTCTTGCCTCTTCCTGGCTGCCCCGGACTACTCCCACTCCTTCTTCTGTTGGAAATTTAAGCGCCAAGTATCTGATACTGGTGACAGCTTCGAAGTTGAACAGCGCAGGCCTCCCCAGGATCACATTATAGCTTAACGGAAGTTTGACCACTAAAAATACCTCGTGGTGAGTGCGAGTCCTGGGTGCTTCACCTAAGGTGAGAGCCAGCTTCACCTTCCCTTCTACGAGCACCGGTACTCCTCCGATCCCCTTGATTGGTGCCTGGTCTCAGACCAACTGTTCTTCCGGAATTCCCATCTGCTGAAAAACCCGGTATGGTAGCAAGTTGACTTTACTCCCGTCATCCACTAAGACCTTCTTTACCCGATAATTATGAATGACGGCTTCAATGACGAGCGTGTCATCATGGGGCATCTAAATACCCTAGGCATCTTCTGAAGAGAAAGTGATGGTCATGGGAGAGTGATCAACGATTTGCATGACCTCGGTACTGCTGGTCTCTCCCTCCCAATTTCTCTTCTTCCCTCGGCGGCCCATCCGACCTCCCGTTCCTCCAACAATCATGTTGATGGTCCCACTGGATCCATCGTTCACTGGTCCAGTTCCTGTTCTCCTCGGCATCTGAACCGCCGGACTGGATTGAGGCCTTTGTCCCTCTGATTTCTTCACGAAGTTCTTGAGATGCCCCCTCTTTATCAACCTCTCGATTTCTGCTATCAACTGGAAGCAGTTGTTGGTATCGTGGCCATGCGTCCGATGATACTGACAATATTTGTCAGGATTCCGTTGGTCTGCTTCCGACTTCATAGGTTTGGGCCACTGGAGGAATTCCTTATCTTGGACAGCCATGAGCACCTCGGCTCTGGACGCATTTAGTGGAGTTGGCTTCTCAGGGACCCAAGGGGGAGGCAATCTTGGCTCAGGGACCCGTGGAGGGGGAGGCCTTTGATCCCTTCGCTCCCAAGCCTGCTTGTACGGCTCGGGCCTCTTGCCGTGTTTCTTTTCATGTCTCTCCGGCCTCCTTTCTTCTGAGGCTTTTTCTTTTCCTATCATCCCTTTGGCAAATCGGCTTGTTACTAAGGCGTCATCCTGCCTTATATACTTCTCCGCTCTCTTCATCAACTCGGCCAGGGAAGTCGGAGGCTTCCTGCTTAAGGAACCGAAGAACTCGGCAGAGGTCGTTCCCTTTTGCATGGCTTCTACCGCCCTTCCTTCATCAAGTTCAGGAATCTGCAGGGCCTCCGTATTGAAATGAGCGACATACTCTCTGAGTGGTTCGCCCCCTCTCTGTCTTATTGTCTCCAAGTAACTCGTCTTCCTCTCTGCTGGCACCCCGGCTATGAATCGACTGATGAAGCGAGTGGCTAGGTCTCCGAAACTTCTGATACTTCCGGCCTCAAGGCTGTTGAACCACGCCCGCGCTGGTCCCGAGAGCGTCGTTGGGAACACTTTACACATTAAGGCATCTGACAGAGTTTGCAACTCCATGAAGGTCTTATAGTTCATGACGTGCTCTCTCGGGTTACCAGCTCTGTCATAGGCCGCCATTGACGGCATCATAAACTTCTTAGGGACAGTCTCTTGCTGCACCCACTTTGAGAAAGGGGAAGAAGTAGGCAAAGAGGTTTGGCTTTGGTCTTTCTTACCTAGCTCGGCTAAGAGCTGTTCTCTCAATCTTTTCAACTTTTGGTCCACCTTCTCGTCTTCCAGGCTGGGTTTTTTCTCCAGGTGGTATTTCTCCTCCTCTGCTTCAGTTCCCGTCCACCCGGTTGTTTCGGCTGAATAGTTATCCACCTCCTCATTTTCTATCACATCTCTCGCCCTCCTCGCATGGATTCGGGCCTCCGGTTCTTCCTCTTCCTCGGCTCTTCTCCCTCTTTCTCCAGTATCGCGGCTGCTAGTTTGAAGACGGTCAGATGCAGGTCGGGGGTCATTGGTCTGAGGTTCCTCTACAACCGGGAGTGTATTTACTGGGGTGCTGAGACCTCTCTGTTGCATTATCTGCCCCAACCAGTGGGCGGTATTTTGTAACTGGAAAGCCATATTTTGAAGATCCTGGTTAGACAGGGTAACAGTGGGAGTATTCCCTGCCAAACTTGGCGAGGGATGAAGATGTAACAGCCCGGAAATCCGGACCGCTACCGGCGCTAGGATCCAGATCGGCGTAAGGCCGCCGGGACCCGTAGCAAGCCTGACATATATCCTGTAAACCTGTAAATCCCATACATGATCCACAAAACTCATAAACCTATAAACATTCTCATATAACAACCGAGCTCAACCTGTACATAAACATAAACATATCATAAACCTCCACTGGAGTCCTCATCAAATGCTCCAATGGGGTAACTCATCATACATAAGCTTGGTTGAAACATAAGCTCATATCTCATATCATAAAGACCATGTACATACAAGTGGGATTAACAATCTGTATTGGTCAAGCACAACTCTATCCTCAATATTCAAATTTTCACAACATAAATTAAAACTCTTTTACATTACATCATAATACAATTGTCATGTCCACAATCTAACTATTACATAACATCACTTCGTGCTCTGGCTAACCTCCTGGTCTACCCTGTACCTGCACATCTGGGGTTAGGGGAGAGGGGTGAGCTATAAAGCCCAGTGAGCAGAATAGAGAAAACATATATTAAAATATTTCATGCTTCCATGAAATGCAACACATCACAAACATATCACATAAGGATGGTATTGTCACCTATAGTCCTCAACATAGTCCAATCGTGCCAGGGGCGTAGAATGGGCCTCACTGGTCTTTCTCTTACATACATAACATAACATAACATTCCAATATGCCAGGGGCGTAGAATGGGCCTCACTGGTCTTTCTCTTAACATAGTCCAGGGGCGTAGAATGGGCCTCACTGGTAATCCGTACCGTATCATCCTCATATCATACCATAGGAGGACTAGAGGATCATCCAATGACCCATCCGCATCCACATCATATTATGCAATGCAACATATTCGTGAATACTAATGCAAACAACCTAGAATATCGCATGGCATATATGATGCATGAACATGCTCCAAAAAGTTATATTTCATTTAATTAAAAACTTAAGGTTCATTCCACTCACCTCTTAGCTGAAGCTCAACAGACTCTGAAGCAGCTATCTCACTGCTGGGGTCCCTGATTTCTCGGGTCCGAACCTACACAGGTGGACTCAAATAAGGGACCGAACATACATAAACATGACTCATAAATACTCCCCAAAAACCCCCTAGAACATCATGAAAACATCACATAGAAATATGCATGAAATGGCTGAACAGTGCACTTTCGGCGGCACCTTCGGCGGCCGAAAGTCCTGGACAGATCCGAAAGTCAGGCACTTTCGGCGGCACCTTCGGCGGCCGAAAGTCCCAGACAGAGACGAAAGTCTCTTTCCGGGGGCAACTTCGGCAGCCGAATGCTGCCTCCACAAAAGAGGGTTCAGCGGCCGAAAGTCACTTCGGCAGCCGAACCTGAGCTTCTCCCGAAGGGCAGAAACTCAGCTCCTCTATGCACATTTTGCCTCCCACGCTCAAATCATGTAAAAACTAGTTCTAAAACATGCATACCTCACATACATTACACCTAGGGGTCTCAAACTATCATATACCCCATCTACAACACTTCCAACAACACATAAACAAGCTACATTGTTCATCAAAGCATCAAAACCCATAAACTCAACATATACCCTAACATGCATTTCTACCCATAGATCTTGCATAAAACTTAGTTAAAACACATAAGGAGCTTAAGATCGGCTCTTACCTCTTGGAGATCGAGAGGGAGACGACCTAAACTGGGAGATCCACGAAAATGAGCTCCTGAGTTCCCAAAGCTCCAAAACTTGTTTCAAAAGCTTAGATCTTCAAAACCAAGGGAAAACAAGTGAAAATCTTGAAAGATTTAGAGGAAGAACATCAAAAATGGGTGAGGGGCGGCGGAAAGCTCACCTTGGCCGAAAATGGGGAAAAGCTCGCCCGTTTTCGGCTAAGGGACCCTTTTATAGTGGCTGGCCAGACCACGTTCGGGGGCCGAATGTGCCTCCGCATGCATGCCATGTTCGGCGGCCGAACATGAGGTTCGGCGGCCGAACCTGGACTTCCCTCACTCATGCTTTCGGGGGCCTAACGTGCCTCCAAAACGCATGCATGTTCGGCGGCCGAACTTGCCTTTCGGCGGCCGAACCTGAGTTTTCCTCCAATGCTATTTTCATGTAAAAACTCATTTTCTTTTATACTTAAAACATTAAAATACATGAAAACATTTTATAAAACGTGTTCTTACCCTTCTAGAGATTTCCGACGTTCGAGATCCCACCGGACGGTAGGGATTTCGATACCGGAGTCTAGCCGGGTATTACATTCTCCCCCCCTTAAGAACATTCGTCCCCGAATGTTCCTCGACTAGTACATAGCATAACAAACATCATAACATACATACATACATATAAAACACATAGGGACTAACCTTAAAAGAGGTGGGGATATTGCTGGAGCATAGACTCCCGTGTCTCCCAAGTGCATTCTTCTATGTTGTGGTGGTTCCAAAGGACTTTCACCATTGGGATTTCCTTGTTTCTCAACTTTCTGATCTGAGTGTCAAGAATCCGCACTGGCTGCTCTACATAGGTGAGATCCTCTTGGATCTCTACATCAGGCTCACTAAGAACCTTGCTCGGATCTGACACGTACTTTCTTAACATGGAAACATGGAAAACCGGATGGATTCTGTCCATAGATGCAGGCAAGTCCAGCTTGTACGATACACTCCCAATCTTTTGCAAGACTTCAAAGGGTCCGATGTATCGTGGGGCTAGTTTACCTTTCTTTCCGAAGCGAACCACTCCCTTCATTGGAGACACCTTGAGCAATACCAGATCCCCCTCCTGAAACTCTAACTGTCTCCTGCGGACGTCTGCATAACTCTTCTGTCTGCTTGCAGCAGTCTTGATTCTTTCTCTGATGATGGGTACCACCCTGCTAAAGCCTTCTCTCCAACTTCCTCCCAGCAAACAGGGGACCTGCACTTCCTTCCATACAAAGCTTCATATGGAGCCATCCTGATGCTAGCATGATGGCTGTTATTGTAGGCAAACTCCACCAAAGGTAGATGCTGCCTCCAAGAACCGCCAAAGTCCAACACACACATTCTGAGCATATCCTCTATGGTCTGGATGGTCCTTTCTGACTGTCCGTCCGTCTGTGGATGGAAGGCAGTACTGAAATCCAATCTGGTACCCATGGCATCCTGCAGACTCCGCCAAAACCTGGAGGTGAACTGGGGCCCTCTATCTGACACTATAGAAACGGGAACCCCATGCAGTCTGACAATCTCGTTTACATACACCTGCGCTAACTTGTCCACAGAATAGCCACTCCTGACAGGGATGAAGTGAGCAGATTTGGTGAGTCTGTCCACAATCACCCATATGGAGTCCAATCTGTTGGACGCTGCCGGTAACCCCACTACGAAGTCCATAGCTATATTCTCCCATTTCCACTCTGGAATAGGTAGCGGGTTAAGCATTCCAGCTGGCTTCTGATGTTCCAGCTTCACCCTCTGACATACTTCGCAGGCGGACACAAACTGTGCCACTTCTTTCTTCATCGCTGGCCACCAATAAACCTTCTTTAAATCTTGATACATCTTGGTGGCTCTGGGGTGAACGCTGTATCTTGCATTATGAGCTTCTCTCATAATGTCTCCCTTAAGCCCTATGTCATCTGGTACACATAATCTGCTCCCATAGCGGAGGATCCCCTTACTGTCAAATCTGAACTCATTATCTTTGCCCGACTGAACAGTCCTGGCAATCTTCACTAACTCTGGGTCCTCATGCTGTTTCTGAGCCACCTGCTCCAGAAACACGGGTATCACCTTCATCTGTGCAATCAAAGCACCTGTACCAGACAACTCTAACTGTAGACCTTCATTCATGAGCTTGTAAAACTCCTTCACCACTGGTCTCCTTTCTACCGTGATGTGGGATAGACTGCCTAGTGACTTCCGGCTTAGGGCGTCTGCCACGACATTCGCCTTACCCGGATGGTACTGAATCTTGCAATCATAGTCACTCAGTAGCTCTACCCATCTCCTCTGCCTCAAATTCAGATCCCTCTGACTCAAGATGTACTGCAGGCTTTTATGATCCGTGAAGATCTCACATTTTACCCCATAGAGGTAGTGCCTCCACATCTTGAGTGCAAAGATTACTGCTGCCATCTCTAGGTCATGTGTGGGGTAATTCAACTCATGCTTCTTCAGCTGCCTAGAAGCATAAGCAATCACCTTCTCATTCTGCATCAGTACACAACCCAGTCCCACACGGGAAGCATCACAAAAGACTGTAAAGTCCTCATCACTAGATGGCAGAGCTAAAACTGGTGCTGAAGTCAACCTCTTCTTAAGTTCTTCAAAACTCTCTTCGCACTGGTCGGTCCACAGAAACTTCTGATTCTTCCTGGTTAGTCTGGTCAGAGGAGCTGCTATCTTCGAGAAGTCCTGAACGAACCTCTTGTAGTAACCTGCCAAACCCAAGAAACTCCTGATCTCCGTCACTGAAGTGGGTCTAGGCCAGTTAGCTACGGTTTCTGTCTTCTTGGGGTCTACCTCTATTCCATTCTCTGACACTACATGCCCCAAGAACGAAATGCTCCTCAGCCAGAACTCACATTTAGAGAACTTGGCATACAAGCCATGTTCCCTCAAAGTCTGCAAGACCAACCGCAGATGATGGGCATGCTCCTCTGCATTCCTGGAATACACTAAGATATCATCTATGAAGACAATAACAAAGTGATCCAGGTACTGGCTAAACACTCTGTTCATGAGATCCATGAATGCTGCAGGGGCGTTGGTTAACCCGAACGGCATTACAAGGAACTCAAAATGCCCATATCTGGTCCTGAAGGCTGTCTTCGGCACATCCTCATCCCTTATCCTTAGCTGATGGTACCCCGATCTTAGATCTATTTTGGAGAAACAACCCGCTCCGGCTAGCTGGTCGAATAGATCATCGATCCTTGGCAGAGGGTACCTATTCTTGGTAGTGACTTTGTTCAACTGCCTGTAGTCGATACAAAGTCTAAGGGATCCATCCTTCTTTCTTACAAACAGCACTGGAGCACCCCAGGGTGAGGTACTCGGTCGGATGAAGCCCTTGTCTACCAATTCTTGCAACTGTTCTTTCAATTCTTTCAACTCAGCTGGTGCCATCCTGTAGGGAGGGATAGAGATCGGTCTCGTTCCAGGCATTAACTCTATTTCGAACTCTATCTCCCTAGCAGGTGGTAAACCTGGAAGCTCGTCTGGGAACACATCTAAAAACTCATTAACCACTGGCACTGCGGCGGGCTCTCTAATCTGACTATCTAGCTCTCTCACATGAGCCAAATACCCCTGACATCCCCTCCTAAGCAACCTACGAGCCTGAAGAGATGAGATCAAACCTCTAGGTGTACCCCTCCTGTCTCCTCTGAAGACTACCTCTGATCCATCCTGACCTCTGAACCTGACTACCTTGTCCCTGCAGTCCAAGGTAGCACCATGGGTAGATAACCAGTCCATCCCTAGAATGACGTCAAAATCTGTCAACTCTAGAACCACAAGGTCGGCGGACATGCATCTCCCCTCAACAAACACTGGACTACATTGGCAGACTGACTCTGCCACTGATGGATCACACTTGGGTCCACTGACCCAGAGAGGACACTCTAACCCAGAAGTCATCAATCCCAACCTCTCTACGGCCCTCGGAGCAACAAAAGAATGAGATGCACCAGGGTCCATCAATGCATACACATCAGAACAACCAATGATGAGATTACCTGCCACCACGGTGTTGGATGTGTTAGCCTCTTGCTGTGTCATTGTGAAGATCCTTGCTGGAGCTGACGGACCTTCACCTCTGAAACCCGCTGAAGAAGAGGCTGCTCCTCTCCCTCTACCTCTGCCACTGGCTTGAGTTGGTGCTGGGGCTACTGGCTGAGCTACACTGCCTGAACCTGTCTGCTGGGACTGTGCCATAACAGCTGCTCTAGGACAATCCCGAGCCATATGTCCCTCTTGCCCACATCTGAAGCAGGCTCTGGACCCATAGAGGCACACTCCCCTGTGTGGCTTACCACACTTCACACATGCTATATTGTCTGCTCCTGAGCTCGAGCCACTTCCTAATCCCAGACCTGACTTGATCTTGCTCCAGAACTTGTTCTTCTTCTGCTTCTTGGTGGTACTGCTCCACCTCTTACTACCTGAACTTAAAGAAGAAGGATCCATTTTTCCCCTACCTGGGGTTTTGGAACCGGAAGGCTGTGCTGCTGACTGTTTGACATTTCCCTCGATGATAGCACTAGCCTCCATCCTCCTAGCCATATCCACTATGGCATGAAAACTCTCTCTATCTGCTGACTGTACCAAGGAGGAATACCTGGGATGGAGCTTCATGATATACCTCCTTGACTTCTTCTGATCTGTATCAAGGTTCTGCCCAGCAAATGGCAGCAACTCCATAAACCTGTCAGTATATTCATCTACACTCATGTCATCAGTTTGCCTCAACTGCTCGAATTCTATCATCTTCAATTCCCTTGAACTATCAGGGAAAGCCCATCCTGCAAACTCATTTGCGAAATCCTCCCATGAAAGACTGTCCACCCTCGGTTTGATGTAGTTCTTGAACCACTCACGGGCCTTCTTGCATTTTAGGGTGAACCCAGCCATCTGAATGGCTCTACTGTCATCCGCCCCTATCTCGTCTGTTATCATTTTGACCCTTTCCAGATACACAAATGGGTCATCACCACTATCGTATTGGGGAGCACCCAGCTTCATGTAGTCGGTCATCTTGACCTTGCTCCCTCTGGATGAGCTAGGGTTAGGAGGTTGAGTAACTGGGGCTGCTGGTTCTGTAGGTGGTGGAGGTGGTGCAACATTTTCTGAGGTAGGGTTTGCTGGATTTGGATAGTAGGGTGGAGGTGGGTACATTGGGTACTGAGAGTATGGTGGGTAGTATGGTGGGTATGGCATCTGTGTGGGATAAGGGGTGAAACTAGGGTAATCCGATGTACCTCCCATCGAATACCCGGGATTCTGTGAGAAAGGTGGGTAATGAGGTGGCTGAACAAAACCCGAGGCCTGAGTGCCTCCTTGGGACTCTCCCATGCCTTCCTCTGGCATACTCATCCCCAAACTGCCATCCCTCCTCTGGTCCACATCCATGTCATCTCCCACATCTTCTGACATACCACCTTGAACTGTTCCTCGTACTGATCTGCTCCTACCCAGATCCAGAGACCTTCTAGGGTCTCTTGCTACTCTGTCCCTGTTGGACCTGCTAGACATTGCCCTAGGCAATGCTGGAGGACGGGCGCTCATGCCCTCATCCTCAGGTGGCACTCCAGTCAATCGTGCAGATCGACGAGTTCCTCTCATCCTGTTTTCTGGAAAACCACACATAGCACAAACATCAGCATCATATGGTTCATGTGGGCACACATGAACCCTCATCACAAACATCACATAGCATAGCATATCATTTATGCACATGCATATAATCATGGCATATCACATCATCATGTAAGACAGGACTCCACATCCTATCCTAGTGGACATGACCTTTCCTATTGTGCTTGACCTTCTAGAACATCTATGAGCCCGACACTCTAGGTCCGATCATGTGAACCTAGGGCTCTGATACCATTCTGTAACAGCCCGAAAATCTGGACCGCTACCGGCGCTAGGATCCAGATCGGCATAAGGCCGCCGGGACCCGTAGCAAGCCTGACATATATCCTGTAAACCTGTAAATCCCATACATGATCCACAAAACTCATAAACCTATAAACATTCTCATATAACAACCGAGCTCAACCTGTACATAAACATAAACATATCATAAACCTCCACTGGAGTCCTCATCAAATGCTCCAATGGGGTAACTCATCATACATAAGCTTGGTTGAAACATAAGCTCATATCTCATATCATAAAGACCATGTACATACAAGTGGGATTAACAATCTGTATTGGTCAAGCACAACTCTATCCTCAATATTCAAAATTTCACAACATAAATTAAAACTCTTTTACATTACATCATAATACAATTGTCATGTCCACAATCTAACTATTACATAACATCACTTCGTGCTCTGGCTAACCTCCTGGTCTACCCTGTACCTGCACATCTGGGGTTAGGGGAGAGGGGTGAGCTATAAAGCCCAGTGAGCAGAATAGAGAAAACATATATTAAAATATTTCATGCTTCCATGAAATGCAACACATCACAAACATATCACATAAGGATGGTATTGTCACCTATAGTCCTCAACATAGTCCAATCGTGCCAGGGGCGTAGAATGGGCCTCACTGGTCTTTCTCTTACATACATAACATAACATAACATTCCAATATGCCAGGGGCGTAGAATGGGCCTCACTGGTCTTTCTCTTAACATAGTCCAGGGGCGTAGAATGGGCCTCACTGGTAATCCGTACCGTATCATCCTCATATCATACCATAGGAGGACTAGAGGATCATCCAATGACCCATCCGCATCCACATCATATTATGCAATGCAACATATTCGTGAATACTAATGCAAACAACCTAGAATATCGCATGGCATATATGATGCATGAACATGCTCCAAAAAGTTATATTTCATTTAATTAAAAACTTAAGGTTCATTCCACTCACCTCTTAGCTGAAGCTCAACAGACTCTGAAGCAGCTATCTCACTGCTGGGGTCCCTGATTTCTCGGGTCCGAACCTACACAGGTGGACTCAAATAAGGGACCGAACATACGTAAACATGACTCATAAATACTCCCCAAAAACCCCCTAGAACATCATGAAAACATCACATAGAAATATGCATGAAATGGCTGAACAGTGCACTTTCGGCGGCACCTTCGGCGGCCGAAAGTTCCAGACAGAGACGAAAGTCTCTTTCCGGGGGCAACTTCGGCAGCCGAATGCTGCCTCCACAAAAGAGGGTTCGGCGGCCGAAAGTCACTTCGGCGGCCGAACCTGAGCTTCTCCCGAAGGGCAGAAACTCAGCTCCTCTATGCACATTTTGCCTCCCACGCTCAAATCATGTAAAAACTAGTTCTAAAACATGCATACCTCACATACATTACACCTAGGGGTCTCAAACTATCATATACCCCATCTACAACACTTCCAACAACACATAAACAAGCTACATTGTTCATCAAAGCATCAAAACCCATAAACTCAACATATACCCTAACATGCATTTCTACCCATAGATCTTGCATAAAACTTAGTTAAAACACATAAGGAGCTTAAGATCGGCTCTTACCTCTTGGAGATCGAGAGGGAGACGACCTAAACTGGGAGATCCACGAAAATGAGCTCCTGAGTTCCCAAAGCTCCAAAACTTGTTTCAAAAGCTTAGATCTTCAAAACCAAGGGAAAACAAGTGAAAATCTTGAAAGATTTAGAGGAAGAACATCAAAAATGGGTGAGGGGCGGCGGAAAGCTCACCTTGGCCGAAAATGGGGAAAAGCTCGCCCGTTTTCGGCTAAGGGACCCTTTTATAGTGGCTGGCCAGACCACGTTCGGGGGCCGAATGTGCCTCCGCATGCATGCCATGTTCGGCGGCCGAACATGAGGGTCGGCGGCCGAACCTGGACTTCCCTCACTCATGCTTTCGGGGGCCTAACGTGCCTCCAAAACGCATGCATGTTCGGCGGCCGAACTTGCCTTTCGGCGGCCGAACCTGAGTTTTCCTCCAATGCTATTTTCATGTAAAAACTCATTTTCTTTTATACTTAAAACATTAAAATACATGAAAACATTTTATAAAACGTGTTCTTACCCTTCTAGAGATTTCCGACGTTCGAGATCCCACCGGACGGTAGGGATTTCGATACCGGAGTCTAGCCGGGTATTACAGAAGAGGAATAGGCGTTTGGTTGTTTAATGTCGTAGGACTAGAAAAGGAGAATTGTTGCCCCTCTTGGGCAGAGTTTAGGTCATTTGGGACGTTAAGGTTACTTTCTTGGTGATTAGCCATCGTAGATCTCAGTGGGTTTTGTTAAGAGTGAAAACTCCGGTGATGAAAAGATCTCCGTCGTTTCCCACAGACGGCGCCAATTGATGATCTGAGATCCAAAAGAATAGGGTTTTACAAGGGTTTGTGTATTGAAGAATAAAGCTCTTTTTTTTCTCTCTATAGGGGTATCCCTTTTATCCTTTCTTTCTGCTTGCTGGTGACGTATAACGGCTCTCCCATGATTGGGCCACGCGTCTCTGCCATACAGATATGGGCATACGAGGATATCAGGCGCCTGCTCCATGCGTAACGGCCTCTGATTCTCCCCGTGCGTACGCTCGAGCGGATCTACCAGGCTGTATGACGAGTCTCGTTCTGGATTCTGGGCTGGGCCGAGAGCTGGGTTGGACGCTGAACCCAGGAGGAGAAGGAATCCATGGGAAGGTTATACGGGCTGGGCCGATCTCGATGAGGAAGAATCTGGCGGAGTCCTGCCTCAGGGGTCTGATGATCTGGGCTTGTTTTGAGAGGGCGTGCGGGCCTTCCTTTCATGGGCCGTGGCCGTAATCTAGGCCCAGGATTGGGGGTAGGGAAATCCAGCGGTCATCAGGATACAATTGCTAAGTCAAAACCGAATCCTCATATATTGTGGTTCGCTAGTTGACTGTGCGGTTATCGAACCCGGTCAAAAATAACCTTTTTGGTTATCCACAATTTTACAACTGTAGATAGTGGTAAAATAATCGAATTCACAGGGAATTGATACTCACCTATTTTTCTTATCAAAAACCAAGTAAATAAACTAAAAATAAAATAAAGGGGGGTTTTGAGATTTGATGAACTAAACTTGTAACGACCCGAAAATCGGACCGCTACCGGCGCTAGGATCCAGATCGGCTTAAGGCCGCCGGGACCCGTAGCAAGCCTGACATATAACCTGTAAACCTGTATAATCCCATACATGATCCACAACATACATAAAAATTAAAACTTTTCTTTACATGAACATCAACCAAACTCAACCTGTGCATAAACATTAACATAACATTGATCCCTCTGTGGGATCTCATCAGTGCCCCCAAGGGGTGACATAACATACGTTGAGTTGGTTTACATAAACATCGTAAAAATCTCTAAGATCATGTGTTAAAGGGATAGCACAATCTATGGTCAAGCACACACTAACATCCATAAACCTCATTACATAACTATACTGTACTTTTACATTACAATTTGATCATGTCCATTGCTAGCTATTACATAAGCATGACTTCTTTACTCTATCCGGACTCCCGCACTATACTGTACCTGCAAGCCTGGGGGTAAAGGGAGAGGGGTGAGCTAAAAGCCCAGTGAGTTGAACTATAAAACATATTAACACTATGTTTTAATGAAATGCATCATAACACAGACAATTCACATAAGGGTTGGGTGAACTTGTCTCCAATTAGTCCAAGCTAACATAGTGCCAGGCCGTAGCATGGGGTCCTGGTCTTCCTGTCATACATACATTACTTACCATTATTCCAGGGCCTCCTCTGGGCTCCTGGTCTTCGAGTCCACAATCGTGCCAGGCCGTAGAATGGGGTCCTGGTCTTTCATTTCCGTGCCAGGCCGTAGAATGGGGTCCTGGTCTTCCTGTCATGGACTAATTGGGTCATCCAACATTCACCCACATCAACAACACATAATACAATGCGGCATATTCGTGAAACTAATGCAATCACCCTATTGCATGATCATGATGCATGAAACATGATAAAACATTTAATTTAAAAGATTAAGTTTAGTTCCACTCACCTCTGGCTGACTCTGACAACACCGAAGCAGCTGAACTCACTGCTGGGGTCCTCGGTTCCTCGGGTCCGAACCTACACAGGCGGACTCAAATGAGGGACCCAACATACCTGAACATAACTCTAAACTACTCCCCAAAAACCCCCTAGAACATCATGAAAACATCACATAAAAACATGCAAGAAATGGCTGAACAGGGTACTTTCGGCGGCAGGTTCGGCGGCCGAAAGTCCCTCCAGAGCAGAAAGTCAGGCAGGTTCGGCGGCACCTTCGGCGGCCGAACCTCCCAGACAAATCCGAAAGTCTTCTTTCGGGGGCAAGCTTCGGCAGCCGAATGCTGCCTCCACAAGGGGGTTCGGCGGCCGAACCTGGTTTCTGCCAGAAGGGCAGAAACTTGGTTCACATGAACCCCTTGCCTCCCAAAACCTCAAATCATGCATAAATCTCAACCAAAACATGCATACAAGTTCCTAGGGGTCTCAAACAGTCATATACCCCAACTACAACACTTCAAACACACACAATCAACACACATTGTTCAAAACATCAATATTAACCCATAACTCAACATATAACCTAACATGCCTTTCTACCCATAGATCTTGCATAAAACTTATTTAAAATACATAAGGAGCTTAAGATCGGCTCTTACCTCTTGAAGATCGAGAGGGAGACGACCTAAACTTGGAGATCCACGAAAATGAGCTCCTGAGTTCCCAAAGCTCCAAAACTTGGTTTAAATGCTCAAAACTTGCAATGTGAGTTTAAAACTCAAGAAAAATGGAAGAGATTTGGAGGAAGAACACAAGAGTTGCAAAGGGAAGGTCGGAAGCTTGCTGTGGCCGAAAATGGGAGAAAACTCGCCCATTTCGGCTAAGTGCCCCTTTTATAGGTGGCTGGCCAGGCCACGTTCGGGGGCCGAATGCGCTTCCGCATCCATGCAATGTTCGGCGGCCGAACTTGACTTTCGGCGGCCGAACCTGGACTTCCCTAACTCATGCTTTCGGGGGCCTAACGTGCCTCCAAAACGCATGCATGTTCGGCGGTCGAACTTAATTTTCGGCGGCCGAACCTGGGTTTTCCTCCAAAGACTTTTCATGTAAAAACTCATTTAATTTCATACTTAAAATCATAAAACACATTAAAACATTTTTATAGAACATGATTCTACCCTTCTAAAGGTCTCCGACATCCGAGATTCCACCAGACGGTAGGAATTCCGGTACCGGAGTCTAGCCGGGTATTACAAAACTAGATTTAAAAGCCAAAACGTAAAGCAAATAATAAAGTAAAGAGAATTCAATAATGAGAAAAGTCTAGTTGAAGAATTGGATCCACTTCAGTTGTTGGCATTGATCATTGACTCTTATATTCTTTTATTTGACTCAATAAATTAGTTACGGGGGTGGAAGACGCTTCTCACCACCATATCCCTCCTTAAGCATAGACTAACTAGGAAACGTTCTCTAATTAATCACTAATCAATAAGTTGCCAAGAAATATACTTGGGGCTTTAGATTCATTCAACTGTCAATTGCATTAAGAAATAGAGAGACCTAATTCTAGCTATCCAAACGTATGGTGATATTGCTAGGTTATGCAATCTCCTTGGTTTTTACACCAAGAATTACTAGTGTTTGAATAATTCAAGAAATTACGGACTTAAACTATCCAAACTAACAAATTATTACTTTGCAATTAAGAATCAATGGACCCTATTGATCTAAACAACAAAGTAACAATAGAATTAAGCATGAAATTGCATAAATATTGATAAATAAAAAATAAACATCATATGTTCAGATCTCACAATCCATAAACAAACTAAAGTTTCACATAATCTTCAACTAGAAAAAGAGGTTTCAACCACTCATAGCTGAAACTAACATAAAAATAAAAGAAAGAAAACAAAAAAGAAGAAGAAGAAGGGTCGGCCGTGCTGCGGCAAGAGGCGCGAAGCTGCTGTGGCAAGAGGCGCGCAGCTGCTGTCTTCAATTCCCAAGATGAAGATTGTTTTTCTTGCTGATTTGGTTCCCTATTTATAACTGATTTGTGCAGCCCTTTGTTTCCTTATTTAGATGGAGTCCTTTTTCCTATTTAGAGTTGGATTCTTTGAAAGCAATTGAATCTTTTTTAGATTTGGCTTCCTTGATATGCGGGATAGGGTGCTGAGTTGTCTTGAAGAGTTGCTGAGCTGTTGGACAGCTTTAAAGCCATTTTTCACCAAATTATCCTTTTATATTATTTTCTGCAAAATAAGATCAAAACTACAAAATTAGGTAGAAAATGTGTAAATTAGCATTGATAACATCATGAAAAATGAGACTAATTTTGGCTTGATCACTAGTATCTCTGGCAATTCCACCTCGTCTCACACGGGTAGTCCTTTTTTCGCAGTCCCACTAGCTCTGCACAATTTTTCTGACCCAGGGTGGCTCTGATACCAATTGAAACAATCCGGCTCAAACTGACTCAAATAACTTTTGAACCCACTTTTCAATTGACCCAAAATGGTTAATTGACTGTGCGGTTGTCGAAACCGATCAAAAATAACCTTTTTGGTTATCAACAATTTTACAACTGCAGATAGTGGTAAAAGGATCGAATCCACAGGGAATTGATACTTACCTATTTTCCTTATCAAGACTAAGTAAATAAACTGAAAGTAAAATAAAAAGAGGGGGGTTTTGAGATTGATGAATTAAATTAATACTGAAAGCAACAAAGTAAAGCAAATAATTAAAGTAAAGAAATTCAATAATGAGAAAAGCTCTAGTTGAAGAATTGGATCCACTTCAGTTGTTGGGATTGATCATTGACACAAAGATTCCTTTATTTGATTCAATAAATTAGTTATGGAGGTGGAAGACGCTTCTCACCACCATATCCCTCCTTAAGCATAAATTAATTAGGGAACATCCTCTAACTAATCACTAATCAACAAGTTGCTAAGGAACGTCTTTGGGCCTTTGGCATTTAACAACTGTCAATTGCATTAAGAAATAGAGAGATCTAATTCTAACTACCCAAACGCATGGTGATATTGCTAGATCATGCAATTTCCTTAGTTTTTACACCAAGAGTTACTTGTGTTTGAATAATTCAAGCAATTACGGACTTAAAACTATCCAAACTAATAAATTATTACTTTGCAATCAAGAATCAATTGGCCCTATTGATCTAAACCACAAAGCAACAATGAAATTAAGCATGAAATTGCATAAATATTGAAAAACAAAAGATAAACAATGTATGTTCAGATCTCCCAATCCATAAAACAACTAAAGTTTCACCTAATCTTCAACTAGAAAAAGAGGTTTCAGCCACTCATGGCTGAAACAAAACACAAAATAAAAGAAAGAGAAGAGGAAAGGAACCAATCGGCGCTTGGGGAGGAAGGAGAGGTATGACCACTTGCAATCCGTATGTTGGAGAGAAAGAAGAGGTGGGCGTGCGGCTTGGAGAAGCTTTTATAGCCCAAGGTGTTATCCTAGGTTTTCTTGATGAGGTGGAGCCTTCTTTTGAATTTTGAATTTTGAATGTCCTCTTTTGAATTTTGAATTTTGAATGTCCTCTTTTGAATTTTGAATTTTGAATTTTGAATTCTTGGGAGGCAAGTACATCTTCTTGAGATTTGGGTTCCTGAATAAGCTGAATTGAATGCTGAATTTCAAATTTCAAATTTTGAATGTTCTCTTATGAATTTTGAATTTGAATTCTTGGGAGACAAGTGCATCTTCTTGAGATTTGGCTTCCTCAACAAGGGAAAGACTTCTTGAAGATTTGAAATTTAAATTTCAAATTACTCTGCTGAATATACTTTCCTTATTTATCTTCACTTCAGCTGCAACTTGACTTGGGCAAACATGCTTGTTCTCCTTTATCCTATTTTAGGCAGTTTTAAGAGTATTTTCACCAAATTACCTCTTTACACCGTTTTCTGCAAAATAAGATTAAAACCACAAAATTAAGCAGAAAAAGTGTAAATTAACATTAATAACAATATGATAAAATGGTCTAAACTTGGTCTGATCATTAACCCAAGTTATTTAATAGTATTAAGTCATGATTTATATATTACCAATTTAATTGGTAATTTGTCGATGTGGGACTCTTTCCCATGTCAAGCAGGCAGCTGAATATCACAGTGTTCCTGTATCATTGTTGAGCTGAAGTCCTTTTTGTGGAGGAGAAAAAACAGGTTTGGCAGTAGTAATCCCAACATCTTAAATAGGCATACTTGCTTTGACTAAAGAGAAGCCCGGCATACTTGCTTTGACTAAAGAGAAGCCCAGTTGAGGATCTGGCTATTTCTTGCTAAATCATTGTTGATAAACCAGCTCCATTGTTCTCATCAGTGACTTCATTGTCCAAGAGAGTTTCATGAACCTGAGCAACATGGGCATTGCTTGATGTGCCGACGTTACTATGTTTCAAATCTTTGTACCAGTCTGGATATCCATTTAGTTTGAAGCCAGTATCTTGATAGTGCTCATGTATCTTGCAGTAGTTGCAGAATCGATCGTCCTTCTTACTGCCATCTCACTTCTTATACTGGTTCCTTATATTTTCCCCTTTTGGCTTGGGTCTAGTTTCTTTTATTAATAAAGCAGTGGTGTGATCCATAGCATCTATAACAACTTGTGCCTCTCATTGTTTCTCACCACGGTAAAGCATAGAATAAGCTTTGGGTAAGGGTTCCAATAATAAGATTTAGTTACGTACATGATCATAGCTATCGTTTAATCCCATTAGAAACTTGATTAATTTGTCTTCATTTTTTATGTCAGCCACTAACTTAGCAGCACCACAAGAGCAAGTAGGAAATGTTTTCAAGCAAGAAAGCTCATCCCACAATTGTTTTCAGCTTTGTGAAATAAACCATCAAAGTAAGATTACCTTGGCTGAAGGTATTGATTTCTCTTTTTATTTGATACAATAGTGGCTCGTTGCTTTCCCCAAAACGTTACTCTAACTCCATCCATAGTTCATATGCAGTTGTAGCATATAGGAAGGCTTCCACAATCTCCTTAGAAATGGAATTGAGAATCCATGACAGCACCATGCTATCTACATACTGCCATTTTTTGAAGTTGCATGAATCTTCAAAGGAGATTGTGGAAGTCTTTCGATATGCTACAATTGCATATGAACTATGGATGGAGCTATGCAGAGCAATTGGGAAATCAGGTCACAAGGAATCGTGGCTCTGATACTATGCAGAGCAAGCAGAAAAAGGATCATGAAAGAAAAATTCTCCAAAAATGTATATTGAGAAGGATTACATAGTGTTTATATACATGTGAATGGTACATTCTATAGCCTTATTTTATTGTAACAAATTGTACAACATTTATTCTATACTATTCTAGAGTCTTTTATTGTGGATTCATGTAGCATAGCTATATTTCTTCAAAGTGCAAAGGAGAAAAAATTTCAAATAATTTCAAGATGATAATCCCAACAGACAAGCTGATAGATCCCAGGATTCCACTCCATTGACTTCTTTGACAGCCTTGTTTTTGGTGAAATATTACCATATGTCCATTCCATGCACAACGACTTTATTATAACTATTGAGCATGGTGAATGTTAAGTAGAACTCCCTATAATCAATGATTAATATTTAACAATTTTAGATACAACGATTTAAAAAAAATTACTATAAGAAAAAATTCAATAAGTGATGTTTTAGCTTTTAAAAATATATTAAAATTTTTCTACCACTTTAACAAGAAGTCCACTTATTAATTTCTTTATTAGTTTTAACAGTTAAGTATTACGAAAAAATTTAAAATATTCTCAAAATAGATAGATTAATTAGTAGACCTTTTATAAAACTGAGAGATCAATTAATAAGTTTTTTCAAATTATAAAAACTAAATAATAAAACTCTTAATGGCTAAAACTAGCAGAATGACTAACTAATAGATTTTTTAAAACGTCATGGATATTTTAATATATTTTTTAAAATCGAGAGATTAATTAATAAATTTTTTTATAATATAGGTATTAAATAATAAATTTTATTTTTTATTAGTGTTCTTTCTTAGAGGAAAATAGAAAATTTTACACATTGAAATAAGTACGACACATGAAATAGAAAGAAAATGAGAAGACATTCATGATTGCTTTAGCCTTCTTGTCTCATCACTTTCATTTTTTTTTTCAATATGAAATTCATTGATGACCATTAAAAGGAAGAAGAAAAAAAAAACTATTATATATACACTATGCTCACTTATCCATCATGTTCTAATGTATTTGCCTCTCCACCTACAACTAACAAAATACAAGGCCCACTTAACCCTTCATTTTCTCAGAAGGAGAAAAAAAAAAAGAAAGAAAAAGAAAATTACAGAAAACTTGGAGAGTGCTAGATCCTCCATTTTCATGGTTCTTCAAGAGCTAAACAACTGTGACTGCTAGCTTTCTAATTAAGATTACTATAAAAGAAAATTAGGGGGGAAAATTATGGATGTAACTTGAAGTTTAGACTCTAAGTAAATAGATACTGAGCTCAGGAGCTCCATTGCTGTCAGGATTCATCATGTAGAAAGCTTCAGAATCTCTAGACCCAACAATTCTCTCAAACTTAGCTCTCATGTACATGACTTCACTATCAGTTCCATTGTCACCTGGCAACACACCAGCACCCATTGAAATTGGCTCCACAGCTTTCAGCACCTTCCACTCTTTAGCCCCACATTCCTTCCTTGTCCCAAAACCACACTTCTTCCCATTACAGTAACTCCTCCACAAAGGCTCTTCAAGCAATCTCACTGCTTTATTTTTCTCCTCTTCTTTCTCCTTGTCACACTCCAATGCAATTCTGACCAAACCAGATGCCATTTCTCGAACCAATCCTCTAATTGGCGTAGCAAGTTCTATAAGAAAAGCTGGAGGCGAAGTGGGATCTCTTTGAAATGCAAAATGAACATGACCACGGCGGCAGCCGAAAAGGGTGCCGATCACACGAGGCCCAAGTCCCAGTTGTAGATTAGGCCGATTCTTGCCAAAAGCTGAAAGAACAGAGCGAAGTCTAGCAACTGCTACTGCTGGAAGCTTCTTCTTTGGAGTTAGCAAAGCAGCAGCATGGTTCCTAGAATTTTCTTGCTCATCATTTTCAGCTCCAATCTTCTTAGTCCAGTGGAAGTGCCTCTTGGAGGAGGAGTAGGCGGCGGCGGCGGCTTGAGAGGGTGGAGGCATGAGTGATGGGCTTGGTTTTGAGTTTGAGAAGGCAAAATTAAGGAGAAGGGTCCCCCTTATAGATGGTGAGGGAGGCAGATTCTGAGTTTTGATATGTATTTGATATGTGGGTCTTCCATATAATTGTTTGCTTTTAGCCCCTTCTTGTTGAGCAAGAGAATCTGACAAAAGAAACATTGGGTGCCCCACTGAACTGATTTAGCAAAGAGAGAGATTTGAATGGAAAAGAATAAATCAAAGGGGACAATTAGAGTCTAATTTCACTTTGTTGTGGGGTAAGGTATGGGGGATTTGCTTGAGCTTGACTAACTCTTTTGACCTGAAAATCCAATTCCAGAAAAGAATGGCTAATGCATTCCATTAAAAAAATAATAAATTAAAAGGATTTAGTTAATATGGTGCAGAAAATTTCATTGTTTAGTGATGCGGTTACAAAATAGACCTGTGTTGTGATTGATTAAATTTACAAAAAAGGTTACAAAATAGATCTGTGTTGTGATTGATTAAATTTACAAAAAAGAGAACGTGAGGTGGTGGGTACCTTTAACAGTCACTTTGATACTCAAGTCAGTAAACTAGAGAATAGGGTGAATATATAACTTAAAAATAGTTGTATAAGAGAATTGTGTACATTTACCTCTATAATCGTTCCCTTTTTATATTTTAAGAAAATGGAGATAAATATAACATTTCTTGATAATCTGTCAATGATGTGGCCGACTAACCTGATAAATATAACATTTCTTGATAATCTGTCAATTATGTGGCCAATTAACCATATAAGGGATTCTACCGAGTTAATTAGTTGGAAATCTCATAATTACAGATGTAATAGGATCCGCTGGATTATACCTGATAACGATAATTTTATGCCAAGACTCGTCTATCCAGGGGAGAGCGAATCTTGATGATGAATCTGGTGGTAAGGTGTCTGGGCCTTCCTTTTCTCGGGTCGAACCGCGATGCACACCTATTGAATCCTTGCCACGTGTTCCTATTTTATGGTGACAGCTCATAGTTTACTTTGAGCGATCGTGGTGTAATATCAGAGATCCCCCGCTGGTCTTCAATTCTTTAGATTCAAAGGTAACAATTGTTTTAACAATTTGAGACACGTGGCTTTTTGAGATTAGTCTTCCCCTGCTCACGTCGTTTTACCTATCTAACTCTTCAATGATGGCTAGCTCGTTTCTCAAACCGCATTTAAACCCTGTCATCAAAACCGTCTTATAAAAACCCTTCTTCTTCCTCAAATATCACTTTTGCTTACAACTGTAATCTTTACTTTTACAAAGACTCAGTCGCTCATTCTTTCTCGATTATACTCCCATACTTTCTTAGCAATTTCTTTTTTTCTTTTAAAATGAATAGGGATAGTTTCTCTTCTTCTTTTGGTGAAAGCTCTGCCTTAAGCTCATCCTCCAATGGGCCCATCTGTGCCCCGACCCCTATCGTTCCACTGAGGGTAGCTCGCAAAAGCGAAGGCAGCCTAATTAATGCATCCCTTTCATACTATCGGAGCAAGATGTAGATTGTCTTCACGACTAATACTAAATTTTTTGAGAGCCTTTTCGAATTTTTGCTCCTTCCTCAGACGTTCGCGTGATTGACCAGATCTTTGTAGAAGATGCTATCATAATCTTCGAAGACTAGCTGAAGGTGGGTCTTCGATTCCCCATAGACCCTTTTTTGTTGAGGTCCTTCCATTTCATGAACTTATAGTCGCCCAACTGCATCCTAACGGCTGGAGAATTTTGACGGCCTTCCGGTTTGTTTGTCTTAATAACAACATTGAACCGAGCGTGGCCCTCTTCTCTCAGGTGTCCCAACTGGATACTCGCAAAAATGAAGAGTTCTGATTTTTTTAGCGGTCGAAAATTTCAGACGATGTTTGACCGAATACCTCTTTCACTAAAACAATAGAAAAATAAGTTTTTTGTCTAACGTCACCGGACGTCTAAGGATTTCAAGCACCTCCAAACGAGTTGAAACCTGTGGGTGGAGTTGAGAAAGGATGGGGTCCAGCCATGGAGGGATGAGAATAAGACTCCAAACTTTCTTTTGACAATGGCTAAGTCCCCAAAGAAAATGGACATTACCAAGGTGGTGAGAACACCGTTTTGTCTTGGCAAAGTCATCTTTAGGCCAGCCAAACTCGGCAACTTTACCTGTCCAGCCTTCTTAGACTTGGGGAGAGCACTTCCCTTGCTAGAGATCATGGTATTTTTCTTTTTATTTTCTTTCAAATTTCAATCTGCCTCACTTACTTACTTACTTTTCAATTTACATAGATATGGTTAGGTCAAGAAGCAAATTTTTTGAAGCGGCACGTACTTCCTGCAAAGGCAAAGCTATCGCTGGGGTAACTGGCCCCCCTTCCAAGCGTGCTCACCGAGTAGAAGAAGTGATCATGCTTCCTCCTTCTCCTCTGCAATGTACAATAGAAGAGTCGGCTTCCTCATAGCCCGAGTCTTCTGCAATAGGTGCCTCTGCATCTGTCCCAGTTCCCGAGCATTCTACTACAGTTCCCACTTCTACTAAGCCCATTCCTGCATCGGTGGGGATTGATTCCTCGTGGACTCCTAGCATCCAATACCTGGGGCTAGCACTAACTCGAACACCTTCTCTCCTTGAGGATCCCAGCCTAGTCGTCCTACTAACTAAGAATGCTCTGAGACTTGGGGACCGTCGTTGCCTGAACGAGGTCAAGACGGATGAGCTTTTTGACAATGTTATGCATTTTGCTCTAGAGAGTACCCTCTGTGCCTATATGGCCAAGGAGTGTAATAAGGTCTTGAGGTGGGAGTTTGGTGCTCAAGAAACAGATAGAAGGCTCCTGGCAAAGGAATGCTCGAGGATGAAGGCTCGGGTTGATGAGGTGGAAGGCACCATGAAAGAGATTCTGGAATTAGTGGATAAGCTCCAGGCTGACCTGGGTGAGGCCAATGCTTCCAAACTGGCCTTGAAGAATTGGGCAAAGAGCTCCGAGGATCAAGTGGCCCTACTTTATCGCTAAGTGCGTAAACTACAATCTCAGGATGAGGAGGCTCGGGTCGCCTCTATCAGGATGGCTGAGCTTGCGGCAGAACTTTGAGAGATGGTGGCCTAGGGTGGGAAGATGTTCGTACAAGGCCAAGGGTCCGTCAAGAAGGAGCTTCTCAAGTGTTTTCCTATAGAGAACTTCTCTTGGATCAACGTTATCTTCCCTGATGAGGAGAATGAGGATGAGGAGAATGAGGATGAGGATGGGCTTAACGAAGAAGGACTAATTGAAGATAACCCTCCTGATCCGGCTTCTAATGTAATAGCCAATGATGAACCTGTAACAGAAGCTCGGGAGGAGGCGACTGATAATGTCCCTCCTGCCCTGTAATAAGTCTTTTATTTAAATGAAAAATATTTTATTTTGATAGTTTTGTATGATCAATATGTAACTATAAATCTTGTCTACTCAAGACTTAAATGATTTCTTTTAAAAGACTGCTAAGGGATTGACACCTGACTATCGTACCGGTGATAAAATAAATAACTTAAAAACTTTTGAACAACGGGGTTAACACTCGGACATATGGCTTAGCAGATGCCTGCCTTGGGCCTAAAATACCTTATAGGATTTCTTATAATCTCGAGGCTAGTACTTGTCCGCAAACACCCATCTTATGGTTTGGGCCTTAAATGCCTTGAAAATTTTATATGGGTCAACACCCTGTAGTTGAACCTAGCAAAACCTACCTCCTGGCCTGGTATGAATGTCTTGATTTATGGGGCCAACGCACAGTCTTTTTCCTGGCTTATACTCACCTTATGGCCTGGCCTGGCAAATACCTTAGAACTTTTTATGGGTCGGGACTATCACCCTGTCACGTGGCCTAGCTAACAGCCGCCTTATGGCTTTGGCATAAAATGCCTCTTTTAGTGAGACTGATGCCCTGCCTTTTGGCCTAGCAAAGCCCGTCTTGTGGCCTTGATCAATGGATTTGATGCCTAGATTGCGATCTGACAGAACCTGCCTTGTGACCTAACCTGGTGAAACCCGCCTTATAGCCTTGATTAGTAGATCCAATGCTTGGAATGTGGTGTGGCGGAACCCACCTTGTGACCTGGACTGGTAGAACCCGTCTTGTGGCCTCAATTAATGGATCTGACGCTCGGATTGTGATCTAGCAGAATATGCCTTGTGGCCTTGATTAGTGGGACCAACGCTCAGATTATGGTCTAGCGGAACCCACATTGTGACCTGACCTGGCAGAACTCGCCTTGTGGCCTTGATTAATGGGATCAATGCCCGGATTGTAGTCTAGCTGAACTCGCCTTGTGACCTAGCCTGACAAAACGCGTCTTGTGGTCTTGATTAGTAGGACTAACGTCCAGATTGTGGTCTAGCGAAACCCCCCTTGTGACCTGGCCCAGTGGAACACGCCTTGTGGTCTTGATTAATGGGATCAACACTTGTATTGTGGTCTGTCGGAACCCGCCTTATGACCTGGCCTGCCGGAACCCACCGTGTGGCCTCGATTAGTAGGACCAATACCTGGATTGTAGTCTAGCGAAAACCGTCTTGTGGTCTTGATTAGTGGGACCAATGTCTGGATTGTGACCTGGCAGAATCTGCCTTGTGGCTTGCCATGAATGTTCCTTATCTTTTTTGAAAAAGGTAACCCCATCATTTTTTGTCACTAAAGAACACAATATGTAAAAAAAATACCTTGTTAACTATTATTAATAAAATTTTCTCATGTTACAAATATTCCATGACTTGGTCATCTAATTTGGTCAGCCTATAAGACTCTGGGCGAATAACCTTTGAGACCTTAAATAGTCCTTTTTAGTTTTTTTCGAGCTTACCAGATTGGTTGTTACATCTCCTGTGGTTTACTTATTTTTCCAAATCATCACTAGGTCCTTCTTCGATTACATGAATAATCCCCATAGGCTCCCTATTAAGGGTGGTTTCAGGAGTTGTTGCCTCGGGTTCAAGTCTTCTCTCCTCCCTACCCTTCTTGGTGAACTTTTGAAGAGTGTCATCCCTTATCAGCCTCTCGATCTCATCTTTTAGCTGCCGACACTCCTCCGTTGTATGGCCGTGATCTTCCTGAAAATGGAAATACTTAGTCCTGTCTCGTCTTTCTGCTTTCTCGGGATTGAGTTTGGATGGCCACTTGACCTCCTTGTCATTTTTCCTGACCACATCAGAATATGTGTCCTGAGTTATTTAATAGAGTATAATTCTTATACTTACTTTGGTCATCCCTACTTCGGGAGACAGGGTAACTCCTGTGATCTTCTTCATATCCTTGCCTCTCTGGCTTTTGACTTTGTTTTTAATTCACCCTCTTATCCTCCCTTAATGCTTAGACTTTGTCATCCAGCTTAACATACTTCTGGGCTTTTTTCATTAACTGTTGATACATAGCGGCTGGATTCTTGATCAAGAAATATATGAACTTAACGTTGTGTATTCCTTTCTTCAATACTTCGCATGTTATCTCATGATTTAGCTCCTCTACTTGTATTGCTTCAGCATTGAATCATGAGATAAATCTCCTTAAAGACTTGCCCTCTCCTTAGCGAATCTTTCGCAAGTCAGAGAAGAGTTTTTTAGGAGATATACAAGTAATAAATGTGAATTTGAATAACATAGCAAACTGCGTAAAGTTCTGAATTAAACCTGGCCTCAGATGTTGGTACTATTTCTAGGCCAAACCTATGAGTATTGACGGAAACACTCGGCACAACACAAAGTCGTTGACATCCTAAAGCTGCATGGTTGTCCTGAAGATCGCCAAGTAGCTTTTGAGATTTGTTGTTCCATCATATTTGTCCAAGCTGGGCAGCTTGAACTTGGTTGGGAATGTTTCTTCTAAGATTTCTTCTGATAAAGGCGAGGCACCATCCATGCCAAAATCCTCCTTATGCTCCTTCTGGTACCTTTGAATAGCCCTGATAGCGGTTGTCGAAGCCGTAAAAAATAAACCTATTATCAATCAACAAAATAATTTGTAGATAGTGGCAATAGGGTCGAACCACAGGGATTTGACACTAAAGATCTTTCTAATTATGACTTGGACAAGTGAATAAAAAATAATAAAAAGAGGGGGGTTTGTTTTGATGACAATGACTTAAAACTAAATAGTAAGAGAAAGTAATAATTTAAAAAGATTAGTAAATCAATAGGAGAAAAGCTCTAGTTGAAGTATGGATCTATTTCAGCTATTTAGAATTGATCATTGATTCTTTGATACTCTTATTTATTTCAATAAATTAGTTTAGGTTGTGGAAGACGCTTCTCACAACCAAATTCCTCCTTAGCTTTAGTTTGATTAGAAAACGTTTGCTAATCAATCACTAGTTAACAAGTTGCCAAGGAACGTTCTTGGGGTTTTTTACTTTTCAACTGTTAACTGCATTAAAATTTAGAGAAACCTAATTCTAACTTTGCCAACCGCGTGGTCAAGTTTATATTATGCAACCAAGTGTGCTTGTGTTCAAATAATCTAAGCAATTACGGATCTAAATTGTTTAAACTAACAATTTATCACTTATGCAATTAAAAGTAACAGGCCTTAATTGATTCTAATAACAAAGCAATAATAGCATGAAGATCAAGTTGCATAAATATTGAAGAATAGAAGCTTAACAATGGAGTTTTAAATCTTCCAATTCATCACAAAACTGAAATTTCCCAACTTCAACTAGAAAAGAAGGTGTTTAGCCACTCATGGTGGACAAAAATACAAAAAAAAGAAAGAAGAAAAGTAGAAGAAGAGAGCTGCGTGTTGCTTGCTGAATTTCTGCAGTAAATTCGATTCCCCTTGCTGGTTTTGGTGTTGTCCCTTTTATAGGTGGAGAGTCCTAATTCAATTAGGATTTGGAATCTTACTTTGAATTGGTCTTATGATGGTCTTTTAATTCCCCCTTGCCTTTGTATTTTATAATGAATAAAATTCCTTTGGTGAAGAATTTTCTTTGGTGTGACTTTTGGAGTTGTCATAGGATTGATCTTGTAGTGTTTGAAGTAGGATAGGACTTCAATGCTTTTGAAATTTGAAATTTTCTTTTTTCCCACGCTGCTGTCCTTGTCTGCGTCAGTTTGATTTGGGCAGTTGATTTGCCCAAATCGTTTGCCCATATCATTTCTACAAGTCAGTCCCAGTTTTCTGCTTCAGTTTTCTGCTTCAGCTTCCTGCGAGTGATTTGGCCAAATCACTTCGACCCAATCAATTTTCCAGCTTTTTCTGCACTTTTTCTCTAACTTTTCATTTTCTTACTTTTCTGCAAAAATATCACAAAAATATAAATTAAGCTGAAAAAATGTGTAATTAAACAATAATAAAGATAATAAAAATGTGGCTAAATTATGCTTGATCAAGCCCCTACCAACTTCCAATCGATATCTTTCAGTGTATCGTCTAATTCATCTTCTTTGAACTCGGCCTTCCCTCTGGACCGCCTCTTGATCGCCTTTGTCCGAGTCCTAAGGGTGTCAACGGAGACTTCCTCCCTTCCCCTGGGAGTCGTGACTGACGCCTCTCCTCGAGCTTTGTACTGCTCGAGGGTAACTTGCAACTTTTCGATGTATTAGATCATTTGCTTATTGTTTATACTACTCGAGAGTAGCTTGCAACTTTTGAATGTATTGGATCATTTGCTTGTTGTTTACATTATTGAGATATGCTTCGTAGACCATTGAGGGCATGTTTTTTCCACTGCCAGTGGTGGAGGAAATGATAGCGCCCTCATTAGTAACAACCTTAGCAGCAGTTCGTGAACTATAGGCCATTTCGAGAAAAAGAAGAGAGATTTTTTTTTCTAAAAGAAAAGCGGGTAAGAGACCCGCTTTAATCCAAATGAACAGAAAGGATTCAATGGACTTCCCGCCAATGGAACCAAATATTGCGGTCAGAAAACAGAGTTGTGATGTGATTGACTAAACCTGCAAGAAAGAGAACGTGAGGTGGTGGGTGTCCTTGGCGGCCACTCCGACACTCAAATCAGTAAATTAGAGAATATGGTGAATATAGAACTTGAGAGTAATTGTGTAAGAGAATTATATATCTTTGCATCTGTGATCGTTCCCTTTTATATTGTAAGAAAATGAAAATAAATATAGTATTTTCTGATGATCCGGCAATGATATGACCGGCTAACTTGATAAGGGATCCCGCCGAGTTAACTGGTTGAGATCCTGTGATTATAAGCGTAACGGGGCCGCTGGATTATACCTGCTAGTGGTAACTTTATGCCGAGACTCGTTCTATTTAAAAAAATGTGAGTCTTGATGATGAACCGGATATTAAAGCATCCATATCTTTCTTTTCTCAAGTGGGACCGCAATGCTCACGTATCAAACTCTTGCCACATACTCCTATTTTGTAATGAAAACTTAGGACTTATTTTGACCAATTGTAATATAATATGATTTAATTTCTTAATTTTAAAAAGATATTTTTAAAATTTTTAAAAATATATTAATTAAATATTTTTTAAAATTTTTTAAAATATATTAATTAAATTTTTTATTAATTTTAACTGTTTAAGTGTTTTTAGCCAATGTAATATAAAAAATTTTATTAGTAAATACTGTAAAAATATAATTTAAAATAAACTTTTCAAATATTTAAATATATTTACAGTAATTATTGCCCCTCAAAAGAATTGATGACTGCATTAATTTACTAAAATTAAAATATATTTAATAATTAATTTTTCTATATTAAAAATATTTTAACTTTTTTTAAAAAATTAACAGTTAAAATTAATAAAAATATTAATTAATAATTTTTTTAAAAAATTTCAAAACCATTTTATTATATTTTTTAAAACTCACATATTATATTACAAAAATTAAATTTTTGCTCTCATATAACAAGTCAGATAAATTATTTTATATAAATCATACTCTCGAATAATAGAAATTTTTTAAAAAAGTTTAATTTAATTATTTTTTATTAATTGTCTCATTTGAAATAAAAATAATTTATTTTAAAAAATAAATCGTAAATGATTTTGTGAAAAATTGTTTAAAATTTAACTAAAAAATAAATTAAGAATTGGATCAAGTTAATTTAACTTAAATTTTCAATTAAAACATCTAGTATACTCTGGCTAGTCACAGGACAATGTCGTCTCCCTCATCGTCTTCCGAGATAAACGTGGTTCAGGCAGGTGCTGTGACATCGGCGATCCGTCTACGTTTCGCCAACCTAGGAAGCCCCACCTCGTTCCACGTGGGTCCCTCGTAAGAACCACTCTCTTGCCTGCATTCATTGATTCGGATTTGGATTTCGCCAAAAATTGGAATAATGCTTATATTTAGGCCTGTTCAAAGTCAGCAAAAAATCAGCTTTTCAACTGTAAATTATTTTTTTCATTTAATATGAATTTAGCATATTTGTAAAATCACGTGTTTGAAAATAATAAATAATTATGCTGTAATCATCGACAGCTGATTGTGTTGGAGAAATTTTTTTTTTTTTCCCTTATTTAATCGCACTCTTCCCTTTTCTTTAGACTGGGAGAATTTTTGTCTCCGTTTTCATCCATTCTCTGAGGTTCGATCCTCGCCATGCCGTCGCTCGTCCATTGTTCCCTGCCCCATCCAAGTGAAAGACGACTCTTTCTAATCCATTTAATTTGTAGGTTTCTTCCTTCCTCTTTTTGGGTGGGTGTATAATTTTTGTTTGGTTTTGTTACAGATTTGAGCTATACAGTGAGGGTTTTTTTAAATCCACTGGAGTTTATTTTCCTTGTGGTTTGGTTTTTTCAGAGACAAAGCAAATCTGAGACTTGTGGATCCTAAAAATGGTGTTGCGTGCATCAATCTAGGAAAAATTGTTTTTTCTGTGTTTTGCTTTGTCCTGTTGGTTCCTTTTGCAGGGTTTTCTTTTGGGAAGCTTAAATCTAGGCTCTTTTCCTTGCTTCGACAAAGGTTTCAAGTGGCAGTGATTCGTTGAATTCAGAGAATTTCAGAAGACGCGAGTGGGTAGCTGAAGAGCACATCGTCTCCACCCTTGTTCGTGTTCATTTGATAGATTTGTTGCTTCTTGGCCCTTGGCTGGGCGCTATTGACGCAACGGTTCGGTTTGAACTGTGAACCGGATCGATCAAATCCGAAATTGAACTGAAATTTTAGACTAAAAAGCCAGTTGCGGTTTTTTCTGTGATCCAGAATCGAAATCGATTAATTTGAACCAATAATCCCATTTAATTCTGATTTGATTTTTTATTTTTTAACAATCATTTTAAAAAATTGTCACCTTAAATTATTAAATAATTAAATTTAAATTTATTTTTAACTTAAAAAGAATTATTTATATTTAAATGTAATATTATTTTATTTTTATATTATATGTATATTATTTTATTTTTATATCATGAAAAAATAAATAAATTTTACAATTTGTTTAATAAAATGTATATTTAATAATATTTAAGACTTATTTTATTTCTTTATATTTTATTTAAAATTTTTACTTTTAAATTTTTTTAAAATCAAAATTGAATTAATTATTTATAATTTGAATTTAATTAAAATCGCAATCGAAATTGTAAAAATTTAAAATCGTAATCACCTTAAAATCAGATCGAAACTATTAAAAATTTAAAATTATTTTGAATTATTTTAAATCAACCAAATTTTGATTTAATTCAAAAAATAAATTAAATTATCAGTTTCAAATTGAAATCAAACCGAAACCGGCTGTGGCTATGACTACCCCCTCTTGTATGGATTCTTGTTCAATCTTGATCGTTCTTTGCTTCGGAAAGATCCTTGCTGGGTTCTGAGGCCTTGAAATCTTGTTGCTAAAACAACTGTTCGCTGTTGGGCTTCCTTCGCTGTGACGACTGCAATGGAGGAGAGGGGTGTTGTTATAGTGACCCTACTTGGTACTGGGTCACTCGCTTTCGTTGTAGCCTAGGGATTTTTTCTGGCCCAAAGCTTGTTCTTAATTAGATTTGTTATTTTTGTTAGGTTTTAGACCTGCGTTGTTCCATTTTGAATTTATGCCTATGTAATCTTGTACGTTTTTTCTCTACTAATCAATGAATCTTTACCTTACGACAAAAAAAGACGGTGAAAACATGGTTTATTTAGTTAAAGACAGCAACATTTATGTTTAACGGTTCCAGGTAACATTTATAGTTAGAGAATTAAACTATTTATTAAAGTAATATTTACACCTATCAATAGTAAAGTATACATTTAACAAGATTATATTTAATATAATTATGTTAAATTAAGCATAATTTAACTAGATTTAAATTTAATAAAAATACAATTGTAATTTATTAAACTTATTAAATTTCAAGTTCTTGGAAATTTATCTGATTTCTTTAATTCAATCAAATAAGTTGTGGAGGTTTGTTGCGGAGGAGCAACATAGTTTTCAAGTGACTAAATCGCCATTGCTGCGGGTACAGGGGAGGAAAAGCATTCTTTGGATCTCATCTTTTCTAACTCAAAAGTCGGTAAAAATGTTAATTTATCTTTGAATTATATAATAAAAGTTAAAAGTATTAAATTTTATTTAAATTTAACTTTTTAGCCCTAAAAAATCCATCATCTGTGTGTTCAAGATAATAAAAATCTCATATATAGCATTTGGAGATCAGATGAACGTTGTAAAAGTGAAAAATGAGCAACCTATAAACATAGCTATGCTTCAAATTACTTTTTGTAACAGAAGTAGTGAAGAAACAGATGAGGATTTGGACCAACTTGCACTAATTACATTAAGTTACAAACATCATCCCATAAGATGAGCTACAATTCCAAGTGCATCTCCACATGCTAATGCACTTGGTCAAATGACTTTTTGTACACTATATAGGACTATATAGGGCAGTCACAGCACAAAACGAAAAATGTCATGGATGCTTGCCTATGCTTTTTAATAAATTAAATTAAATTAAAAAAGCACCTACAATTAGCTTTCTAAACTTCTGTCACTCTCTGGTTGCTTTGGAGCGATAGCTCCTCCATTCATTCTTGCACGTGCCTCGGCAAACATCCTTTGCTGCTCTGCCACTGCTTCTTCCTCCGTCATCTCTGCCCCATTGCTCCATTTACCACCTCTTAAAGAGTCCTGCTGAAAAGAAAAACACGGCAACTTAGCCATAGTCTCAAACCAGTTTAGGTTCCAGAATAAATTCCCAAAAAGTTTCAGGAAATATACTTCGCAACGCCCTCACAAAAACTTTATTTTTCCTAATGTCCAGATCAGATATCGGTTTGATAAAGTAATTGACCATAAAAATAATGCAAATCCAAAAGACCTTTATATAATGCTATTATTGTCAGAGATAAAGCGAAGGTTGAATCAATGAACCAGCACATTACAAGTGTACTATGAATTTTCATGGTTTTTGCATCCCCAAATCTTTTCTTAGAAATAACCAAATGCGAATCGGAATAAGAAAATGATGAATTACCATAGTCTCAATCTTGTGTTGCTCATATGCAGTATAAACCTCCTCGATGTACTCTCCAAATCCAAGAACCTGATGTCAGAGAGGAATCAGATTAATATGCAAATAAAATGCTTCAAGGAACAACTTGGCTTTCGTACTTATAGCATACACAACAGAAAATGCTAAATCTTGAAATTCACATATGCCCCATCCCACTTGAGATTTGGTCATCATAAGAGCCACTCTTAGGTGAATAACTGAATATATCCATGTCACCATCCAATGGATTAAAATGTGGAAGAAGTATACAAGCTGATAATAGAAAGAGAGCTTGCCAAGAATGAGCATTTCACCTTAAAAAAAATGACTGTTTCACCTAAACATTACACCCACAAGTGTAAAAATATGATCGTCAAATGAAAGGAATGCCATATATCTCGAGTTACTTTAATTCAAAATCTTGAACATTGACTGGGCTTTAACAACAAGTGGCAGAAGGATGTTAAGGCATTATATAGATCTTAAAAGCAGGATAGATTAGCTTTATGCCAATGAATAGGTTATGCTGGATGAATTACTAGCAAAATTAGAAGTGAAGAAAACATGAATAAATTAACCTGAGCAAAAGATCAGTATAAACACAATCTACAAATTCAAAAGGAAATTTAACAATATTGATCCGTATGCAAAAAAAGTAGCATAAACTAAATTCAAAGGGGAAGGGAAGAAATGAAAAGAAAAGAATGGTAAAAAATAGTTCTTTTTGGAAGGGTGGGGGGGGAGGATAGAAAGGATTAGTTAAAAACCTGTAAGGCCTTGAGAACATGCTCAGGTGCAATCGTCCGCTTCTCCTCTCTACTGCATACTTCATTGGACTCTGATGATACAAGGTTTATAAATTCTGAAAAGAGAAACATTTGCCAGTCATGAGTAGAACACAAAAAATTAGAGACACCTCAGCACACAAATATATTAGAAAATCCAGTAAGAAAATAATGACAGAAGCAGAACTACTATTGTGGATTTAGAAAAAATGTTAATAAAAATCAGCAGCCAATTAGAACAATAACAAACAAAATGGCATAAGCAAATAAATCTCAAGAACTCGCACTATTCTAAATAGACAACCCAAAGCTGCAACTTTGTTTTGGGGAAAATCGCTTTAACAGCAAAATAATTAGTGAAATAATTATCTTCTGTCAGATTGGATATGCTTTCTTCAAAGTAGAAAGTTGTGTTGAAATCCTCTGAAATGCAAATAGCTTCTTTTGGAAGCTTATCTGCAAAAAGATTGAATACCTTACAGAAATTCCCTCATTGAGACATCCAAAACTAGGGACAATACTTACAATATACAATTCCAAATTTATTCATTGATAGCACAGGAGTCTCTGACTTCAATATTTTTGAAGGGACTATTTTATGATTTAAAGGTTTTCGTAGACATGCAGCTAAGTGATACTGTTTCAAGCAGTACTTGAAAATAATTCAAATATAAAAAGTGTGGGTTAACACGCCAAAATATAATCCTGAAGTTTAGATTAATATGCTTTTTCACCATTTTATTTTAATGAAAAATTTCGATTCTTTACTTTTGTTAAAGTCAAAAAGTTAGGCCAACAAATGACAAATCAATGTTCTTTTACATGAAAAAAATTCTTTTGACCTTCTTTGGTTAATAAAATACTTGCATAAAATTTAAATGTCCATGAATTGAATTTTGAAAAAAGAGGGAATTAGAATGTGTAGAAGACCATATCTCAAGGAGTTTTTTAATAATTTCCCCATGTAGATTAGAACCCCAAACAGATACACTATTTTAAAATGGATCGATAATTTAATAATAATATTTGTGCTTCTGCTTCATCAGGAGAGATTTTAACTTTTAAGAGTTGGCTTCATGTTTAAACAAGTACTAAAGAAATGACTCCATAATAAAAGAAGAAACAACCGACTGGTTCAAGCAGATATATAAGCGAACAGCTGACTTCATAGATGTTATAAAGGAACTATTCTTTTGGATCCTACCATATAAACTGAATTTCCATGAAAGTTTTTCTAAATGATAACCTTTGGTATTCCTCACAGCAAGAATATGTTGTTATAAAATTATGCTTCCTGTATACCTCTATGTACTCCCTCTTCTTTCTCTTAGGGTGAGTGAATGCATGTGTGTGTGTCCGCAATGTAAAAGGACAGTACTTCAATCAGCCAGTCATGAAAGAGTTGCCTTAAATAGCAAAAACAAGTACTATAAAATTACTTGTGCACCTATTTTTCTTAAACCCTTGCTGCCTGGAAGGTAAAAATCTTGTTTGACAATACTAAACAATAATATTATCTCTCTTTCGACAAATGTAACATCTTGTGGAGACCTAGAGGCATATAATACATTATACAGTAATAAAGCAGTTCCTAAGAAATTAACAAAATGGCACATGATAATGGAAGTAACAACCTTGTGATCAACAGCACATATTGGAAATATCATGCATAAAAGGAGAAGAAAGATGTAAGGAACCTATAAGGGAAAACTGGACAGATAAATCGATCAAAGAACATTTTAGAAGCTACAAGTCCAAGTAAAGACAATAACATTAATAGATACAGGTTAAGAAATGGAAAAGTTCAAGCTAGATAGGCAGAAATCTTATAAAGGAAAAAACACACCTACACAACACTCTATCAAAAGATCTTGAGCGTCTCTTGCAACACGAACGTCTGGGGGTAACATCTCTTTGATAATTTTAGTCATAGTTGCTGGAAAAGAAATATATTAGTTTTGAGTCATAAAGGAGCACGGAGCATTATTTGCCAAGCATCAAATACAGTTCACGGCCAATCACTAGCACATACTCAACTACCGACAAAATATAATGTTCATTTATGGTCATGCACATCCATGCATTAATTGATGCACTTCAACCAAATAAATGTCCCATATTATAAAACCTAACTCAGCACAACCAATGAAACAAGTACCAAAACTAGGCAGATGCCATTATCAACCCACAACCACGCTAAAACTGAAAATGCATAGGCCACTCTCATTATGCTACAAAACCAAATTTCAGAAACTAGTAACAATCCAGTAAGAACTCTATTACTGAGCAAAGAAACTTTTTAGAACTCTCAATTACACAGTAATTTCCCAACCCTTTACATTCTTCCATAACATTACACTTGCAACAGTCTGCATTTCCCTTCACTATGCACTAGCTTAGAATCCTTTGGCTAGATGATAGCTTACGCAATAAATCAAGTCAAACAAAGAAACTAGCCAGATTATAGCTGTACGGAATTAGTCAAGCAAATGTATTTGACACAAGTTATTAGAATCACTTTTAACTCAAATCGCACAAACTTAAACTTACCAAGGTAAAAGCATCTAAAAAGTAACGTAAAATCTATTCCTTTAGCTACTCAATCCAAAATAACAGTAACATCACTGATAAAGCATTTAATAAATATAGTTCTGAATTGTTCTGCATACCATAAATTAGAAAGCACGTCTAGAACATCCTTACTCATAGAAAACCATTATGATTGAATACCTATGTAAAATCAGCACAATAATAATGATATTTACAGTAATATTACACCCAAAAGAAAACACTTCTTTTGAAATTTTGACATCCCTGCAACTTAACCAGCAGCTCAAACTTTCTAATTTTCAACAAAAAGAAAAATTGCTGCTATAACCATAAAACTAATAAACTGCCAACCCTAGCATAAAGAAATTTATAAAAAAAATCCGAAAAAAAAATTGACATAACCACTCAAAGTTAAATCACGATTGTAAATTTTTCACCTTTAGGAAGCGACGCATCCTCTTTTGATTTACCAACAATATCCATCGGTTCCATCTTTAATATTCAAAACCCTAATCAATAGAAAAAACTTATATTCACGCATGAAAAAATAGCGATATATGATTTGAATCGAATCAACCAAAATCAATAGATCTGAAACACAAAAAAAAAAAAAAAAAAAAAAAAAAAAAAAAAAAAAGAAGAAAAGAATAGAAAGCGATTGAGTTGACTCACCGAGTCGAAACGCAGAGAGCGATTACGGAAATTTACCGCCGGAGAAAACGAGCGAACCAATTCACGATCGGAGATGTTGCGTGAGGTATCAAACACGAGAAGAGGAGGAGGAGGAGCATCGTTGATATATGGATTTATCAGGCAAGGGCATGATTTGGGTCTTCCTCTTCTTCACGATAAGAGAACCAGGTCTTGCTCGCAGGCGATTAGGGGCAAAGTCCACTCTTCCCCAAAAGCAGTTGCTTCTCGTAAAAAGCACGCTCTCAGTTGAGCGCGTCGAAATGTCATTAAAGAAACACAGTTCGTAGGTAGGAGTAGGACCCATAGAGCTGATTGGTGGGTGCATACACGAACTCTTTGGCGCGTTATACTGGGTCTCTGAATTTTTTATTTCCTTTTTTTTTATTATGATGTTTATGATTCGCTTGTTGTCTATCAGACGACTTTGCGGTTCCTATCTTGTTGTAGTTTCGCGTCATTTTCTTCCTTCAGCAATCGGAAAAGAGACGGTGTGGGCCTGGTCCTGGGCCTGGGCCTAGCCCAATAAATATCCTTCCTTCAGCAATCAGATCTTTTATTATAAAAATAATAATATATATTTTATAATTTAATTTTATAATAAAATATTAAAATTATTTTTTTAAAAAAAATAAGAATTAAAAATTAAAAAAATAAAACTTGAGATTTCTTAAATTTATTGAGATCCATTTACCACTGTGAGTACATTATTAAAATTATTTTTTATATTTATTTCATTACTTTCAAATATAATATAAACTTATACTATAAAAATATTTTTTATTATAAAAATAATAATATATATTTTATAATTTAATTCTATAATAAAATATTAAAATTATAATATTATAATATTATATATGAAAACTTAAAATATATAATTAAATCAGTCAATTTCAAATTAATTTATTATTTATACATATATAAATTAATTTACAATAATAAAATAATTAAAATAAAGAAATATATTTTAAATATAATATAAAATTATATTATAAAATACACTTCAATTTTTATAATACACATTTTATAGTTTAATTCTACAATAAAATATTAAAATTATAATATTATAATATTATATATAGAAAAATTAATTATATAATTAACTTCAAATTCTCAAAGCAGTGCTAAATTATATTTGCTTGGTTAGATTTTTTTTTTTTTTACTTCATCCAAATTAATCCTTCAATTTTAAAAATAGTTTATATTTATTTCTCAATTTTATTTATTATCATAAATCGTTCAATTTTAATTTTATTTAAATAAAAACATTTTCTACCTACAATGGCAGGCTTTTAGATTAAAAAAAAATAAAATTATTTTTTTTCTTTTCTTTCTTTTTATTTCTCTATTTTACTTTTATAATTAAATTAATAAATGTTTTATTATATTTACCTATAAATTAATTATTTATTGATGATCACTTTTGTTATTAAAATAAAATGCTATAATTTATTTTTTTATTTTTTTATTTTTTTAAATTTCTCAATGTTTATTTATTTATTTAATAAAAATATTTTAAAAATAGCAAAATAATATTAAAAAACTTAATTAACATGTTACATAAATAAATAAATATTATAAAGTAAGAAAGAGAAATTAAAGGTGATTTAGGCAATTGCATTTTTTTAACAGATTTTTATTAAAATAAAATTAAAATTGTGGGGTTTTTTAACAATCAAATGAAGTTAAGAGACAAAAATAAAATAAACTCTAAAATTGAGGAACGAATGATATCATTTACCCATCGAGCGAAAATTTCAATTACAGAAACAAAGTGAAAATTTTAAAAAGTGCAAAAGGAAAAATATATTAAAAATTATAAAAGATTTATCACCTTTTAAGATTTTTGAATATTAGCTTGAAATATTTAAGATAATCTTTTAAAATTAACTTATTATTAGCTCTCGTCACACTTTTAAAAATGATAATCTTAAAATTTTCTTTCTAAAAATCTATCGTGAATCTCCATCAGATGTCGACAATAAAAATTAAATTCAATCTAAATTTACCATAAAGTTCAAAATTAATTATTCTGTATCATAATAAAAAACTAATTGTTCTATATCATAAACTTTATTATTGTAAAAACTTTAAGTAACTTTATAATAGCATTTATGAGCTCATCAACGATTTTAGGTGATATTTTATAATACAAAGGTTGAATAGCATTAAAAACTCAAGATTTAAAACGTTCAAATATAAACAGTTTTGAGATTGACATATTAAAGGAATGTTTTTCTTAAACAGTATTTTAGCAAAATTCATCATCATTCTAATCAATGCGTGCTCTTGCATTATTTTGCTTAGTACATATTGGATAACCTACATCTTATTTTATCCATTTTAATTTAATGACATCTAATAATCTGAGATCCATAAAAAGTAGGATTTAGGTGTGTATGAGTAAATTTAACTGGAATGGTTCATGCCTCCCTCTTTCAATTTTTTTTTTATTCTCTAGTGACGCATAACTGTCACCCTGCTACATGTCACTGTGAGACAGAATCGTACGTATGGACGTACTTGCCTTTCCACCATCGGCATGCGGCCATTTAATTTTTCTCCGATACTCGTACTGATAAGGTCATGGCATAGCTGGGCCTGTCCCCCTACTTCCCATCAAGTCAGATGAGCTGGGTTCCTCTCTCTGATGAGACCGGGCCCCGGTCAGCCCGACCTGCTCGATTGTGGGATAGGTTGCATGCTAATGGACCAACTTGCATAGTGGGCTCTAATAAGTCTTGGGCCCGACTCTTCTGTAAGGACTCGACTACAGTCTGAGTGTCAGTAGCCCAGCAGTCATCAACATATATAATTTTTTTAATTAAATATAATCTTATAACTTTTCTTTTTATCAGAATTATGGATTTTGTCTCTTAGAGTACTTATAGCTCTATTGATACTCATTATTTTATTTGCTCATATATAACAAAAGGAGATTCACCATTTTTTTCAAAGAAAACTTTACTCACTGTGCATCAAAACCTAATAACTAAAAATATGACTTTTTCTAATAAAACTTTTACTTTTAAAGTGCACATGGAATCTTCTTCATTTGATAACAAGTACTAATTCTCAAATATTGTCATGTAGAATCACTTACGGTAATGTGAATGATGTTGTACACCCCGATAGAAATTGAATTACATAGTATGCTACCATCATCCAGCATTGATATGCAAATTTGCAATTAATATCTTTTGTTTGATTTGATATAATTAAAAAACGTGTTTGTTTTTGGAAAGTACAAAAAAATATCTAGCGGTTTTATTCATTTTTCACTTCAGAATCTGTAATTCAATTTATATTAAAATAATATATGTAATATCACACCGTTAGTAAATAGCGGCAATTTTTAAATATCATCAGAAATGTTGATATAAAATTTATATTATGAGATACAAAATTAATATAACTTGAACGACAGATTCTGAAATAAAATTAGTGAAACTATATAGTACTTTTTTTATACTTTCTCTTTATAATTAATAATTATATTTTACTTGCCACGTCAGCATTTTTTGATGGCGTCAGAAAATTATCATTATTTGCTAACAGTACAATATCACAAATACTATTTTAACACAAATTGAATTACAAACCCTAAAGTAAAAATGAGTTAAACCACAAGATATTTTTTTATACTTTATCCTTTTTTTTTATCAAAGAACAACTTAAAGACTAAATACTTGTTTGTTGGTGCAAAGAGACCTCAATGGCTAAAGTCAAGTTGAATTCTTTTGGGACCATAATTTCTCATCTTCCCATGGGTGCACTAGCATGGCATCCACTTATCTTTTAATTGTTTCTAAATTTATTGAAAGATATATAGAAACTATAAAGTGTGATGCTACATTTTTTATGGCTCCTCATTTCAATTTCCCATCAACACTTCTTGTAGTAGCATATATGTATGACTCTACACTCATTTTTATTTAAAGTTTTGAGTTTATTCTCAACTAGTAAAATAATATATAATAAAAGTTGAGGACAAAGACAGTGTGAAAGATCGAGAGAAAAAAAAAAGCAAATCAAGGAAGAAGTATTATCTCAATAGAAAAAAAAAAAAAGAAAAGCAAGTCGAGGAAGAAATTATAAATTGGGTTAACCTTCTTTTTTACTCTTGCATGATTTTATTTAGGTAACTATATATGTATATTCAAGAAAATATATCCAATGAAGGTTTTCCAATCATTGGAGAATATATATATACATTAAAACTCAGTTGCAATTTGCAATAGTCTTTAAACGGTGTGAATTTTGGAATAGTGAAATTACTAATTTACCCTTGCCTACTGTTGTTGCATGCCATTTCATCATGGTTTTTTAGTTTTTGTAGCGAATGTATTTATTGTCTTCCTACCATGTTTTTGTAGTAAAAAAATGCTATGGCCACCATCTCTTTTTAGCGGCTTTACCCTTTTTTTTACCACTGGCCATCATTGACTTCCTATTTTTGTGACACAGCCCTCTTCCTCCCACCCTTTACAAAATGAAATCATTTATTACTATTATGTAGTCCTGTAATTCAAAGCCTCTTGATTTTTTTCCTTCTCTCGCAGCATTGCGCTGCCGTTCATTATTGCTATTGGGCTACCACGATGTTGCTCCTGTGGGACGACGTCATTTGAGAGAGCATGGCTATACACGGACTTCCATCTCCACTGTTTGCCTATGCTTTGTGTGCTCTTGTTGTTCTCCTCTATGAATCCGTTGTATTTTTTCAAAAAAAAATAATTGTCTTTCATAATCATGTGTTGTCTATCAGTTGACTAGCGCATCCTGTAAAATATTGTTGCTGATGAAATATTATTTTGCATATCATTCTTTGTGTTTCTTGCTCCATGTATATTTAGTTTGTTTCCTATGCTTTAAAAGTAAAGGGTATATTTCCATGGTGATTCTCGCTTATTGAGTGGTGCAGCTGAACTCCCATTTTGGTTTTACATGCAGTGTTTTCTTAACAAACTTACATGGAAGTAAATTACTTGATGGCCATATATTCTTATGCATGGGTCTGTATGTTGTTCACGTTGACTAAACACTTCACGTCTATTGTCCACTTTATGAATATCCTTGCATCTATTCCATGAATATTTTCATGCACCAGTTACTCTGTTTTATGAATAGTAGCATACATGGCTTGTGTTCGAGGTTTAGCTTTATCTTAACTATAGATGTTTTGTTTTATTTGCCTCTTATTAGTTGTTGGTGCTTTATTAGACATGATATCTAACTGCTTATTCAATTTCTCTTCAGAATATCATTAGTTCTTTTAATAGAATTGATTGTTAACTGACTATTTAATGCGAATTCATCTCATTTTTTAGTTTCACGCTTAGCTTTCATCCATGCTCTAGATATTATGCTCTGCACTTTATTAATTATTTTGCTAGATTTGGTAAGATATTATTCTGTTTGCAGGATTTCCTGAAAGATTCGAGTTTGTTGGCTTCATTTTACCTATAAATAGCAAGCATCGTTCCTTTGTTTGCATGGTTGTCTTCGAGGTTGGTATTTTGTATTCCTTCTACTTTCTTTTTCTATTTTTTCATATTGTCTTTTAATTGTTCCTTCTAAGATTATTATTGACTTCTTAGTCCTTATTATGCAGTGTTGTTATCCCACTCTGCTGGTAGTGCACTGGCTTAATTTCTTTTTATATTTTTTCTTTGTTCTTTTGTTGTCTATTTCGAAAATGTTTAATTACAAGGAAGAGGACCAGTGTTTTTTCTTACGGCCCTTGCAAGTGAGCTTGGAAATTTATCCAACTCCAAGGACCCATGCGACACTTAACCTTCCCCCAAGACTAAGCCAGCCTTATACCTCTCAACTCTGATACCAACTATCACGGTATGAGAGGGCTTCACTTCCACAGGCAGCTCGACAAAAGAGCTGAACAATTAGAACAGCAGCAGAGTGGCACAATGGAAGCAACACTTTGAAGCAGAAAGGTAGAAGGAAGAACTCAACACATTAGAGTTAAGAAAGAGGAGCTTTCATTCACTCAAACACATTTACAAGGACCAAACTACAATTGAACACAACACAAGGAATACATGGACACAATTTGGAAGAGGGACTCTTGGCTACACATCCTCATCTCTCTCTGCCGAGTGTGTGCCTTAGGCTCTCAACTCTCACCTCTAGAGCTTACTTCACTGGAGCTTTCTCTCTTGGGATTCCCTCAGCCTCGCATCTAACATGATGCTCGTCCCTCGGCAGCTCTTCCCACCATCAGCTCCTTCCGCCGACAGCTATGCCTACTCCGCAACTCTTCCTGCTTGCTTAGCAAGTCGTCCCGCCAATCTGGCTTCACAATTCTCGCCTGCTCCCTTTGCCAACTCGTTCGCCAAATCCAAAAGTCTCGCCAGTCACCAAAATGGTCTGACCATCCTTCAAAATAGGCCTGACTTCTTGATTCTTGCCCATCCACGACAACCAAACACACATGGCTTCCCTCCAACTTGCGGGAGCCCAAAATCAAAGGTGTCACACTTTGTATTGAACCTATTAGGAATTTTGACTGACCAAGAAGACACAAGCATTAAATGAGGAGTTAGATATCACATCTAATAAAGCCACAAACAACCGGTAAAAAGGTAAATAAAACAAAACACCCATAATGATACGAAGCAATTAGGCTTGGACTTTACGGCAGACTTTCACTGGACCTAATTTTTACTGCCGACGTCCGATCGAGACCCACGATAGCTTTTTGGAAAGGAAATTTTGAGACGCACGACTTTCAAAAGTGTGACAAGGGCCATAGGCCTGTCACAAAGTTTGAGGCAAAAATTTCATAATTTAAAGGGTCAATTTTGCATTTTGATTATTTTTTTTGAATTATTTTTATAATTTTTCATATTAGGATTTTTCTACTATAAATAGTCTTTCCTTGGCTGTTTTGAAACACTTTTCAATCTTTCAAGAATTTCAATAAGAGTTTTTGGCTTCTAGTCTCTCGTTTCTATTATTTCGTCTTAGTTATTGGTTAAAACTCCTAACGGAGTCTAATAAGTCCTATATCACATAGTTAATATAAAGTCACACCTCTGGTGCAAGCCATGTATGACACTATTCTTAAAACATAGTAAATAGTGCATGAAGATACATATGTGGCCCAAATGCAAGGATATTCATAGAGTAGACAATAAATGTGCACCATTCACTCAGTGTAAACAATAAACAGACCAATGCATAAACATGTATGGATGAACAGTGGTAAAATCGGATTTGCACACAACTGTAGCGAACTTGTAACTAAAAAATTAAAGCCAATTGATCCTAAAAGGTCCAACATTTGTGTGTATTTGCATTTTAATCAAATTCTTTTAATTTTTATTTAATTAACATAATCTTTGCGTCTTGGTGCAATTTTAGTCAATCTGTAAATCTTTCAATTTGATAATCTAGACCATGTCATATGTATTATTGTTATTATTTTTTTAATTATAAATTAATGACCAAATAACTAAAAAGGCCAAATGTATACATTTTTGCGTTTTAATCAAAACGTTTAAATTTTGGATGAATTGGTTCAATATTTGCATTTGGTTGTAATTTTAGCCAATTTTCAAAAATCAAAATGTACGAGTTTAGATAGAATACTAAATGTAATATTTTATTATTTTTTTAAATATAAACTAACTTTATATATGAAAATAATATTAACTCATACTTAACTATAGTTAAATGATATATTTAATTCTAAATATAATAGTAATTTATCTATTAAATAAGTCGTTAGATAGTTTCAACATTAGATATATTTTATTTTCCAATAATAATTATGAAGATTTTACAATAGATATATTATTTTTAATTATTTCATATATGTAGCTATTTTGAATTAAATAATATGTCTACTATAAAATATTCATAGTCATTACTGTAATATAAAATTCATTATCCTTAAAGATATGAATAACATATTTAATAATTAGATTGTTTATATTTAATTTTAATTTTAAAAATTGACCAACAAACACAAACATTGAACCAATTTATCCAAAATTTAAATATTTAGATTAAAACATAAAATGATATAAATTTTGGGCCTTTTTTCAGTTAGTTGACCTAATAATAATGCATGTAGCATGCTAGCTATATTATCAAATTTAGAAATTTGCAAATTGACTAAAATTATATTAAAATGCAAAGATTGAGCCAATTAAACCAAAATTAAAAGAATTGAATTAAAATACAAATACATACAAACTTTAGGTCTTTTTGGATCAATAAGTGTAAATTCTTAGTGATTATGATAAATTATTACAAAAAAAAATTGGATGAACAATATAAAATAAAAATAGGTTAAAATACAAAATAAACATACCATTAATGACTGGGAGGAAGAATTAGGTGTACGAAATTTTTTTAAAAAATGCTCAAGGTTGCAAGCAATGAAAAAAATTAGGTGTGTGAACAAATTTTTAAAATCCATAGCCAGAACGGGTTGCAAAAAATTTAATTCTTATTAGGGGTATATATATATATATATTTTACCGAAGTCGGTGCAGCCACCGACCCTATACTCCTTTGTCTATGCCATGGTCTCTAAATTATTTATTACCACGTAAGTTCTTTAGAAGAACATTGCAGGTAAAACAAAACATGGGAGTTCATGGGCAACGGGATAAATACTATCCATATATTATAATCGAAACTACACCACTCGATAAGCAATAATCACTTTCTAAATATAGCTTTTACTTTCAAATTATAGGAAACAAACTAAATATATATGGAGCAAATAAACACAAAAAAAAAAACAAACTAAATATACATGGAGCAAAGAAACACAAAAAATAGATGCAACGAAGATCAAGGTTCCATACAAAACAATATTTCTTTAGCAAAAATATTATACGGAGCGCACAATATTACAGTCAACGGATAGATATCGCACGACTATTAAATACAACTTTTTAAAAAAATATACAATGAATTCAGAGAGAAAAGAAGAACATTAAGAGCACATGAAGCAAAGGAACACATAAAAAGGAAGACAATGGAGATGTAGGTTCATGCATAATTGCAATTTTGCAAATGATATTGTTATATAGGAGTGGCCCAACAGCTATAGTAAACGACATCGTAATATCAAGCCAGAGATGATGTTGTTTTAAATAAGGTAAGGGAGGGCTAGCAATTGTTAAGCCACAAAATAGGAATCCAATGATTGCTAATAATAAAAAGATAAAAAAAAAACCATTGAAAGGAGACAATGGGCTGAAATCGTATAATAGGGCATGATAGCGATTTTACATTGTTGGCAAAAAAGACAATAAACATTATCGGTCCAAAGCCAAAAAACCCCATAGAGATAAGATTTGGCTCGAAGGGAATGTAAGGGCATGAGTGAAATTTTACAAATGAAAATGTTATTGAATGGGTCCAATGACAATACAAAACAACATTTTAAAATAGTATAAAAACGGTGCCATCTTATGAAGGGAAGGAGAGCAATGGCAATTGTTGTGTTACGAAAATAGAGAACTAATGATTCACTAATGATTGCCAATGATAAAAGACACGAAAATTGCTCAAAGGGGATGGTAGACTGAAATCACATAAGAGGGCATGATTGTGATTTCTCATACTTGCCACGGAAGATAATAAACACTCCTACCACAAAAGCAAAAACCTATAGAAAGAAAATCTATCTTGAAGAAAAGGTAAGGGCAAAAGTGAAAATTCTTATACCAAATTGATAGTATTTATATATTATTACAAATTACACCCGAGTTTTAATGTGTGTATATATATATTATATATAAATTTATTTTTTAAAAAAATTATGTTGTTATAAAATAATTAAAACTAACCTATAACTAATGTTATAAAAAAATATAATTTTAATGGTTAATATTATTAATAATTTATTTTATTAGTTAAATTAAATAATTATATTATTTTATTTGTTATCTTTTTAGAGTGAAAAAGTAAACAAATTTTTGTGTTTATTATTTTATATTATTTAACATAATAATATTTATTTTTATTTTTTTAAATTTTAAATTTTAATTTTTTTTGTAATGTATAATTAAATGTTATTTCATCTGTCTCATAATTTTTATTTATTTTTATTTTTCACACATAAAAAATAATTTTTTATTAATTTTTTAATTATACTCATCTTAAATACATTATATTTTGAATAATTCTTTAAAAAATAATAATTAATAGAAATTATATTGAAATTAAGATAAAATTAAATATGATTATAATAATCCATTAAATGTTATTATAATGTAAAAATGAGAATAGACAATAATTTTAGGAGAACATAAAAGGAAATATGTACAAAAATGATAGAGGGAAGGAGTATTATTTAAAATTTGAAATTATTTTTTAAAAATATTTAAATCTTATAATTTAAGTAAATTTATTTTAATAATTATTTGAAAAATAAAGATAATAGTTACAATAAAAATAATATTATTAAATTTAAAATATTTATTTAATAATATATCAATTATATTCCGATTCAACCACATTAAACCTTAAATTCTAACATTATTGTTTTCTGTTTTAATATTTTATTCTTAATGTATAATAATATAGCATTGGAATAATAATATAGCATCTCCAATTTTTTAATTTTATTTTTTGTTATTAATTCACTAAAAAAACCAATGAATCTTTGCTCTCTTGATTTTCACGCGGCAGTATGCTTACCGGTCTATATTACATAAGAATTAACTCGTAAATATTTTTAAATATTATAAATATTTACGTATATTTTTTAATACTAAGATCGACCAATGAGTTTCCTGTAACATAAATACTGTCTTTTTTTTTTTTTAATGCATTTCTCGGTTTCTCTTATTTTACATGAAAACAAAACGACATAGTTTTTGTTATGGAAACTGTTTCCACGATTAAGCAGCCCTAACATTTTCAGTCTGCCTAACTTCTCTACCCAATTGCTCTCTTGATCGATTAGAACCCATTCAATCTCCCATCTTTTCAATAATCTCTGTTGGATCTTAAGATTCATCGAGCTTCAACCACTCGCTAAAAATAATACTGATAAATTATAGTAAGAATGGATATGGACGAAGAGGATTTCGTGTTCTTTGGTACCCCGATAGAGCGCGAGGAAGAGCTCACTAGCCGCAAGAAGAAAGCCATCGCGGAGGCCTCTGGTCACCTCCGAACCCTCCCTTCTTGGAAGCAAGAGGTAGTTCTTTCATTTCCCATGTGTTTGTTTCTAGAGAATGTAAAGGAAAATGCGGATTTGTCTAAAGGAGGAGAAAGAAAGTACAGAACTGCTTATAACTGTATCTGGTGGTCATTGTCAATTTTGTATGTTTCTTTTTGCGCCTGTCTCGGTTTATATTCCTTAATTTTTGTCATTTGTAAAAAATTTAAACTCAGTGAACCTCGTTATAATGTTTGGTTGCTGACGTATGTAATTTGCAAATTGAAATTAACACTCCCTGCTCTATTACTACCAAGTTTGTTTAAGGAAGATAGAAATATCTCTGTTAAGAGTGAGTTCAAATACAGACCCAGGAGCCCAGGAAGTTGCTCAATGTAATTGATTCCATCCTATCTTGTGAAGAGCTAAATGGGCCAGAACATGGAACATTGACCGTATAGACTCATAATATTATAGCCAACAAACCCCTTGAGGCATTGCTTATTCTTATGGAGCTTGGATACAAGTCCTTTTAGTCAGTCTCAACAATAATGTTTGTTATGTCAGTTCCCGAGCAATTTGAAGTTCATACAAGCTAGGGCAAGCTGTGCGCCTTTGCTGCTTTGGGAATTGGGATGCAATAAGTTGACTTCTTTACCCGTGCGGCTAATTTTTTCCATACTTGTCCCTGATTGTGTCAATTGTCTCAGTGCCTTTGTCTTTGTTAATCTGCCCTGATCTGAATTTAACTTAAAAAATCTGATGGAGGCTCCTGAGTTAGTTTGGTTTCTTGGACAATATTTCAATTTTTTTTGCTGGCTTATCATGTCCTTGCAAGAGAACAAGTTGTAAATTTTTAAGTCATTTGGTTCCTTGTAAATTTTCTTCAACATAAATTGTGATGGTTTCTAGTTATAACTGAATTGGTTCATTTGATTTAATATTTCAAAAGAACTGGCACTTATTCACTGATGCCTTGTGGTTCAACAAAAACATATCATGCCTTCTGGTTTCATCTTGGTTTTTTGTTTAATTTCATCTCAGGTTAGAGATGAAGAAGGACGGAGAAGATTCCATGGAGCATTTACTGGAGGATTCTCTGCTGGTTATTACAATACAGTGGGATCAAAGGAGGGTGTGTTTTCAAGACTGACATTAGACCTTATCATCTGCTTATAAAAGTTTCAAGTAAAATTTATGAGCTAATCTGGTGAAACATCCTGCAGGTTGGGCTCCTCAGTCTTTTACATCATCCCGGAAAAACAGAGCTGAAGTTAAACAGCAAAGCATTCTTAACTTCTTAGATGAAGATGAGAAAGCTGTATGTTTCGCTTCATTTTATCAGTTGTACTCGCATATACATCTTATGAAAAATAATATGATTCAATGTGGTTCGACTATGATTAGTTTATATGGAGTTGCTATTGTTGTTTGTTATGTTATAATAAATTTTTAATTCTTATAATGTGAATGCAAGTGCAGATGAGATATAAAAAATTTTGCTGTTATGGTTCTACTGTTTTGATAAATAATTTTGTCAATGGTGTAACTTTTACGAGAGTAAAAATGCTTCTATAATGCGAGATATTTTGTTATATTGATTCCAAATCCAATACTTCAAGAACCTAATAATTGTTCTTTTTAAGTAAAATTAAGAGTTCTGTTAATAATTTAATGTGCATATGAAGGGGTTATATGACTTATGAGTTATTATCCATTTCCACTAGGATTGTACATTGTCAACCAAAAATGGGATTATGCTGCTGATACTATTAATATTTTCATTGATTCAAAACTTTTCCAAATTTTCTTTTCTATAGGCCAAAGAAATGACAGTCTCAACTTCTATAAGCTTACCTTTGCAGTTATCCTCCAAGTGCATAGAAGTTGGTTAAATGTTAATGAAGGCCAACTGGCTAACCTGCTAGCCTTTTTTCACAGTTTATTTTTGTGTGGTATTGGAAGGTTAGCTGGGGTCAATTATTTATATGGTTAAGGCTCCTTATAATACCCATTTTCCTTTAAACTGGAAATTGGCAGTTGAAGTGGATAATACCATGTAAAGTTTGTTTTGAATACTTTATACTTATTTATATCCTACACTTTTTTAAACTCCCAAATACAATGAAGTTATTTAATCTTTGTTTACATTACATTTTGTTTCCTTTATCTTCGCTAATATTCCTCTCTATTACCTCCATCCTAGTTTATCCCAAATTAGATTTCACTAAACACCATAGTTCCCCAGTCACCATGTAAACTCACTCTGGCGATATTGTAAAATATTTGGTAAACCCTTTTATTGACTAGCTTTAATTGCTCTGTATGAGTGTACTTTAAATTGACATAAAAACCTTCTTGATATACTTTTCATGGTTAAAATCTCATTAGTCTTATCAGACATGAATATGTTTGGTGGCCTTTGTCTTTATTTTGCATTTTAGGAATTGGAAGGTCGATCTTTGGGGACATCATCACAATTTGACACGTTTGGATTTACAGCTGCTGAATTTGCTCGTAAACAAGCTGAGAAGGAACAACAGCAGAGGTAGTATTCTTAATGCTTGTGATTAATATTCTTTGGTTGGTGATATTTTATGGCAATATATGCAGTTTAAAGCTGCTATTGGTGCCTCTTATGAACAAAGTATACCATAAGTTAAAATATATGTTGTGATTTTCATTTTGAATTACCGATAGCGTAATTATGTGGATGAAAATGATAAGTTGTGATGCACCAAATTTACTACAGTTTCTTTTCAATTTCTATTTTTATATAAGTTTTCCAACTTATATTCCTGAAGACTATGGTCAGATGCATTCGTTACCTAATTTGCTGCCTCCCTCTAGCATGCACATTCCAGGACTTATGTCCTGGAATGTTGTACTCCAGCAACTTGGGATCACACTGGTATGTTGTCCAGATCTCCAAGAACTGGAGATCCATTATGTTATGGGTCTAGACATTTATCAATATGCATGCACACGTATTGAAAGAGATATCATGTCTACTTCCTACTCTGTATGTATATTTTATTGTGTGCTTGATGTATTAATTAGCTGCGTTTACATGATTTAAAATTTTGAAGTTGTTCTGTTGCTAATTGCTTCAGCAAGTTATAAATTACTACTACTCTACTCTCTCTCTCTCTTTCTCTCTCCAGTTTTTCATGAGAATTGGAATTGTTTTTATGACATTGAGCCCCATAACTGTTGCTTTATTTAATGAACATAGCATTTTATTGTTTCATAATGTTGAATTGTGTAAATATTTCATCTTGACAATTAGTATTTTGAATAACTAAGGGACATACCACAGATATATTCATCTATGTTTGTATGTGAGTATGCCTCACTTAGTTGCTAGTTTTTGGCGCAGCTCAGCTATGCAAATCTAACGCAACACACATAAGAGAGGGTAAACTTGAGAGAGAATCTCTGCTGAAATTTTATGTATTTGAAAAGCTACTGAAATCCAAGCTATTAAAGGTTATTTATCATTGTTGTTAAAAATGGACCTGACCAGTTTGTCGGACCAGGTTAACAGGAACTGGAGCCTGGTCCGGTTCATTTTAACAACCAGATCCTGATGTTAAAGAACCAGTATAATTCCATACAAATTGGTTGGGTAATCAGCAAAAAGGACAATGCAGCCAGTTTTAAATTGAGCTACCCAGTTGCTCAATTAAAAAAATTGTGATTGCATTCCAAAAGGCTTGAATATGGGATCAATAACTTCTTTTCAAGAGTGTAACCAAGTGAGCTGTAAAGTCAATTCACTATTGTCCTACTATATTTGATGTATAGCGACGCAAATAGGTTATTAGTTTTAATTAATTTATATTAATATAATATAATATGATAATAATATATATATAATTAATTAGTGACCATTATTCTGTAATAATTGCGAAGAAATTTATCAAATTTTAATTTTATTAACTTATAATTAATAATTAATAATACTAATAATTTATTTTATTACTATGGTAACTTATTGTTTTTCTATTTTATTATCATTTATACAATAAAAATATATTTAATTAATAATTTATAGAATATATGTAGTAGTAATTATTATAAAGTATTATCATTAATTTTATAATATTTATTTAGTAATATGCCGGTTAAACCCTGTTCAAGCCATCTTAAACCTTTAACCTTTTGCCTTCTTCAGTTTAGTGACCGGGTTGTGTTAAAAAACCTTGGTATTTATAGAGTTTTAATTCCCCTAAATAGGATAACGATAGAAGTCTAAAAATTAGAAAGTCAAGGTACGTTAGAAAGCTAAGTAAAATAGGAATAATCGAGTACTAACTAAAGGAAAACTACAAAACAACTCCTAAATGAAAACAAAAGACTGAAATGAAGCTAATGTAGGAATAGCAATTAAGCTAAATAAGAAGTGTAGAAGAGATAGGAACGCATAGGAGAACCCAAGACAAACTAGGAAGTTGAATTGCTACCTTGAGTTGAGCACGCGTGGGAACACCTTAGGGTGTCTAGCAAGCAGGATTGGAGATTCCTGTAGCTCATGCGTTAAAGACATTGTGGGCATGTTGGGGCTTGTTTGGCATGCCTTGAGGCTTGCTGAATACTTGTTTCACTTTCAGTACTTTCAGCTGCTGAGTCGTGCAATTTGAACTTTGAAGCCTTCTTCTTTCTTTTGTTTCTCCTCTTCCTGTTGCTCCCATTTCATCATAAATTCATCTCTAATCTCTTCCATATCAGTCTCCTCCACTTGGGAAAAACTTGACCTTGAGTTGAAGTCATCACATACAGCATGTTGGCTTCTCCGAGCTTCAACTTCACTTCTTGATGCACCTCAACAATTTGTTAAGTGATATGCTTGGCCATTGCACTCTTCTCTTCCGCTTTTGGCAATTTCACTAAAATCAAGTGCATTTCAAGGACTTTAGTGTAAATTACTGAGAATGGTGATCTTCCAATAGCATGATGGATGATGGTATTGCAAGAAAATTTACCTTTAGTAAAGCTACATCCCATTGCTTTGGCTTATCTCCACAAATGCTTTAAATCAAGTTTCCTAAAGCATGATTGACCAGCTCAGTTTGGTTATCTCTTAGTGGATTAGTTGTGCTACTCAAGTCAAAGAAGAATTAAATAACTTACATAAATTCTCCAAAATTAACCAAGGACTTACTACCTCGGTCCGAGGTGATTGATTTTGGTACTCCATGCAAGCATACAACTTTCTTGAATTATTTTGCAACACGAAGCACTGGTGGTCATTCGACAATGAATGAAATGTGCCATTTTAAGAAAACTTGTACCACCAAAAGCGCAAAATCTACTCTTCTTTGTCTTCCTGGTAATACAAAATCCATGGATACAGTACACCTCCCAAATATCTTCAAGTAAAGGCATATAACAACTAGTATTGGGATCACCCCTGGAAGTTTGACAAGTGCAACACATCATAACAAATCTTGTTACATTTCTGTGAAAATGGGGCCAAAAGTGCCTATATTTTACTGTTCCAATGCTTTGTCTCTTCCCAAATGGCCAACCAATCCTCTACATAAATCATGAATTACCTTCTAACGAGGTTCGAGGAAAGCAAAGTTGGTTCTCATACGTCAACTATCCATCAAGCACATAAAATTATCAGAAGGATGGTCGTGCAAACACTTGACCCAAATTTCTCCTGAGTCTTCATCATTAGCATAGGGCTCTTTTAGTTGATTAAACCCCACAATCTCAAGGCTCAATGTCAACAATAACGTTCCACAGCTTCTCAAAGCATCCGCCATGTAATAAAGTAGATATTTGAGAATAAGAGTTGTATATTCTCTTGTGAAAGTAGGTGTATATGTACAAATTACAAGGTATAGGTATCTAATCAATCTCTTACAAATCCTTTTTCTATCATTTAATCCTATGATTTTGCTATCTATACAAGGCAAGCTAATCATTTACAGGCTGTTTTTACATTCTAACACACCATATGATCTTGAGTCTCGTGATTGTGCTTAAGCATAAAAGGGAACTTTTGCAAGAGTTGATGCCACCTTGCATGCATGCCCTTGTTAATCATCTTTGGCTATTGGGTATTTTACGGCCTTCTATCTTACTACAAAGTGAATTTCTTTCCTACCAAATAATGCTTCCAAGTCTTAAGAGCACGCACCACAAATATAACTCTGTTATAGGTGCTGCAAGTCCTTGTTTCTTCACTTAGTTTCTCACTAAAGTATGTTATGAGATTCTTTTCTTGGGTTAAAACAGTACCAATCTAAACTCCACTTGCATCATAATTTACCTCTCATAGCTTGTCAAAACTAGATAGAGTTAAAATGGTGGGGTGTATAGCTTTTCCCAAGGATGTTAAATGTATTTGTGGTTTACCCTCCCATTGGAACATGTTTTTTCTTAGGCAGTCGGTTATTAGTGTTGCAATGGTGCTAAAGTCTTTGATGAAGCACTAGTAGAAAGGTGCCTATTCATGGAAATTCTTGATAATAAATACCTTAGTTGGAATTGGCCACTCATTAATTGTTTTGATTTTTTTCTTCAACTTGAATGCCTTCCGCACATACAACTTACCCCAAGAATAGTAGTTTGTAGGTTAGGAAACAACACTTGTTGAAGTTTTTATACAATTTGACTTTTCTCAAGTGTATTAATGCTCATCTTTCAAGTTGTTATAAATCAAGATATCATTAAAATAAATAACTACAAACTGCCTAAAAAGGGTTTTAATACCTGATTCATCAATCTCATGAATTTACTCGGTGCATTAGACAATCCAAATTGCATGACAAGCCATTCATAAAACCCCTCCTTTGTTTTGAACGTTGTTTTCCATTCATCTGTAGGTCTTTTTTGAATTCAATGGTAATCATTCTTCAAATCAAACTTGTAATCCATCTAGCACCATGTAATCGATCTGACATGTCATCCAATTTAGGAATTCAAATTTGCTAATCCACTTGACCTTGTTGATAGCATGACTATCCACACATATTGTCCAACTCCTCGTTAGGTGTTAGCAATGTGGGGATAACACATGGACTCATGCCCTACATGATTAGCCCCCTCTCACAAGAGTTCCCCCACTTTTGTCTTTTAATGTGTCACTCACCTTTGGACTCATCCAATAATGTGAGCAAGCTTGCACACAGAATAAAATCAATGTGATTTTGGATACCACAAATTGGAGGCAATCCATTCTGTACGGCTTCTGTTATCAAATCTTTGAACTCCTTCGATACTAGCTGAACAAGCTGAGAGGCTCATCCACTAGAGGCTTTGGTTCCTCCAAAAGCACTTGTCTCACTACCAAGGCATGGGATATGCCTTGTCTCTTTGACCTCCATCTTAAACTCTTTGGTTATTGTCAAGATATTACAAGTTTCATCCTTTTGCATTTTGCTTTTTGTGGCAATAGAGCATACTTTTCCCCTCTCCTTCTCAATACAATAGGTGTTGCTCCTTTTAGACTGTTGTGCATTGACATCACATTGCCATGGCCTCCGAAGCAAAAATGGGTGCACATTCATGTCTACTACATGACAATAGAATTCATCTTTGTATTGGCCAATGGAAAAGGCACATTGCATATCTCATTTAGCTCAATAGTACTAGTTGCTGTTGTAATCCACCTCAAAGTGTATGGTTGGGATGTTTTTCATTGGCAAACCCAAACTCTTCATGGTCTCTCTTCGTATAATATTTTCACAGCTACACTATCTGAAATAATACCAAAAATTCTATTATTAATAACATACCTAGTTCAAAATAGTTGGTAGTGTAGAGTTTGATCCTTTATCTTTGGGGCTAGCATCATTCTTCTTACTACATAATTTTACCCTTCATCAAGCTCTTCAATATAATGATCTTTAGCACATTTAGCTTCGCAGTAGATTTCAGCCTCATCCTCTTCTTCTCTTGCAACTTCATTTACCATCTTTCTTAAAGGGCAATCACCAGAACAATGCATTTTGGTTGCATTTGAAACACTTCTCATGGATTAGTCTAGCCTAAGGATTGGTGGTGTTTGGCATCTCTTTCTCCTTCCCTTCATTCATGTCATGCTTCCTTGTAGCTTTATCCTTTTGGGCATGCTCCTTGGTGTTTTGATTGTTTGTAGACCTCTCATTGATTCCACATGATCAAATATCTTTTGCTCTTAGCACAAATACTTGCTGTTTTCTTGGAATTAAAGTTCTTTCTTTGCATCATTTTGGCTTTCAAGGCTATTTTTTTTCTTGGCCTCGGATAAGGTTCTCATCATTTGAATTCCAATTCTCCCTTTTGGATGGTTTAATCCATCCAATAACCTTTGCAACTTGTTGCTCTTTGGATTCATGTTGTTGATACCTTTGGTACTGTTGGAAAGGAATTTGCTCATAACTGGGCGGTAAAAAAAAGCTCTTGTTGTAATAAGTGTTTTATTCAGTACCAAGTTCATAGCGTACCCTTCCCTTCATGCCCTTTTGGATTGCAATCTTTCCCACCAGGCAAAGGCTCCACTCTTCAATTGGCACACCACAATCTTTACTTTCTTTCTAGGCTGTCTCCATTAATTACAGAACAATTTAGAAATTTTGGAATATTGAAACTCCCTTCAGCTTTGAGGCGAAAATGCTTGTTCTCCTGTTCATCAAACCACGAGCACCTCTGCATATTGTCCTTGACATTGGTATCTAGGAAAACCTTGGGGTTCACCGTCTTCCTCTTCCTCCAAGTCCTCCTTGTATGCATGGTACCCACATGCAGAAATTTGCCCATCAATGTGGTCACAACAGGCTGCAGCATTTCCTGGCCATCTATTGTCCGCATGGTTCCTGTTTCCTTCAATTTCCCAAGCATTGCTAAGTTCTCCAATTTATTTCAATAAATTGTTCCATATGCTCGAATCTGAGGTCGGTCCACTTGTTGTTTGAGACGTTGCTCCCATCATTGCAGTATGTTGTTCTTTTCTGTTGTAGTGTTATTTATTTGAAAAGCTACTAAATATTACAAGCTATTACGGAGTATTTATAGAGTTTTGATTCTCCTAAATAGGAATGTAGGATATGAATGCTACTCTATAAATTAGAAAGTTATAATACATTAAAAAACTAACTGGCGTATGAACAATCTAGTCCTAACTAAAGTAGGATTACAAAGGAACTCCTCAATGAAACAAAAGACATAAAGAAACTAATTTAGAAGTAACAATTAGCTAAATAAGAAGTGTAGAAGAAATAGGAATGCATAGAAGATAAATCCAGGTCAAACTAGGAAGTTTAATTGCTGCCTCCTGAGTCGAAGATGCCCTGGGGCATGTAGTAGTCCTGGGCTAGGGCATGTAGCAATTAGGACTGGAGATTCCTGTGGCTCCTGCCTAGGTGTGTTGAGGTTGTCTGCCATGCCTTTCAGTATATAGAATGCTTGTTTCAGCTGCTGAATTGTGCAATAGCCTTTCTTTTTCTTTTGTTTCTTCCTTGCTACTGCTCCCATTTCATCATAAATTTATCACTAATTCCTTCTGCATCAATTTTTCTTGTTATTTTCATTTCCTGTATTGTAGTATCGTGATTCTTTTTGGATGTTAATTGCAGGCCATCGGCTATACCTGGACCTGTTCCTGATGAAATAGTTCTTCCAGCCACAGAGTCTATTGGTTTGTTTCTGTTAGATTGTAGTAGTGCTCCATTGCATTATCTGTTTTTTTTTTTGCAATTTGGGCAACTCTGTCTTATGTAATTCCTATTGGTTAGGAGTAAAATTGCTGCTAAAGATGGGATGGAGACATGGTCATTCAATTAAGGATTCACATGCAAATTCGCTATATGGTAGGTTTTGTCCATGCCTTCTTGTTTGGTTGTTATATTACTTCAATATACAAATCATCAATTTCAACAGACATTTTGCTCTTTGGGCAAATCATTGATTTCTTTCTATTAATTGGCTTTTGATGTAAATTTTTATTTAGTGTTTTCTATCTGAGCATATGCTGAGAACTCTAGTTTATTTTGCCTCTTTATTATTATTATGGTGTGGCCTACCACTTTATCTTTCCCGTCTTGGTAATTTACTTTCAGATGCTCGTAGAGAAGCTAGAAAAGCTTTCCTGGCATTTTCTTCTGATGATGCAAAAGCACATCATACTGAGACTGAGCCTGATGAGGATTACCTGGGAAACTTAGAGCAGTCTGTTAATGATGCTGTTCAGACTTCTCAAAGCACACCAGTGAGGACCTTTTTGTGTAATTCTATTATTTTATTTCCTGTTCCTTCTATAAACCAATTTTGCATTTCTAAGAACTTTCTGTCCATTAAAGATAGTAATGTTCCAAGTCTTCGTCAGGGCCCATTTGGCATGCTGCTTTTTTAATTGTTCTTGTTGTCCATCAGTTTAAAACTTTTGCATGATTAGAACTTTTTTTTGTTACTTGATGTCTTAAAAAGAAAAATGGTTGGTACAAGTGAAAACCACAACAATTGGTTTTACTGTTTCATCAACCCGTTTATCACATATCCAATTTTACTATGGGACAACACGCGCTGAAAAACAGAAACAGCACGAATACCAAAGAGGCTGTGAGTTTATGGGTGTTGCCCACTATAATTGCATGCTTAATATTACTCTTGCCATAAGTCTCTTGCATAGAAATGGATCACTGTGAAGTTATTTCAAGTAAAAAGGATAGTTTATATAATATTGAAGACAGTGGTTGTTCTCTTGGTGCTATGATTCCAGTTTGCCTGTGGTTTACAGGCCACAAAAAGATGCTTAATTGGCTGAAGGCACTAAGCTTTTGTGCTTTAATAATTACAAAATGAAGTACATGAATAAATGGTGGTCAGAGTAATTTCTTCCATTGTTATGATGGTACAAACACAATATAAGAGTCTCATTATGGAAACTATTATACTTAAGTCATGCAACCAGTACATTATTCCATCACTATATTAAAATAATTTTACTTATATTCTAAATGAGAATTTATAGTTTCTCCTCCCTCCTTTTAATGGAAAGGAAAATATGATTTACAGTCATCAAACTAAAATTTCATAGCCTTGCTCCCTATTTCTTCAATACTTATATAAACTGATCTGGATTTATGCCAAGAGTGAGCCCGTCATTGTATTGATTCTTTGTTGATATAGATACTCCTTGTGTTTTGATGTTGGAGGTTTGTGAAAGTATATTGAATCTATAAACCTTTGTGTAATAACTAATTCAATTGTAGATATTCATTTCATAGTGGCAGTATAACCTGTATATCATTTTTCTGCTGCAGGTTTTTGTGCTCAACCCAAAGCAAGATATGTATGGTTTAGGTTATGATCCTTATAAGCATGCTCCTGAGTTCAGAGGTGTGTTGTTTCTTGAAGTTACTAGGTTATAGTCACCAACTTGGTTTCCATTGATGCTTTGTAGCAGTTATTTTCTGCTTCCCATTTTCAGAGAAGAAAAGGTCACGTGCATCTGATCGCAGAGAGCCTGGGAATAGAAAAGCTTTGTTAACAAGGGATGGTCTCTTTGGTTTCAAGTGTAAGATCTATTACTTTTTGTCTGTTTTCATGCCTTGTTTACAAATTATTGTTGCTTGTTATGTATCTTAGTTATGTGTTTATTAATTTATTATTTAACTCGCTTCCTTGAATTATTTGTCCTGAAATTGATTCAACTAATTACTTTTAAGTCATCAGCAGGAAAGGCTGCTCCTGGGTTTGGCATTGGAGCACTTGAAGAATATGATGCTGAAGATGAAGATGTCTATGCAGTTGGTTAGTATCTCTATTTTATCATTATGCTGGCTGCTGTCTTCCTGTCACATTCTATGCAATGGGGAAGAAGCTATTCTTTGTGGTGGATAAAGGATTTGATCACTATCATTACCTTGACATTTTCTTTGTTGGAATAGCGATTTTTATCCAAATTGAAAATGTGATAATGTGAAAATAATATTCTACAAATGTCATCATCTTGATTATTGATTTTTTTACTTTTATTGTTTGTACCTTGTATTTTATGAATTTGTCAGACTGACAAGAAGGTTTAGACTTCTATCCTTCATCATTATCATGCTTCATTTGGAGGGGGTGATAGGATAGGAAAACCCTTCCCTTTCCTCGGATGTTGTTTGAATTATGGATGAAAGCTCAAGAGATAGTTATTCTCTTGAAACCCAATTTCATTTTACCCTCAAACTAGGTGGACTGGACCATGTTGTTTTTTGAAAAAATATTCTATTTGTCTATTTTGGCTGTAGAGAAAGCAGTGCATTGTCTAAAACATTGTATCTAATTAAAAAAAGAAACAAAAGGGAAAAATGAATATTCCTTTTTGGATAGCTGCTTGATCTGGGGCTCAACTGGATGGTGCCATGTGTCCTGGACTGGTGGTTCGACTTATAAGAAGAGTTGTCTGAGTAATAGAATTTCAACTGCGCTATTCTGCAAAACAAAGAAGTCAAAAAAGGCCAGCAGGGTCTACTATGCAGGGGCACTCTAATGCTCAAGTTAGAAGGGTTGTGGTAGAGAAATAAAAATGTGGCTTTGGAAACATTAAATGTAGAGAGAATGTGGTGTAAATGCTGTGGCCTACTTAGAACTAGTGTATGTACCTGCATCCTACCTCCTTTCCGTTGCATGTGACCATACTCATATCTAATTTATTCTAAACATTGACTTTCTAACATTAAGGATTAATTAGATCCGTAGGATTACACCTCTTAAGAGGGATAATTATGATCCATGATACCTCGGGTTAGAGGCATGTGGTGTGAGGCCACCATTCAGTGGTGCAGCACTGTTGGCAGCATCTCTTGCAAGTTAATCTACTGTTGGAGGGCCTCAGACGACGTCAAGTCATGGTTGTTCTGGGCCCACCTTATTTTATTATTAATTAGATCTATTAGTCATTAGCCGACTAGGGAGAGGGTGCCTCCTGGTCAGTTTCGATAGTATCTTCTTGTCCGAGCTGCATTCCCAATGGAATTAGCCTTGATCTAACCCTACCTCTTGTCCGTTTGAGAGTTGAGACATGTCTAAGTCATACATGTGTCATCATCTAGGGATGTATATAATCCAATGCGTGTGGTTTTTTTGCCAACCTTCTCTCTTTATTGGGTGAAAACATGCTTTCTCCCTTTCTCAATTTATCATTAAATCTATTAGCTCTTCTTAGACTTTTTGAACATCCAAATGATGCTATTGCTTTCCTAATTTTTGTTGTCTTCTCTCATTAGACCCAGCTTTCTTTCTAGTCCTATGAAAATTGCCGATTTAACACTGTGATACTATGATTTGAATCAATTCTGGTATTTCACCTTGATGCAGGAGCAAATGTTTAGAGTTAGCTACTGTTCTATTATTATCGTGTTATTATTCATAGGTTGTGCCATTGGGCTGCTGAACCAAAGAAAACAAAAATCAAAGGAAAAAATTTTTTAGACTAAACCTGATAGAGTTAGGAACATGATTTCTGCATTTGTAGAGAGAAAGAACATTGGAGGAAATGTAATGCTCATATATCTATAAAGATGCTAGGATGCCTTTGAATGTATATGGTTTTTATTACAATTCTCTCACTACTCATGAAAGAACTCAACAATACAATAAAAGAAAAAAGATAAAAATGACTATAACAACCCCTAAGAAGAATTTCTGTGTAGATTCAACTCTGCCCCTTTGAACCAAAGAACTTGCTATGTTTCTAGATGCCTCTTTTCATTCCCCTCTTCTCCTCCTTATATTAATTTGTGTACCCTTTTGCCAGTTGTCACATCACTTGTTTCAAATCCACAATTATCCCGACAAACGTCATCCTTCTTTGTTGCCATCTCTTCTAGAGTACTACACATTCCTATTGTTACCAACCCTTGAAAAACTAGTGTTGACCTCAAGGCTAGTCATGTCATCCGTCATCATTTGGTAAGTTGCAAGTTGAAGATTTTTACCCAATGAACTTGAAAAATATTATGCAAGAAAATGGAGTTCACCAAATCATTTGATGTGGTGCTTGAAGATGCTTCCCTAACATTATTCCCCTTATATAGTATCATCAAATGAAGTGAGCAAACAAGCCTTCCACAACTTTTGAGCCTTGCCCCAGTAAGAATATATTCAATTGGCATCCCAATTTCATGAAATTTGTAATTGAAAGAAGCAATCAAGAATAGGATAGGCACATTGTCAGGTCCTATATTTAGAGCATCCCATGTGATTGCAATGAGCGGAGTGAGAAGAATATTGAATATAATGTAATTTTTTAATAGATCACTTGCATCCCTAACCTTTGTTCCATTGTCTTTGAAGACATAATTCACAGCTTTTTCAGCTTTCAAGTTTATTTTCAAATCTTGAACAAAGAGTACAAGGCAATATGCACCTATTTGTCTCTTCTTATGAACCATAATTTGTTGCTCGATCTGAGTAACTCTAGTTCTATGGAGATAGTGCTCTAGTAGAGACCGAACCTAAACCAATAGGTAGTTTTTGTTAGAAAGCCTCCATTCTTTTATTACTAATAGTTTGACTAGTGAGTCATGGCTATTGTGAGACTGATGAGGAGGTCGGTGGATATATTGATGAAGATGATGGATTTATATAGGATGAAGATGACAAAACTAAAAATTACTAGAAACTTGTAAAAAGCTAAAGAGTAGAACAACAAATTATGAATGTTTTTTAGCTTTATTTGGGGGTCTGGGAAGAAGATCTTCCATGTGGCGGCTCATTTGCTTTCGTCCTACATTAACATAAAGTGTTTTGGTTCTCTTGGTAAGAATTGAGCTTATCCAAAAATGAAAAAAATTCTGAGCCCATATCTCCCATCTGCCCCACAATCTCCGCAAATAGAATACCTTGTCATTATTTTCGCATGTACCATATTTGTCATTATTTTCACACATACCATATCTAAATGTAATAATCCTTTGTTTAAATACATCGAGCCATCCCCCTCCTTAGTATTGTGCAATTGCCATTAACGCTGGAAGTCTTTACCTGATCCTGGTATCAAAAACCCTAGGCCATATGCATTGAAATTGCTGTCTCTAGTTTTGTGTTGCCTTAGATCAAGAGATGAGTATATCTTCAGTTCTTTTGAATTTCTATTCTTGCTTCTTCCATGGAATATGGATAATGGATAGACCAAACTTATAACATATAGATTTTATTTATGTATTAGTTTCTTATCATATTTTCCATTATCTTTATCCTAGATCTAGTAATCACTTGTATCATACTTTTATTGTGATAGAAGTCCTATAATTGTATGAATCTCCACTATATAAGAGATTTCTTAATATCCAATAAAACAATTAGATTAATTACAAACACATTTGAGATTTAAGACTCTTTCTCATCAATGAGTCTGAGGTGGTAAGAGCTGTCTTTGATGGGCTCCTTCCCATCAATCTTACCATGACGCATATACGACTTGAGACCAAAACAACTTAGTATCAGTGGCAATTGTCATGGGAAATATGACAAACTCAAGCGATGAACTGAAAATCCTTACTTTGCGAAATGCAAGCACAAATTGGGGCCAGATTGGTTAAGCTAGAAGCGAGGATGGAAGCTATGGTTGCTCAATTCTAGTCTCAAATATGAAATATGTCTCAATAATTACAAAATTTTCTAAGTAATCACAATGACTGTTGCAACAAAGACTTGGATGCAAGTACAAGTACTAATAGTAGTAGTATTACTAATAAAGGCGTTTAAATTGAAGATAGAACTAACACTCAAGCGGGGAAGATGACTACCATGAATCTAGCACAAGCATTTGACTCCAAGCAACAATTGGAGAGAAGTAATGGATGGAAGGCAATTTTTTTGGTCCATTGCACAATCTACAATGGTTCCTTGTGAAATTATGAAGGGATAATTTGGCACTAATATGAGCAATATGTCGAGCTTCAAATTGAAAAGTATGCTTTTTTATTCATTAAAAAGCTCACCGAATCAAAAATGGCAAAAAGAAGGGTCGAAGATCTTTCTTACAACGAGTTTTTTGTGAGTGGAAGCACAAGAGGATCAAATACTGACAACAAAAGATGATGTCCCAAAAATGAGTCAGTTTAGCCAAGTTTATCTAGAATTTGAGCTTGAGGATAAGCTCCTAGGAATAATGTTATGGATGATGGATAGACCAAATCCATAACAAACAATTATTATCTAGCAGTTTCTTATCGTACTTTCCATTATCTTATTCTAGATCTAATAATTACTTGTATTAGACTTCTATTTTAATTAGTTTTGTGATTATATGAACTTTCACTGTATAAAGGGTTTCTAGTTATTCAATTACAAGCATATTTGAGATTTAAAACATTCTCTCGTTAACGAGTCTGAGGTGTTAATAGCTCCCCTGATAAGCTCCTTCCCTATCAATCTTCTCGTGACACTATCTGTGACCTAGGACCACATGGAATAGTTAGTTTATGTGCTAGGGAAGCCGTGTTCCTCTCCATCTTCTCTGGTCTATTTTCCATTGTGGGTTTGTGGATTAGACCTATTGATGGAGTTTGGAACTTGATTTATGTGTTTTAGAGATGTAGAAGGATAATATTTGTTATATTTCACAGTAGAGATTACAACCTATTTATACATGAGAGACGGTATCTAAATAGGAAGGAAAATCAAGCCTATGATTATACAATCCCTAAGATTAAGCAACTGACCTATCTATCAATATTTACTTCCTATATTAACATATTTACTTTCTATAACTTATAACACTCCCCCTCAAGTTGGATCATAAATGTTAATCATGCCCAACTTGTTACATATAATCAACTCAAGTCCCATTTAGAGCTTTAGTGAAAATATCTCCTAATTGTTCTCCAGTTCGGATATGTCCTGTTGATATTATCTTTTGTTGGACCTTTTCACGAACAAAATGACAATCAATCTCGATGTGTTTAGTCCTCTCGTGAAATACTGGATTGGAGGCAATGTGGATAGCTGCATGATTATCACACCACAACTTAGCAGGCACCGAATTTGTGAACCCAACTTCTTCCAACAGTTGACGTACCCACAAGATTTCACAAACGGCTTATGCCATGGCTCGATATTCAGATTCAACACTAGAACGGGAGACCACATTTTGCTTCTTACTTTTCCATGAGACCAAGTTACCTCCCACAAAAACACAATACCCAGTAGTTGACCTCCTATCAACTTTCGAGCCTGTCCAATCAGCATCAGAAAAGCATTCAATATTTGAGTGCCCATAGTTACCATAGAATAGGCCTCGCCGTGGGGCCCCTTTAAGGTAACAAAGAATCTGTCCCAGAGCATCCCAATGGGCAACAGTAGGAGAAGACATAAACTGACTTACCACACTCACTGAATATGCAATATCAGGACGAGTCACCGTCAAATAATTCAGCTTGCCAACTAATCTTCTATACCTTCTAGGATCAGCAAATGGCTCACTTGGCTCACTGTCTTCTGTGGTAAGTTGAAGGCTAGGGGTCATTGGGGCACTACAAGGCTTAGCACTCAATTTTCCTGTTTCTGTCAACAAATCAAGAACATATTTTCTTTGAGATAAGAAGATGCCTTTCTTACACCGCATGACTTCGATTCCCAAGAAATATTTCAAGGAACCCAAATTCTTTGTATGAAACTGTGTTTTAAGAAATTCTTTTAGGGATATGATGCCAGCAATGTCACTTCCTGTAATAACGATATCATCCACATATACTACAAGCAGAATTACTCCACTATCAGAATTTCAATAAAACAATGAGTGATCACACTTACTCATCTTCATTCCAAAATTGTTGGACCACCTCACTAAACCTGCCAAACCATGACCGATGACTCTGTTTCAAGCCATAAAGGGATTTTCGAAGTCTACAAACCTTACTTGACTCCTGAGCAACAAAACCAGGTGGTTGCTCAATATAAACCTCTTCCTGAAGATCACCATGAAGAAAAGCATTTTTAATATCTAGTTGATGCAAAGGCCAATCATGAGTAGCCGCCAAGGAAATAAACAATCGGACAGATGCGAGCTTGACAACTGGGGAGAATGTATCATAATAGTCAACTCCATAAGTTTGTGCATAACCTTTGGCCATTAAACGGGCCTTGAGGCGAGCAATAGATCCATCAGGGTTTATTTTCACTGCAAACACCCATTTGCACTCAATAGCCCGCTTTCCTGGAGGTAAGGACATCAACTCCCAAGTACCATTAGTGTTAAGGGCCATCATTTCCTCTTCCATTGCAGCACGCCAACCAGGATGGGACAAAGCCTCAATAACAATTTTGGGAATTGAAATAGAATCTAAAGCAGTGACAAAACAACGAGAAGAGGAGGATAATTGATCATAAGAGACACAAGATGAAATAGGATAAGTGCAAGTACGTTTACTTTTGCGAAGAGCAATGAGCAAATCCAAATCAGACAGTGAAGGATCAGTGGGAGCAGGATTGGTCGATGAAGAAGCGGGTAGCGGAACGGAGTCAGAGTCCTCTAAGCGTCTGGAATACAAATGAAAGATGGGAGGCCGACCTGGCACATGAGCGAAAGGTGTAGGAGTAGTCTGAGGAGACAGAGAGCGAACAGTGTATAACAAGAGGTCATCTTCCTCCTCCTGGGTGTTATAAACAGATGATGGCGGAAAAAACGGAGTAGACTCAAAGAATGTTACATCCGCATACACAAGATACCGATTCAGATCAGGAGAAAAATAACGATATCCTTTCTGACGTCGAGAGTAGCCAAGGAAGACACATTTGAGTGATTTGGGATCCAATTTAGTAATCTGTGGACAAACATCACGAACAAAACAAGTACAACCAAAGATACGTGGCTCAATAGGAAATAAAGATTTAGTGGGAAACAAAATGTTATAAAGGATATCACCATGAAGGATGGAGGAAGGCATGCGATTGATCAAAAAACAAGCAGTGGATACAGCATCAGCCCAAAACATGTAGGTACCTTCATTTGGAATAAGAGGGCTCTGGCTACTTCAAGAAGATGTCGATTTTTTCTTTCAGCAACTCCATTTTGTGAAGGAGTGGCAACACAAGAGGACTGATGAAGAATCCCTTTTTGTAACAAATAAGATTGAAATTCCCCCAGAGAGATACTCTTTAGCATTATCACTTTGCAATATACGAATGGAAGTATTGAATTGGGTTTGGATTTCAGCATAAAATGCACAAAAAATAGAAAATAATTCTGAACGGCTCTTCATTAAAAACAACCAAGTAGTACGAGAGAAATCATCAACAAAAGTAACAAAATACTTAAAGCCAGACTTAGACACAACAGGACAAGGACCCCAAACATCTGAATGGACTAACTCAAAGGGGGACGAAGCCCGTTTATTGACTCGAGACAGTGTAGGTAAACGATGATGTTTGACAAATTGACAAAACTCACAATCTAGAATAGACAAAGAATGAAACTGTGGATATAACTTCTTCAAAGCCGAGAGAGAAGGATGCCCCAAACGACAATGAACATCAAAAGGTGTTAAACGCGTGGAGCATACCAGAGATCAAGGTGATCGAGGTAGTTGCTGATCCAAGACGCAAAGACCCTCTGACTCACTCCCTCTACCAATAATCTGCTTCGTCGAAAGATCCTGAAAAACACAGTGATTAGGAAAGAATGAGACACAACAATTCAATGCACGAGTGAGTTTACTCACGGAAAGCAAATTAAATGCGAACTTAGGGAGACATAATATAGAGAATACAGAAAGAGAAGGGGTTAAGTTGACATGACCAAAACCCAGGACAGAAGATTTAGTGCCATTAGCAAGAGTAACATAAGAAGACAATGTATGAGACTCAAGATTGGATAAAAGGGTAGAATTACCTGACATATGATTGGTAGCACCAGAATCAATAACCCATTTGGAGGATGAAGACACAAGACATGCAGTAGAATTACCTGACTCGGCAATTGCAGTGATAGAGGAGGAATTAGAGGATTTTAGAGATGCCTGGTATTGGATGAATTGTGCATACTCATCTGCAGATATCAAAATTCCCTGATCGGAAGATCCATTCAATGTGTTCCGTGATTTTAGTTATCATAAGAATCACATCAGTTATGGTGGTGGTTTTAACTTCAGCCATAAGGACAACCAACCCGAAACGATAGCAACAAAAGAAACACAGAATCAGAAAACAGTACCCGGCTTGAACAGTACCGATGAACAATAACCCCCATGAACAGTGCGGATGAACAGTACTGTGAACAGGCCAATGAACAGTACCGATGAACAGTACCCCCGAATATGAATAGTACCTAAAACACCTCCACTCAACATCCGAACGGCAAACAAACCTCAGATTTGACAAGGGAATGGTGTGGCAACTCCGGCGATGGTGAGATCCAAATGTTACCCTTTATGGGTAACCCAAATGAACAGAACCCTAAGTCTCTAAAAAAAATTTTAAAACTTGATGAGAGAAAAAATTAAATCTATACGAGAATAGCTTTGATACCATGTAGAAATATAATATTTGTTGTATTTCACAATAGAGATTACAACCTATTTATACATGAGAGACGGTATCTAAACAGGAAGGAAAATCAAGTCTATGATTATACAATCCCTAAGATTAAGCAATTGACCCATCTATTAATATTTACTTCCTATATTAACATATTTATTTTCTATAACTTATAACAAGAGAGAAAGAAGAACAACGGAGGAAACATAATGCTCATTTTATGAAGATGACAAAATGCCTTTTACTGTATGGTTTGAATTACAATATCCTCAATATTAATAGAACTCAGCAATACAATAAAAGAAGAAAAGACAAAAATGGCTATAACTCCCCCGGGGAAGAATTCCCGTGCATATTAGCTCTGTCCCTCTGAACCAGGGGGATTGCTATATTTTCAGATGCCTCTTTTCATTCCCCTCTTGACTCTTCTCCTCTTTATACTAATTTTTGTACCCTTTTGCGAGCTGTCTTATCTCCACCTTACAATTATCTCCAACAAACCTCATCCTTCTCTGTTATCATCCCTCTGCATTTCTATTATCATACCAAAGTAATAAGTAAACTAAATCAAACTAAACTGAAAAAGTCTTTGGTTTGCTGCATCCTTACTCAATAAACATAGCAAGGGAGCAGGCAAAAAACATTCTTTTATGCATCTATAAGCCATAAATCTCAGAACATCCATGCCAGATTATTACAAATTCTAGATGAATTAGGATTTTGTGCTATGTGTAGGAGCAGGGGTGGCAACTTGAGACATGATCCATGAACACAACTTGAAAATAGAGGGCGATGAGGTGCTTGTGCTTGCCGATAATCTTATTTACTCTTGAGTTGACTGCTTGATCTACTAATTTGATTTGATGCATATATGACGCACTTAATTATTCGGCATATGTCTACTTTTTGCCCTCTAACCTGCTAATCAGCAAATGAAAGTATTATAAAATGATGGATTCATAAATATGAGCATTATTATTTATTATATTCAAGATTTGGTAATTTATTAGTTGGTTTATATTTGATTTATATTTTCCCTTATTAAACATTATTTAGTTTATGAATATATGCAATGTTTTATAATTTTTTGATCTTTTAGTTAAAATGTTTAACAGCTAAATGTTGAAATATCACTTGTTTGTTTGATGTTAGATTTCATATTTTTATATGTATACTAAATTTATGCATGATTAAAATGAATATTTAAACTTCATCTAATATATTGTTCCATAAATATTATAAGTGTCGAGTTGTAGTCATATCAAATTGTTTAAATTAGTAGAGTCGTGTCAAATTGTGTGAAGTGGGTTAATTCCCGTCAAATCATGTTAAATGGATCGTGTCGTCAAATTAACCAATAGATTTAATATTAATCATGTGATGTCTGTAATCCTTATAATAAAAAAGTTGTGGTTTGTATAGGGTTTTGACACAATCCTTTTGTGTTCATGTCAACCCTATTTGTGTGTATTGTGTATTGACATGACAAGAACACAACCCACAAACCTGAATTTCCACCTTTATGTAGGACTAACGACTGTAATACTCAGATGTAGAAGCAGATTTCACACGTTAACAGAACCAGTGTATTGTAGTTATTTTTCATGGCTATGTAACAAGAATTAGTCCTTTGGTTGATCTTTGATCTCTTTTATATCACTCCTTTTTGCTAATAAAATCTATAACCTAATTTACAGCTAGGATTACTATCTACATTAATATAATGTACTGTATATGTCCTTGGTTTTTATTATTATGCATATTATTGCATTTGTAGTCATGGAAGCTTGTCTATGATTCAAACTTAAATTTTTTGTTTAACATGGTTTCTATTATTTGCTTGTAACAATGGTAGTGTATATTTAAGTTTTTACTGATTTTAGCCCTTGACCAGCTTATGACTTTGAAGAAACTATTGTTCAAGACCAAGAAGTTGAAGAGCCACCAAGACCCAGCACAGACCATAAGCCGAAATTGGCCTGGAAGGAGCAAGGCATTCTTCCTGGCTTTAAAGTTGCATCAAAATCTGATTACCAGTTGGAAAGGTAATTGGGAAATCAAAAGTTTACTTGTCTAAACCATCTGTACCATATAATGATCAAATATCATAGTCATCATTTATCTGGAATCTTGGAATCAGATGAATCTGAAATGATCCTGTTGTTGTTGTTCTTATTATTCTTTGCTTTGGAAATGGAGGGGTGGGGGTGGGGGGAGGGGGGCGCATTGACTACTGGTATTTGGTCCCAATATAGTTCTTAATTCTTCTTATGCAAATTTTGGTCAGATTTGATCCTCCAGTAATTCCAAAGGATTTCGTGCCCCACCACAAATTTCCTGGTCCCCTGGATGCTGATGACAAGTACAGCATTCCTCCTCCACCAGAGGTTCCACCTCCTGATGACAATAATATGAAACTCTTAATTGAGGGGGTTGCAACTTTAGTTGCTCGATGTGGTAAATTATTTGAGGATCTTTCCCGAGAGAAAAATAAATCAAATCCATTATTTAGTTTTCTTAATGGAGGAAATGGTCACGACTATTATGCTAGGAAGTTGTGGGAGGAAAGACAGAAACGTAATAATCAGAAGAGTCTAGCTTTGGATGGGAGATCATCTCCAAGTGTTCAGAAAATGACTGCAGAAAGCCGTGGCAAAATATTAGGGGAAAGGCCTCTAGAAAGAAGCTTGAAAGATTTAAGCTCGTCTGTTGTTTCTGCAGATGTTAATCTTCAATTCAGTCTTTCAGATACATTTACAAAACCAGCATCTTTTGTAAGTGGTTTACTTGATACTTTCTTTGTATTCAAAATTTGTAGGTAACTGTTGGTTAAAGTTTTTTTATCCTTTTAATACTCTGCATTTAGGGTGGGGTGCCTGAAGTGGCAAAACCTTTCAAAGATGATCCTGCAAAGCAAGAAAGATTTGAGAGGTTTCTGAAGGAAAAGTATCAAGGAGGCCTTCGTTCTATCGATTCTATTGGAGCTAGCAATATGTCAGAATCAGCTCGTGCACGAGAGAGATTAGACTTTGAGGCTGCAGCTGAAGCAATAGAGAAAGGAAAGTGGAATGAGGAAAGCAAACTCTCTACCCAACAGTTGGAATTCTCTGCCGGTGGAGGGATGCTGTTTACATCTGCTGGATTGGAGGTAATATTTTGTTATGACTAAGGAATAAAGAAATAGTAGATTAGTCTCTTCAATCACTGTAGAAAGTAGTTATGAGACCCAAAATAGTATAAATAGGAACTTGTAAGGAGAAAAATATCCAAATCATTAGTAATCAAGATAAACTCTTTCTCCCTATTTCTGGTCTCTCCTCTTCTCTAATTCTCTCTATTACTTCTCCCCTTTCTATTTCTTTTCTCAACCCAATCTACTTCTATTTCTTTTTCTCCCCATTTCTCCCTTTCAAAGGGAACAAGGGAACTACTGGTGTGTTATGTAACAAGTGGTATCAGAGCCTACGATCCAAAGACATTAAATTCCAGGTTTTTCTCATATTCTCTTCTGCTGCTTCCTTTTTCTTGGAATCCATATATCTTCTGCTCTTCCTTCTATAATTCTTCTTCTTTATTGAATTTCTTGGAGATCCAAGAAATATCAAGATTCTAATCATTTTCCCTCTCTAATTCTCTCTATTCTCTCTCATCTACATTCTGCTTTTCTCTCTATTTCTTCTTCTATTCCTCATCTCTTTCTTTCTCTATTTCTGCCTAATTTCTACTCTTTATTTTTCTGTTTCTCTTGAATTCTTCTGTTTTCCCTCATTCTTTCTTTCATTTCTGTTTCGTTTCTCACCTAATCTCACTTCTGGGGTTCCATTTATATTTTTAGAAAAAACATTGTTCCTTCTTTCTCATTTCTTGAGTTCTTGAATCACATTTTGTTCTTTCTTGAAATTCACTTCTTTTGCTTCCTCATTCACTTAATAATGAAAAATCAACAAAAGAATGAAGATGACCAGCTGGAATTGAAGCTAGAAGTGAACCAGAAAATAGACTTGATAGTCCAAAAGCTGGAACAAATGTTAGAGATATTAAGGGCTTCACAATCAAAAGATAAGGGAAACTGTTTCTCAGCTGGTTCCAGATCCTGAGCCCACTTCGCATGAGAATGATACTAGGGGAATTTTGTGCTTGCCATGTCTGAAGGTTAGCAAAATTGAGGAAGAAAGTTGTGAGATAATATCCAATCTTGATGAAGATCAAGAATTTGATAACATAGATTTCCATAATTCAGATTGTTTCAATCTTGAAAATGAGAATCTAGATTCTGATGATAACGATGGTCTTGCAAAAGACGAAGAAAGTTCTATGGATTTTGGTTGTCCTAATCTTCAAGAACATGATTCTGATGGGAAGACTAATCAGGTTCTTGCATCCAAATTAAATTCTTTTCAAATATTTGATGCAGATGTAGACTCTTCAATTCAATATTTTTTGGTCCTTCACTTTGCTGAAATTCTTGAGAATAAGCGTGGGGCATTGTTGGATAAATTTGATTCTAATCCAAGAATATTGACGTCAAAATCTTTTCTTGTTGCTGAGGCTGTTCTTGATAAGGAAAAAAAAGGAAACAAGGGAAGGAAGGCATTGTGAAAGATGGTATCAATCTTGTGGCTTTGTAGTTTGAAAGTGCAGCTGAATTATCTTGTGATCCTTAAAGAAGAGAGGTTTGAAATTAGGAGAAGGCAGAGAAAGAAGAGGGATTCTTTGGGATACTGCAGTCATTTACTGCTAAAAGAAAACTGAGTTTGAAATGAGGAGACGACGGAGGAAGAAAATCAGGCCCTTGCTGCAGCTATTTGTTTGCCAACTGCCACTCCAAGCAGCTGCAACAAAAGTCCTTCCTGCAATCACTTGATGTTGGAATATATTACATATGGAGGCAACAGTTTCATAGTTATATTGCTGCTTTCCTTATTCATTCTTGGGGACAAGAATGATTTCAAGGGGTGGGGAATGTTATGACCAAGGAATAAAGAAATAGTAGATTTTAACTGTAGTTATGCGATTCAAAATAGTATAAATAGAAACTTACTTGTAAAGAGAAAGATATCCAAATCATTAGTAATCAAGATAAACTCCTTCTCCCTATTTCTGCTTTCTCCTCTTCTCTAATTCTCTCTATTACATCTCCCCTTTCTATTTCTTTTCTCAACCCAATCTACTTCTATTTCTCTCTTTCCCCCATTTCTCTGTTTCAAAGGGAATTACAAGTCTGCTATGTAACATATTTCTTGACAATTACTTTCTATTTGCAAATTTAATGCTCATGGTTGATTTCCTTAAATAAAATTTCTGGAACAGCAACATAAAGATGTCCATGCTGAAAATTTAGTGACAAGAAAAGCTTATCCCAAAAGGGAAGAATTTCAATGGCGCCCTCTTCCTGTTCTGTGCAAGCGCCTTGATCTTATTGTTAATATCCTAATTTCTACTCTTTCTTCTTCTGTTTCTCTCAAATTCTTCTGTTTTCTCTTATTCTTTCTTTCATTTCTGTTTCGTTTCTTACCTAATCTCACTTCTGGGGTTCCATTTATATTTTTAGAAAAAACATTGTTCCTTCTCTCTCATTTCTTGAGTTCTTGAATCACATGTTGTTCTTTCTTGAAATTCACTTCTTCTGCTTCCTCATTCACTTAATAATGAAAAATCAACGAAAGAATGAAGATGACCAGCTGGAATTGAAGCTGGAAGTGAACCACAAAATAGACTTGATAGTCCAAAATCTGGTACAAATGTTAGAGATATTAAGGGCTTCACGATCAAAAGATAAGGGAAACTGTTTCTCAGCTGGTTCCAGATCCTGAGCCCACTTCACATGAGAATGATACTAGGGGAATTTTGTGCTTGCCATGTCTGAAGGTTAGCAAAATTGAGGAAGAAAGTTGTGAGATAGTATACAATCTTGATGAAGATCAAGAATTTGATAACATAGATTTCCATAATTCAGATTGTTCCAATCTTGAAAAAGAGAATCTAGATTCTGATGATAACGATGGTCTTGCAAAAGACGAAGAAAGTTCTATGGATTTTGGTTGTCCTAATCTTCAAGAACATGATTCTGATGGGAAGACTAATCAGGTTCTTGCATCCAAATTAAATTCTTTTCAAATATTTGATGAAGATGTAGACTCTTCAATTCAATATTTTTTGGTCCTTCACTTTGCTGAAATTCTTGAGAATAAGCGTGGGGCATTGTTGGATAAATTTGATTCTAATCCAAGAATATTGACATCAAAATCTTTTCTTGTTGCTGAGGCTGTTCTTCATAAGGAAAGAAAAAAGGAAACAAGGGAAGGAAGACATTGTGAAAGATGGTATCAATCTTGTGGAATTGTAGTTTGAAAGTGCAGCTGAATTATCTTGTGATTCTTAAAGAAGAGAGATTTGAAATTAGGAGAAGGCAGAGAAAGAATAGGGATTCTTTGGGATACTGCAATCTTTTACTGCTAAAAGAAAACTGCGTTTGAAATGAGGAGACGACGGAGGAAGAAAATCAGGCCCTTGCTGCAGCTATTTGTTTGCCAACTGCCACTCCAAGCAGCTGCAACAAAAGTCCTTCCTGCAATCACTTGATGTTGGAATATATTACATATGGAGGCAACAGTTTCATAGTTATATTGCTGCTTTCCTTATTCATTCTTGGGGACAAGAATGATTTCAAGGGGTGGGGAATGTTATGACTAAGGAATAAAGAAATAGTAGATTTTAACTGTAGAAAGTAGTTATGAGATTCAAAATAGTATAAATAGAAACTTACTTGTAAAGAGAAAGATATCCAAATCATTAGTAATCAAGATAAACTCCTTCTCCCTATTTCTGCTTTCTCCTCTTCTCTAATTCTCTCTATTACATCTCCCCTTTCTATTTCTTTTCTCAACCCAATCTACTTCTATTTCTCTCTCTCCCCATTTCTCTGTTTCAAAGGGAATTACAAGTCTGCTATGTAACATATTTCTTGACAATTACTTTCTATTTGCAAATTTAATGCTCATGGTTGATTTCCTTAAATAAAATTTCTGAAACAGCAACATAAAGATGCCCATGCTGAAGATTTAGTGACAAGAAAAGCTTATCCCAAAAGGGAAGAATTTCAATGGCGCCCTCTTCCTGTTCTATGCAAGCGCTTTGATCTTATTGATCCTTATATGGGGAAGGTACTCTCTTTGTGCTTTGTTTATATATATGTATATAATTTTATGGCAATTCTGCTATTGTTTGTGATAGTCAAAAGTTCAGTATGTCAATGGTTTTATTTACATAATAAACACTCAAAGCTCCTATATTCATTTAATGAAAATAGCAGGCTCCTTCGCAATTATATATACACTGGTGTTTCTCCCTGCCTCCAATTCAATTGGACATGAGTTCTTTTTCTTCATTCTCCTCTTCATTTGGGTGTGCATCACTGTTACTGGAGCTATCACATTGTGAAAATGAATTTATGCATATTAGAATTGTGCTTAACTGACTGTGATGTTGCCATTTACAGCCACCACCACCTCCACGGATGAGAAGCAAGATGGATTCTTTAATATTCACATCAGATTCTGTCAAAACCTCAAAATTTGAAGAAATTGTTACTGCAAATAGAGATCAAGTTTCAGTTCTTCAAACTGACACTCAAGAAATCAGCAAAGATGTAGCTCATGGGAAAAAGGAAATTGAGGTGCAAGTGGAAAATGTGGAGAGGCCAGTTGACCTTTACAAGGTATTGGTTTCTGCTGAATTATCTGTTAATAATTAATATTTGATAATATGTAAAAAAGTTTTGCATCAGAAATGGATATACATGTAGGTATTACATAAGAAATGGATATGCATGTGGTAGTCATTCATAATGCCGTAACAGATACAGTTGTCATGCAAGAAGGTGATGATGGAGAGCGATTTCCTGAAGGAGTCTTCACATATTTCAAACTGGCTACAAATTTGTTCCTTTCACTTTTCCTTGCTAGTGTTCATATTATTTCGAGGAGCTTGTACTGTCTCCTAATTTTATGCTGGATATAGTCGTTCATATAGGATTGCTTAGAGCTCCTCAATTTGTCCATCTCAATGTCCTCAATTTATGCACCTTGTATCTGCAAACTTGTTTCTTGGAATCTTTAACCAATTAACCCAAGATAAAGTACTTGGTGAAAAGAGACACTGAAAGTTTTCACTATCAATGTCCTACAATCTTTAATTTGATCTTTGGGGTTGAGTTAACAATGATGAAAAAGCATCTGCTCTTAGTCACTGGACAGGTTATCATATAATCCAGCTGTAGTGCTCCCTCACTTAAAAAAATGTGGGTCCTCCACGACATTAGGAGAGTGGAGTCTCTGTAAATGCGAGTTAAGGTGCATGTGCACCTCATGCACTGAATTCACTTTCGTGGACAGCTATCTACCTTAACTTACAGGCAGCCTAGCATTTCAAATACTGCCTTTTCCTCTTTCAAACCAAAGAAGAAGAAGAAGAAAATTGGTCATGGATGGCTTGTGTAATCAGTCACGGTCATTTTGTTTCTTTATTGACATTAGAATTGATGAGACAAGAAGATTATTCCTTAATTTAAAAAAGTTAAGTCTCCTTAATTTAAGGAATTTATCTTCCTAAATTTAAGTATCTATATTTTGACAATTTTTCATTATAAATATGCACTACATATTATGTAAGAGAAGTTGGAAATTGAGTAAAGATGTAACCCTTTTAGTTGTTTCCCTTCTATTCATTCCTTCCCTTCCCTTCCCTCCCTTCTTTCTCTTATAATAAACTCTTAACATGGGATTAGATCCTACAGAAAATTCTGGGCTTCTCCTTCCTTAATCTCCCTGGAAAAGTTCTGGGATTCTTCTACTTATTCTTCTCTCTGTCTTCATGATTTGATAGTGAAGATTTTTGGGAAAATTTTGAGTATTCTTGTATTTCACTCTTGATTTGTACAATATGTCTACATGGCTATTTATACACAAAGAATCATATCTAAACAGGAAGCAAATAATCAAATAATAATTACAGAGATAATTAAGGATCCTAATCAAATCAAATCAAATCTCTAGAATCAATTAGGATTAGCAAATAAGTCAACACTCCCCCTCAAGTTGGTGCAAAGATGTCACACATGCCCAACTTGCAAATCAGATTATGATAGATCTTGTTGTTAAGCCCTTTAGTAAACACATCCGCAAGTTGCTCAGTAGAAGTCACATGAACTAGGCTCAAGACACCGTCTGTTAATTTTTCTTTAATGAAGTGCCGATCAATTTCAATGTGCTTCGTTCGGTCATGTTGGACCGGGTTTTGTGCTATACTTATAGCAGCTTTATTGTCACAATACAAGGTTATCTTGTCTCTCTCGGACAATCTCAACTCTTCCAATAACTTCTGCAACCATAAGAGTTCACACACTCCTTGGGCCATTGCTCTGTATTCTGCTTCCGCACTTGACCGAGCAACAACACTTTGTTTTTTACTCCTCCAAGTGACAAGGTTTCCCCCCACAACTGTGCAGTAGCCAGATGTGGATCTCCTGTCATCGAGAGATCCTGCCCAATCTGCATCTGTAAAAGTTTCAATTCGGAGATGACCATGTTTGGAATAAAGAAGCCCTTTCCCTGGCGCAGACTTTAGGTATCTCAAGATGCGAAGTACAGCTTGCATATGAGTCTCGCGAGGGTCATGCATGAATTGGCTGACTAAGCTAACAGCATAGGCTATATCCGGTCGAGTGTGTGAGAGATAAATCAACCTTCCTACCAATCTCTGATATCTTCCAATATCCACGGACTCACCAGTTCCTGCTTTCAGCTTGTGATTACTTTCGATGGGAGATTCTGCTGGTTTACACCCCATCATACCAGTTTCTCCCAAAAGATCCAGAATGTACTTTCTTTGAGAGATGAAAATTCCTTTTTCTGATCTAGCCACCTCGATACCTAGAAAATATTGCAGTTTTCCCAGATCTTTGATTTCAAATTCCTGAGCTAACAACCTCTTTAGTTGAGCCATTTCCTCTTTGTCATCACCTGTCACCACTATATCATCAACATACACAATAAGAAGGGTGATCTTACCCTTATGATGTTTGATAAACAGAGTGTGATCAGCATTGCTTTGTTGGTAACCGAAGGACATCATGGCTCTGCTAAACCTGTCAAACCAAGCTCTGGGAGATTGTTTTAGCCCATACAAAGCCTTTTTTAACTTGCACACCTTTCCTTGTGTCTTCTCATCAACGAACCCAGGAGGAATTTCCATGAATACTTCTTCCTCTAAATCTCCATGGAGGAAAGCATTCTTCACATCAAACTGTTGCAAGTCCCAGTCCAAGTTGGCCGCGCAAGATAACAGAACTCTGATTGAATTCATTTTTGCAACTGGGGCAAATGTCTCTTGATAATCCACTCCATAGGTTTGGGTGAAACCTTTAGCAACCAATCTGGCCTTAAATCGTTCAATTGTACCATCAGCTTTGTGTTTCACTGTGAACACCCACTTACAGCCAACGAGTTTCTTTCCAGGTGGAAGAGTGACGAGCTCCCAGGTCTCATTTTTAGCCAATGCTTTCATCTCTTCAATCATTGCTTCCTTCCATTTAGGTTCTGCAAGAGCTTTCTTCCAATCCTGTGGAATAGACACAGAGGAAATAGACAAGGCAAAGGCTCTATAGGAAGGAGACAAGGATTCATAAGAAACAAAGTTAGAAATAGGATGTTTAGTACAAGATCTGACCCCTTTTCTTTGTGCAATCGGTTTATCTAAATCATTGAAGCATTCAAGAGTTGTGGATAACTCACCAGAAGAAGATTCTTGACTCTGAGTAGACTGCATAATGGCCTCTTCTGCCTTGTCTCTCCTTGAATACCTTCTCAAATCTGGCTTGTCCAAACGACCAATTCTTCCTCCCTGATTGGACATCTCCCCCTGTCGATTAGAACTCAAACTCTCTAGTTGAACCATATTATCCGGAATCACACAATTTTGGATCACCTCTTCTTGCTCATTATTCTCCCCCTGAAGAGGTGAGTGGGTGGTATTGAAGTAGGGTTCAGTTTCTCGAAAGGTAACATCCATACTGACTAAGTATTTTCTAGAGGGAGGGTGATAACACCTATATCCCTTCTGTGTCGGAGAATACCCAACAAACACACATTTAAGGGCCTTGGGGTCCAATTTCCCTGCCGTTCTAGTATGGACAAAACAAACACACCCAAATATTTTTGGTGGAACAACGTATGAATTCTTCCCTTGTAGAACTGCCAAAGGACTCATAAAGTCAAGGGTCTTGAGAGGCATTCTATTTATAAGGTAAGCAGATACAAGAACTGCATCTCCCCAATATGCTTTGGGTAGATTCATGGTGAACATAAGAGATCGAGCTACCTCCAATAGATGTCTATTTTTTCTCTCAGCAACGCCATTTTGAGCACTAGTATAAGGACAACTAGTCTGGTGTACTATCCCATTACTCTCCAAATAGGCAGAAAAGCTACTATCCATGTATTCTCGTCCATTGTCAGTTCTCAAAATTTTCACCTTAGCATCAAATTGAGTACAAATCATCTTATGAAAAGATTGAAAACAAGAAAAAACATCACTTTTAGCTTTAATCAGATAGACCCAAGTCATTCGAGTGCAACAATCAATAAAGGTGACAAACCATCGATTACCAGATAAGGAGACAGTTTGAGTAGGCCCCCAAACATCAGAATGAATAGTTGCAAAAGGAATTTGACTTTTATTATGACTCAAAGGATAGGATGTTCTAGTGTGTTTAGCATACTCACAAGCATCACAAAATAAAGAGTCAAACTGGGTTTTAGCAAACAAATCAGGATAAAGTTTTTCTAAGACAAAAAATGATGGATGTCCTAATCGCCGGTGCCATTGTATTATTTCCCGATTGACATCCTTATTTTCTCCAAAACAAGCTTGAGATATCGAAGAACCCGGATCACTCTCCAACATGTATAAGCCATCATGCAGCCTACCATTGCCAATCCTCTTCCCTGTGCGAAGATCCTGAATAACACAATGATCAGGAAAGAATTCAAGTTTACAGTTAAGGGCATTGGTGATAGCACTGACAGATAAAAGGTTGACAGGAAAGTGGGGAACATGAAGGACAGATGATAATTTAATGTTGGATGTGCAAATAACAGAACCTGTTCCGGATATTGGAGTAAAAGAGCCATCAGCAATTCTGACACTATCTTTGGTTAGAGAAGGAGAATAATTGAGAAAGCCTTTAGAAGAGCCTGTCATATGTCTATTCGCACCAGAATCGATAATCCATGGAACATTATTAAAAGAGGAAGCATTACCTGACTTTACAAAGTTAGATGTGGCACCAGAGGATGAAGAGGTGTCAATATGAGACAAGAGGCGCTTGAGACTCTGAAGTTCATTAGCGGAAAGAAACTCAGTCGTTGTTGTCTCCTTAAAAGGCTCCTCCACAGTTTCTGCTAAATTAGCTTGATTTCTAGAGGTACCTCGTTTTCCTCCACGACCTCTAGTGGGACGACCATGTAACTTCCAACAAGTCTCTTTGGTATGCCTCGGTTTCCCACAATAGTCACAGTGTAATTGATCTTTCTCAGAAGTAGGAGGCTGTAGTGTGCTCAAACTAGTAGTCAACCCAGCCTTTTCAACTGGTGCAGTATAGAGCATAGCATGTCGACGACTTTCCTCTTGTTGAACATGAGCGTGGGCCTCTTGTAGAGAAGGAAAAGGATTTCTTCCCAACACTTGGACTCGAATTGGATCATATTCATTATTCAACCCTGCAAGAAAATCATAGACCCGCTCCTTTTCAATCATTCTCTGAAATTTGACTGTATCTCCAGTGCAGTCTGCCTGAAAGTCTTGATAGTAATCAAGTTCCTGCCATAAGCCACATAACTCAGAATAAAATTGGGAGATAGTCATTTCTCCTTGCTTAGTACCATGAATCTTATTCCGAATATCATAAATTTGGGCATCATTCCCAATCTTGGAATAAGTTAAGGACAAAGCTTTCCATATTTTTGCAGCAGTATCAATTAACAAATAGGACTTAGAGATATTAGGTTGCATCGAGTTCAGTAGCCATGTCATAACAAGACAATTATTTGAGTCCCATTGAGGAAAATCTGGATCACGCTCATCAGGTTGCTTTTTATTACCAGTGACATAACCCTGCAGCCCTCTAGCCTTGATAAACAACAAACAAGACCTTGACCAAGCAAGATAGTTGGTTCCATCAAGTTTTATGGGACTAATTTGCAAGGAAGGATTATCAGAGTTAGGAATCGAGACCCTTTTACCTTCTGCCATAGTAAAGATTTATGAACCCTGAAAGAATATGAGGTACCCAAGGTTGTACACACAAGAGAGCCCAATTGATTCACCAAAAAGACCGGGTAACAGCACGGGAAGGCCGGAAGATGGTCGGAATCGTCGCCGGAGTGATCGGAGCGGCGAAGCAGTGACAGACGGTGGGTCACGCGCCAGGAAGCGCCGGGTCACGCGCCGGGAAGAGGTGGCGCGTGAGCCTCACGCGCAAGCTTTTCCGGCGTCGGAGCAGGTCGGTCGGCCGGCGGCAGTCCGCCAGTTCTTCTGGTGCCGGCGGTGAGAGAGTGAAGGGCTCCTAAATGGGTTAGTACCAAAAAAGTAAATCTAGGGTTTTGAAACCCTAAAGAGGAAAAATTGAATTTGAACCCAAAAAATCAGGAAAAAGGCTCTGATACCATGAAGATTTTTGGGAAAATTTTGAGTATTCTTGTATTTCACTCTTGATTTGTACAATATGTCTACATGGCTATTTATACACAAAGAATCATATCTAAACAGGAAGCAAATAATCAAATAATAATTACAGAGATAATTAAGGATCCTAATCAAATCAAATCAAATCTCTAGAATCAATTAGGATTAGCAAATAAGTCAACAGATAGCCAATGATTGAAGTTGTTACTCTTCTTAATTTCTTATCCTTCATTATAGCCGAGGGTTGAAGTTCATACTCATTATCTTTTTCCTTTCCAATGGGTTTGAGTCCCCAAATATATTCTTGATCTTATGGGTTTGAGTTCCTAATCTCTTATTTTCTCTCTAAAAATAACTTCTTTTACCCAGCTTTTGTCGAGGAAAAGGGAGCCTAACCAAGTTTGTTACTATCTCTTCAGGCATTGGTAAACTTGTTTAGTTGTTGGACATATTGCATGGTTTTAGGTCACTTTTGTACTATTATTTTTATTGTTTGTGTTACTTATGAGTTAGTTTTTGGATTCAATTAGAATCTCATCGCGGGAGTGCTAGAATTGATGAGATTCTCATTAAATTAGTAAGAAGATTACTAAATTAAGATTAACCCCTTGTTTGGAATCCAAGATTTCATAAGAATTCATTTCATTTCTTTTCTATGAAATTTTATGTTTGAAATATAAGAATTCATATCTTTTTTTAACTTGGAGAATTTTTATTTTTAAAGAAAATGAAATCATTGCATGATTTTATAAGAGTGCATTTGAATTCTTTTCTTGAAACGAATCATGCCAAACGGAGGATAAGTGTCTCCTCAATTTAAGGAATTTGTCTTCCTAAATTTAAGCATCTATATGTTGGTAGTTTTTCAGTATAAATATGCACTACACGTTATGTAGCAGAAGATGGAAATTAAGTAAAGATGTAACCCTTTTAATTGTTTTCCTTCCCTTCATTCCTTCCTTTCTTCTCTCTTATAATAAAAACTTAAGCAGTTGAATTGCAGTGAACCATCATTACTGCCAATAAACAAAAGTTTCAGGTTTGATCAGGGCCTGGAAAGGGCAATCACTAATCTAATATACTGTCTGTATACCACCTGATTTCATCAAAGTTCATAGGGAAGACACTCGGTGGTGAACTACCAACAATATTGAAATAGAACCTGCACTTTCGTAACTTTGTTATTAATGTGCTTGCATGAGTGCACCCTCATCCATTGCAGACAATTTAGATGGATTTATTCTTCTTCTCTAAGCAGATATGCTGCAACTTTTTGCTGCTAATGATCATCTTGTGCAGGCTATTTTCTCTGATGATTCTGATGATGAGGTTGAAACTCCTATTGTCAATAAAGTGGATGACCCAGAGAAAAAAGTTGAAGTAGCTCATACAACACTAAATCGCTTGATAGCAGGTGACTTTTTAGAATCTTTAGGCAAAGAACTGGGGTTAGAGGTTCCCCCTGATCGTTCCTACTCAACGAATATAAGCGGAAGTTCTCCTAAGAAAGAATCTGCTGTTGCCAGTGCTGCTGGGAATATGAATTTCATGCCAGTTGAAAATAGGTCAGCTTCCACCTCCAATACTGGTTGTCTAGCCTCCAGGAATGAGAAGGTTCTTCATAACCAGGAGATTACTAAAGTGACTGAATCCCAAAAGAATGATTCCATTCAAGGTAGCCCACAAGGTGGTAGCAGCAGGCATGTTGAACATGGTCCATCTGATAAGAGGTCTGGCGAAACCGATGTCGAAAAGAGCGAAAAGAGGGCTCAAGATGATAGGAAAGCTAAATCCCCATCTATTCGCCACCGAAAATCGAGCATCAGTTCATCAGATGATGAAAGGACCAGGAAACGCTCGAGGTCACATCGGTATAGTAGCAGTGACTCATACAGTGATTCATCAGAAGATGATCAAAGTCATTACCATTCTCGGACAAAAGGAAGAAAGAAAGGTTCATCGCGAGAAAAGAGCAGCAGCAGTAGAAGAAGAAAGCATTCAAAACAACGTCAGCACAGAAACTGGTACTGAAAAAGAGCATGCAGAATCAAACATAGAGAAGTGGAAATGCAGGGACTGAATTTCCTTACATTATATTACATGTGGAAGGGCATCTCTTTGTGGAAGAAATCACCAAGTAAGAAGGTAATTGTGCAGTGTTTTGGTTCATGCCTTGGCCTGCTACTGCTTAAATTCATTGAATTGACCAAGGACCTTGAGCTACTTCTGAGGCTTCAGATAATACATTTGCTGCAACTAAAATGCACAACCATTATTTGGTTGCAACATTACAGCAAAAGCTTAGACGATTGTTTCAGTGAAGAGGGGAAAAGGGAATAGGAAGGATATCATAGCAGGCAGGAAACTATAAGCAATTTTTTGTTTTTTTTTCCAGTGAGTTCTTATCAGTTTTCTGTTTATAAGCTTCACTTAGCTGCTGAATATTGCTGGTATGCTCAACTATCTGCTACTTTTTTTAACGTAGATGACAGAGTTATGTTCAATGGTATACATCACTTTCTAAAAATGGAAGCATATTAAGAAAGATTTCCCAGTTTTCCTTTAGTTGCATGATCTTGCATTTGTATGCGCTGTTGCAGAGAGGATGATAGAAAATTGTATTTAGCTTTCAGTGTTCACTCAATTCAATGATTGATGGAGGCTGCTGCAGTCGGTCTGGGTTGGGCAATTTAAAAAAAAAAAAAATTATTCTCGTCAGTAGTATTATTGAAAGCTGCAGGCTGAACGCTGTCCCTTTCGGCTGATATCAAGCCCATGGCAAATAAAGCGATGAAATTAATACGACAATCGGGCAGTTGCTGCCTTGAAACTGACATTTTCCCACTCTTAGGTTGCAGTTGGATTAAATTCCTTTTTTTATGTTTGAGAAATATTTTAAGAAAAAAAATCCATCAATTTAGTATAATCTACAAGCTTTTATTAATTAAGAAATATTCAAGGTGGCTTGCAAATATTATCCATTTAAATTTAAATTATATTATCTATTGTCTATTCAAAATTTAATTTCGATTTACAATATTACTATAATATATATAATATCAATCTGCTGAAAATTCTATTTTGTTTGAAGCTTGTAAATACCAAAAAAAGTTCTCTTACTTTTATTTATGATTAAATAAATAATGTAAAAATTATTTTAGAATTAGATGTTAAATTAGCTTTAATACATATAGTATATACTAATATATTATTTATAATAAACACTAATAAATATAAAAATATATTTTGTAAGTATAGTAAATGCTTTTTTGCTTAACTTTAAGAATAATATAAACAAAAAATTGGATGGATAACTATTAGTATATATAGCAAATATTTAACTATAACCATGAACTTTTTTTTACCATATATACACAATTTAAAATTTCATTAAATATTTCTTTTAACTATACTTATAACATAAAATCTTATTAAGGATAATGGAATTCTGAAATTGATTTGAATGTTGAAGGGTCTTAATCGAGACATTCTCGATAGATCTCTAATCTCATTTTTTTTTCATTTTGTAAATTTTCTTTTTTAAATTGCATATTATAGAATTCATTTCTTTACCGATAATTATAATGGTTGAATCTCACTTAATGCAATCAGCAAAATCAAGACTCCTCTTATTTTATTAAATATTTTTTATAAAAAAATGTAAGAAATTATTTTTAAATTAAAATAATATTATAATTTTTATATATTTCCGATTATGAATTTCCACAAATATTTACAGTTGAATGGAGCTAATTATATTTTAATAATTATAGGGCAGGAGACATAACATCAATGACATAAAGAGACGGTGGTCATTTTGAAAAGAAGAAAGGAGACATGTAGTGTTGGAAAAATAAGAGCAGCCACATCCTGAATGCTGATGGTCATATTGACATGTGGTGTGGTGGTTTGGTTTGTTTTCAGGGACCCCTGCCCTTCTTCTTCTTCTCTTCTCTTCTCTTCTACTTGCTTCATATGTGGCCTCTTATAAACATATCCATTTTAGGTTAGTTGCAGTTGGGCCCATCACTTTAGCTTCTTTTATCCCTCTCTCCTTACATTTGTCGGTGGATTTTTCTCTTCCATATATATATATAATTAAATTTTTTATTAAGATTTTAACTTGAAATTTCATAATTTTAAAAAATATTACAGAATTAATGAATTAAAGTTTATTGATCAGTGAATTTTTTACATAAGATTTTATTAAAATGTAATGAAAAGTCTGTGGGTCATATTTTTACATAAGATTTATAAAAATTGAATATTAAATATTAATTATAAAAACTACCAAATAATTTTTTAGGAATAAAAAATGAAATCTGCCACTGAAAATGCCATATTTAACTTTATAGATCTATCAAATCAATATCAAAATTGATTTTCAATAGCTCAATTAATTTAATTAGATAAATTTGATATTGAAATTTTCCCCTTTCTTTCAAGAAATATAATAACAGAGTGCAAAAGAATTCATAGTTTTGGTGACATTTGGTAGTTTTGCATAGCAAGTGGCAAACAAGAATTGGGAATTTGGAAAAATGATTAGGTGGTTTTGGTGAGACCTTTGATTTTGGATTCTTTCATTAATATCATCACCTTTTGAATCTTATTTAAATTTTTAACCTACAATATGGACAAAACCTAATCAATATAAAACGTGCTTAGTTGCCCTAATTTATTATTTTCATTTGATTTTTTTTTTTAAAAATATATTTTAAAAAGCAGTGTTAGTTGATTTGCTGATCCATTATTTCTTTAACTACTATTTTTTGTATGTTTTTAGCTATTGAATAAAACTAGGTTGCTATATATATAATTTTAAAATTTTTACTTATGTCAAAATAATATATTATAATTTTGCATTATAAATAAATAGCGAAATTTTCTAATCGTCGTCGGAAAAAGCTGACATAAAAGTATATTACTTTAATATTACTTTGTTTTTCATGAGTTTGTTTTTCCTTTTCTTCATTGTTCTATTCTTTTACCGAATCTTCTACTTCACATTCTTTTCTCCCTATTATTTCTTCATATGACATATTGAACCCCCTTTCAACGGCAATGTCCTAATTCTATTAATATTTTTGCACAGTCTGATTTAGTTTCTCAATCACCCTCAGTGTCATGTCCTATTCTTTCTTCGCTACCTTTAAGAAAAAGAACTAGAACACATAGTAGACCACAATGGATGCAAGATTTTGTTGTTAATAATTTGCATACACATTTTAATATTGATTTCTCCATTAGTTTCTCCCTCCTCATCGTACTTACTTTAACACAGTCTCTAATATTTATAAACTTTGTACCTATATCAAGCTTTAATTGAGTTGAAGCAATGCATCAAGAGTTGTTAGCTCCCAAGAGAAATGGAACTTGAGTGCTAATAGAATTACCAAAAAGCAAAAAGGCCATTGGTTCAAAATGGGCACAAAGGCTTGTTTAGTGGCTAAGGGATATAATCAAGTAGAGGGGATGGATTTTAAGGAGAGATTTTCTCATTTGGCAAAGATTGAGATTGTTAGAATTTTTATTTCTTTGGCTACATCTAAACATTGGTCTATTTTTCAATTTAATATAAATAATAGTTTCTTATATGGTTTCTTGAAAGAAAGAGTATATATGCAGCCTCTGCACGTTATTTAAAAACTGGTCCAAATTAAATTTATCTATTGAAAAAATTACTTTATGACTTAAGACAAGCATCTAGGCAATGGAAATTGGAGTTTACAGCCTTACTATAATCATTGGGCTTTCATTAATCAGTACATGACAACCGTCTCTTCACAAGGGATGCTCATGGTACCTTTACTGCTTGGTTCATATATGCAGATGATGTTATAATTACTGATACCTTTGTTTCTGTCATAGACTAGGTTAAAGAAGTTTTACACTGTAAATTTATTATAAAAGATTTTAAGAATTTGAAGTATTTCTTTGACTTGAAAGTGGCCTGGTCTTGTTTTGGCACTATTATTAGTCAAAGAAAAATTATTTTGGATGTGTTGCATGACACTGGTACGTTACATGTTAAGGATGTTTCTACACCTTTGTCTAAAGATTTAAATCTTGATCCCTTTATTGGCGATATATTTTTTAAACCAGATAAATATAGGAAGTTAGTTGGTAGATTGTTATACATTAATATTACTAGGCTAGATATTAGTTTTGTTATTCATTATCTGAGTCAGTTCATCTCTTATACTAGGAAACCACATTGGGATGTTGCTCGTCATGTTTTGAGATATTGATAGAGCATATTTTAGTCCATTTTATCTTGATATTATTGATGATTATTTACATGATTTTTGCTTAATTTTGTGCTTTTGACATTATTTTGCAGAAAATGGTGTAAAAGGACATTTTGGAAAAAATATCCTCAAAACTGCCTTAAATGGAGTAAAGGAGAGCAAGCCTGCCAAGTTGAATTCAAGTGAAGCTAAATAAGAAAAGTGGCAAACATGGAAAGAACAATCAGCCAAGACAATTTGAAATTCAAATTTCAAATCTCCAAGTAGTCTTTTCCTTATTCAAGAAGCCAAGCCTCAACTTGCCATATATGAAGAGTCAAATAAGGAAAGTATTTTGAAATTCAAATTTTCAATATTCATATTCAAATTTTCAATTTCAAAATCCAGCTTATTAAGGAAGCCAAATCCAAAGATCACATGTTTGCCACCTCATGCCTTGCACATTCAAAATTCAAATTGCAAAGGAGGCTCCACCTTCCTTATTAGTGCGTAGGCGGCAAGAAGAGTGTGAAGGCAAGTCTTGGGCACCTTGGGTAGCATCTTGAAGACATTTGGGCAGCAAACAAAGACCAAAAGACCCACTCTTGCACAAGCCACACATGCCCCACGTTTTTCCCTTCACACATGTGCATGGATGGCACATCTTGGACCAAGGGCATTTTGGGCAGCCTCTTGAAACCCTAAGAAAGCATCTTAAAACATATTTAAAGATCTCAAAGAAGCCATCCAAGGAGATTGGACAGCAAATCCTTCTCCCCCATCCGGCCAAGCAAGGCGCACCATCTCCATCTCCAATTCGGTTCATCTTCCTTTGCGTTCTCCTTTTATTTTCTGTTTTGTTTCAGCCATGAGTGGCTGAAACCTTTTATTCTAGTTGAAGATTGGTTGAAACTAAGGTTGTTTTATGGATTGTGAGATCTGAACATAAACTATTTGTCTTTGATTAGTTTAATATTCATACAATTTTGTGCTTGAATCTATGATTGCTTTGTTGTTTTGATCAAATTGGCCACTTGATTCTTGATTGCAAGGTAATTGATTGTTAGTTGGGATAATTTTTAGTCCGTAATTGCTGTAATTATTCTAACATAAGAACACTTGGTGTAATAACTAAGGAATTGTATGATCTAGCAACATTTCCATGTGTTTGGATAGCTAGGATTGGATCTCTCTATTTCTTCATGCAATTGACAATTGTTTTGATGCCTAAGGCCCAAAGACGTTCCTTGGCAATTTGTTAATTAGTAATTGATTAGAGGACGTTCCCTAATTGATTTAATCATAAGGAGAGACATGGTGGTGAGAAGCGTCTTCCACCTCCATAACTAATCTATTGAATCAATCAAGAGAACATAAGTTTCAATGATCAATCCAAACAACCAAAGTGGATCCATCTCTTCAACTAGACCTCTCTCATATTGAATTTCTCTTTTATTTCTATTACTTGCTTATTTAATTGGTTTCAGTAGTGTGTTAATCAAATCAACCTCAAAACCCCCCTTTTACTTTTATTGCACTTTACTTTTGTTCCGCTTCAGTTACTTGCTTTCAGTTGCGTTTTCAGTTAATTCTCTTGATCTTGTTGAGAAAGATAGATAAGTTTACAATTCGCTGTGGATTCGATCCTTTACCACTATCTGCAGTTGTAAAATTGTTGATAACCGGAAATATTATTTTTAACCGGTTTCGACAACCGCGAGTCAGATATTAAGACATGTCCATCTAGATGCTTACATTTTTCTATTTCATCTAAGTTGTCTAACCTCACATCCTATTGTGATGTAGATTTGGCACTTGTTCCTTTTCTCGGTAATCTATTATTAATTTTTGTGTGTTTCTAGGTGAATCTCTCATCGGTTGGAAGACTAAGAAATAGAAAACAGGTTCTAAGTCTTATGCAAAGACAGAATATCACAGCAAGGGGGCACTAGTAAGTGAATTGTTATGGATTTATTATCTTCTTAAAGATTTAAAGATTGATGTTCAATTTTCTATTTTTTTACAATGTAATAACAAGGCGGCTATTTATATAGCTAACAAACCTGTTTTTCATAAAAAAAAAAAAAAAAACTAAGCACCTTGATGTTGATTAGTATAGAAGGGTTTTATTGCTCTTCTTCATGTGCCTTTAGTTTGCCAGGTTACAAATATCTTCACCAAGTCATTATCTACATAGTTACACTAGTGTTTTCATCTCTAAGTTGCACCAGATGCCTTGTCCATCTAACTTGAAGAGGATGTTACCATATATAATTTGTTTTAGTTAGATAATTAGGTTCATTAGCTGTAATAGGTTCTAGTAGTTTTTAGTAGCTAGACACACTATATATAAATACTCCTCCGCATACTTTATACATTACAATTTTCTAGTTGAATACATAATATCTCATTAAACCAATAATCAGGATCAGCTAAAAAAAAAATTATATTAGGAAGCTAATATATAGACTATAATTTTTAAAAAATGTAATTTATAATTGAAATAAATAAAAAAATAAACATATTTATTATTTTATTAAATTAACTATTTGACTCTTGATGACCGCTGAATTTCACCATCCCGTTACGAGGCCGGGCTCATAATGACAGTCCCCATTTTAAGGCCTCTAAGTCTTCTTAATGGGCCGGCCCAGTTCGTTCGGCCCTAAGATCAGACCTCCCCTGAGCTTCAGTCCTAATCTCATCTTCCAGCCCAGTCCGGAGGAGAAGAAGTAGCCAGCCCATCTGCCTAGTGGGTCTATCTGCATGCGTGCCAGGAGAGAATTAAATGGTCGTTACGCATGGAGCAGATATCTGATATTCTTGTACGTCCGTATCCGTATGGCAGAGACAGGTGGCCCAATGGCAGTGCGGCCATTACACGACACTGACAGATAAAGGAAAAGAATAAAAGGGGGAAAATATTCTCCTCTCAGATCAAGTTCACTAAACCCTTGTAAAACCCTATTTTCTGGATCTCAGATCATCAATTGACGCCGTCTGTGGGGACAAAGGAGATATTTTCATCGCCGGAGTTTTACTCTTACAATACCCACTGAGATCCACGATGGCCAACCATAATGAAAACAACCTCGTTAATACCCCAAATGACCTGAGCTCTGCTCAGGAGGGACAACAGTTCTCTTTTTCCAGTCCCACAACCCCAAACAACCAACCACCAATCCCCTTCAATCCCTCGCCGAACTCGGCAGGAAACATACCCGGAGCTGCCTTATCTAACCAGGACCTCCACGCCATGGCCCTTTAACTACAAAACACCGCCCACTGGTTGGGGCAGATGATGCAACAGAGGGGCCTCAATACCCCAATGAACGTGTTGCCTGTGGTAGAGGAACCCTGAACCAATGAACCCTAGCCTACCTTTAACCACCCCCAAACAAATAGCAGAGAAATCGGAGAAAGAGGTAGGAGGGCCAGGAAAGAAGAAGAACCGAAAGCCAGAGTTCGTGGGAGAAGGGTGAGGGAGTTGATAGAAAATGACGAGACAGACAATTATTCTGCCAGAACAACCAGGAGAACGGAGAAGGATGAATGGAAGGAAGAAGATCGTCTGGAGAAGCGGCCCAGACAGGAAGAGGAGGGTGTGGATCAAAAGCTGCAGAAAATGAAGGAGCAGCTCCTGGCTGAGTTGGGAGCGAAAGATCATAACTAGGCTCTCTTGCCTATCTCTTCACCTTTCTCGAAATGGGTGCAGCAGGAGACCGTCCCCAAGAAGTTTATGATGCCACCCATGGCAGCTTATGATGGAGCGGGAAACCCAAGGGAGCACGTCCTTAACTACAAGACCTTTATGGAGTTGCAGACTCTATCGGATGCCTTGATGTGCAAGGTATTCCCCACGACGCTCACAGGGCTGGCACAGGCGTGGTTTAACAGTCTGGAGGCAGGAAGTATCAGAAGTTTTGGAGATTTGGCCAACGCCTTCATCAGCCGGTTCATAGCCGGAGTGCCAACTGACACGAAGACCAGCTACTTGGAGACGGTCGGGCAGAAAAGAGACAAATCGTTGAGGGAGTATGTCGCCCGTTTCAATACAGAAGCCTTACAGATCCCCGAGCTGGATGAAGGCAGAGCGGTGGAGGCTATGCAGAAAGGGACGACTTCGCCCGAGTTTTTTGGCTCGTTGAGTAGAAAGCCTCCCCACCACGCTAGCAGAGTTGATGAAGAGGGCAGAGAAGTACATAAGGCAGGATGACGCCTTAGTAACGAGTAGATTTGCTAAGGAGTCAGCAGACAGGGGAAAAGCCCTAGAAGAAAGGAGGTCGGAGAGGCATGATAAAAAGCAAAGCAAAAGGCCTGAGCCGTACAGATAGCCCTGGGATCGAAGGGACCAAAGACCCTTCCCCCCTCAGGTTCCAGAACAAAAGTCGTTTCCCCACCGGATTCTAGAGAACTTGACCCCACTCAACGCCTCCAGAGCCGAAGTGCTCATGGCAGTCCAGAATAAGGAGTTCCTCTAGTGGCCGAAACCAATGAGGGCTGAGGCGAGCCAACGAGATCCTGACAAGTACTGCCAGTACCATTGCACGCACGGCCATGACACCAATAACTGCTACCAGCTGATCAGTGAGATCGAAAGGCTGATTAAGAGGGGACACTTGTGAAACTTTGTGAAGAAACCAGAAGGAGAAAGGCCTCAGCCGAACCATACAGCAGAGAGACCCCGGAGAGCTGGAGCAGGACCGATGAATGATGGCTCCAGTGGGACCATCAACATGATTGTGGGAGGAACCGGAGGTCGGATGAGCCGAAGGGGAAAGAAGAGAGGCCGAGACCGGGAGGGCAGTAGTGCCGAGGTCATGCAGGTAGTTGAACATTCTCCAGTGACCATCTCCTTCTCTCCGGAGGATGCCTAGGGCGTTCAGATGCCTCACGACGATGCTCTTGTTGTCGAGGTCGTCATCCACAACTACCGAGTGAAGAAGGTTCTCGTCGACGACGAAAGCAAAGTGAATTTATTACCATACAGGGTCTTCCAGCAGATGAGAATCCCCGAGGAGCAGCTGGTTCGAGACCAGGCCCCAGTCAAAGGGATCGGAGGAGTCCCAGTACCTGTGGAGGGAAATGTGAAGCTAGCCCTCACTCTTGGAGAAACACCTCTGGCTTGGACGCACCACGCGGTCTTTCTAGTGGTGAAGCTCCCCCTGAACTACAATGCAATATTGGAAAGACCTGTGCTGTTTGATTTTGAGGTCGTAACCAGCATTAGATATCTGGCTATGAAATTCCCAACAAAAGCAGAAGTGGGAGTAGTCAAAGGAAGCCAGGAAGAGGCGAGAGCAGTGTACCTAGCCACAGTATCAGAGCCGAGCTCGGTAGGGGAAAGGTTTGACTCAGAAGTTCTGGAGGTCCGAGATGAGAAAAAAGAGGCCAGAACAGAGCCGGTCGGAGAGCTGAAAACCTTCCCCTTATCAGAAGCAGAGGCAAATAAGGTTTTCAGCCTTAACTCTGGCCTGACTGAAGAGCAGAAAACTGAAGTCATGGCCCTGATTCGAGGTCACGCATCAAGCTTCGCCTGGAAGCCTTCTGACATGCCTGGGATAGACCCTGAAGTGATGACTCACAAGCTAAACGTCCTTCTAGAGGCTAGGCCGGTGAAGCAAAAGAAGAGGGTGGTAGGAAGAGAGAAGCAGCAGGCCACCAGGGAGGAAGTGCAAAAGCTAGAGGAGGCCGGGTTTATTAGAGAGGTTATGTACCCACAATGGCTAGCAAATCCTGTATTAGTCAAAAAAGCCAATGGCAAATATAGGATGTGTATAGATTTTACTGACCTCAACTAGGCATGTCCCAAAGATTGTTATCCCCTCCCTGATATTAATAAAATAGTCGCCTCCACGGCCGGTTTTGATTACATGTCGTCTTTGGATGCAATGTCCGGTTACCACCAAATTCCAATGGACAGGTTGGATGAAGAAAACACCTCGTTCATAACAGAAGATGGGACCTACTGCTATAAGGCCATGCCTTTCGGGCTGAAGAATGCTGGGGCAACATACCAGAGGCTAATGAATAAAATCTTCAAAGACCAGATCGGCAGAAATGTAGAAGTATTCGAGGTATTAGAGTAGTACAGAATGAGGCTGAACCCATCAAAGTGTGCCTTCTTCATCAGGGGAGGAAAGTTCTTGGGATACATGGTGAGTGAAAAAGGCATCGAGCCCAATCCTGAGAAGGTGGAAGCCATCCTGAAGATGCCCGAACCGACCTGTGTAAGGGACGTCCAGAGACTTACTGGAAGGGTAGTAGCACTCAATCGCTTCATGTCGAGGTCGGTTGAGAGATGCTTGCCGTTTTTTAAGAAGTTGAGGAAAGTTCCGAACGTTGAATGGACTGAAGACTGCCGAGAGGCTTTTAAAGAGCTCAAAAGCTATCTTAGCTCGCCTCATGTACTCAGTAGTCCGTTGGAAGGAGAAGAGCTCCTGATCTACTTATCAGCCTTAAAGTAAGCAGTCAGTGCCGTATTGGTGAGAGCGGAAGGAGGAGAACAGAAGCCAGTTTTCTATGTCAGCAAAGTGCTCAAAGATGCTGAGGTGAGATACCTGAACATTGAAAAAATAGCGTACGCTCTGTTGCTGGCAGTCAGAAAATTCAGAGTTTACCTAGAAAGCCATCAAGGAGTAGTAATGACAGACTAGCAGCTGAAGAAGATTCTCCAGAGACCGGAAACCTCAGGTCGGATGCTTGCTTGGTCCATCGAGATCAGCCCGTACTGTTTGGAATACTGGCCTCGCACTGCCATAAAGTCTCAAGCCCTTGCTGACTTTATAGCAGAGTGTTCTTTCAGTGAGAAACAAGCAGGACCTGGTGAGACACCCCCGGAAGCACCAGAAGAGGAAAGAGAAAGACAGTCCCCTCGAGAATTCAACTGGAAGTTATATGTGGACGGGGCATCCAGCGCTGGGGGTAGCGGTGCAGGAATAATGCTAAAAGGACCTAAGGGTTTCAAAGTCTGTTATGCTCTGCGCCTGGAATTCAAAGCCTCTAACAATGTAGCGGAATATGAAGCCCTGATAAATGGGATGCTAATCGCAATGGAGGTAGGGGTAACTGATCTTGAAATAAATAGCGACTCCCATCTAGTGATCAATCAGATAATAGGGGCATATCAGGCAAGAGACCAAACAATGCAGAGCTACTTGGTGAAGGTAATAGCCATAGAGGCCGAGCTCGTCGAACAGGGGATTATGGTACGGTACCAGAGGATACCCCGGGAGGACAATGAGGTTGCAGACCTGCTTAGCCGATTGTCTAAAGAGGAGCTAGAACAACTCCCTGACGAGGTATACATACAACATATTAGCACACCTGCTTTTGACAAAACGGCCACTGTAATGCAGGTTGAGCAGGGCCAAAACTGGATGACCCCATACCTGGAATACCTTGAGAAGGGAAAGCTCCCTGAGGACAAGGATGAAGCAAAGAAAATAGCTGATCGAGCTGCCAAATACCAAGGAGTGAGAGGGACCCTATACAGAAGAGGAAAGTCTACCCCATGGCTTCGATGCGTGAGTCCGGAAGAAGCCACAAAGGTGATGGAAGAAATACACCGAGGGATATGCGGAGCCCACGAGGGAGCAGCGACGCTGGCGAATAAGATATTCAGGCAAGGATACTACTGGCCCACCATTAAAAGGGAGGTTGAAGAGTTCGTCCGCAGATGCGATGTATGCCAGAGGTTTGCCAATGCCATCAACGTTCCGGCCACTCCTCAGTCCAGCATATCCAGCCTGTGGCCGTTCTCACAGTGGGGCATAGACATCCTGGGTCCTTTTTCTAAGACCATGGGGCAAAAGAAGTTTGTAGTGGCTATAGAGTACTTTTCAAAATGGCCAGAGGCAGAGGTAATCCCCACAATTACAGCCCGAAAGATGATAGACTTTGTCTGGGGCAACATCATCTGTAGGTTCGGAATACCGAGGGTACTCATCTCAGACAACGGCAGGCAATTTGACTGCAGTGCCTTCAGAGAATTCACAGCGAACATGGGCATATGGCACAAATTCTCCTCGGTGGCCCACCCTCAAACCAATGGCCAAACAGAGGTCACTAACAGAGCTATCTTCCAGGGATTGAAGAAGCGGCTGGATGGGGCCAAGACAAATTGGGCAGAGGAACTCAACAGCATCCTGTAGGCACTCCGAACTACCCCCAGGACGTCCACTAAAGAGACGCCTTTTGCACTTGCGTTTGGCACCGAAGCTGTGGTTCCAATTGAGTTGCAGGTCCCTACCCATCGAGTCCAATTCAATAGTGAGAGCACCAACGATGATAAGTTAAGAAGTAACCTGGATACTCTAGAGGAAGTCAGAGAAGAAGCTCAAGTCTGTACAGCCGCTTATCAACAAAGAGCGGCTCGTTATTACAATCAAAGGGTCAGAGAAAGAAGCCTGAAAGTAGGGGATCTGGCCTTGAGAAATCTGGAAGCCACTGGAAAGAGAGCTGCAGTAGGAAAGCTGGCGCCGATCTGGGAGGGTCCTTTCAGAATAATAAAGGTGGTCAAACCAGGGGTGTATCGAATCGAGGACATGCAGGGAAACCCTAAGCCTCATGCTTGGAATATCCAACATTTGAAAAGGTACTTCCCTTAAAGTGTTACCAAATGTAAGAGAATCGATTGTATTTTGAAACATGGCAATAAAGTAAACGTTATTACCATCAAATTTGTTATCTATCATAACTTACATTTGTTTCCATTGAAAGAAACGAAAAAGAAAAATAAAACAGGCACAAAGGCCTAAGACCTCAGTGAGATAGGTGACCGGGCTCCCCAAGTGCCCCCGGCACCACAAAAACCCGCTGAGATGACGAAGCGACAGTAAGGCCACAATGTCTGAATCTTGCGCAAGACCTCAGTGAGGTAGGTGACCAGGCTCCCCAAGTGCCTCCGGCACCATTAAACCGGCTGACATGATGAAGCGACAGTAAGGCCACAGTGCCTGAATCTTGCACAAGACCTTAGTGAGGTAGGTGACCGGGATCCCCAAGTGCCCCCGGCACCACAAAACTGGCTGAGATGATGAAGCGACAGTAAGGCCACAGTGCCTGAATCTTGAGCAAGACCTCAGTGAGGTAGGTGACCAGGCTCACCAAGTGCCTCCGGCACCACAAAACTGGTTGAGATGACGAAGCGACAGTAAGGCCAAAGTGCCTGAATCTTGCATAAGACCTCAGTGAGGTAGGTGACCGGGCTCCCCAAGTGCCCCCGGCACCACAAAACCAGCTGAGATGGCGAAGCGACAGTAAGGCCAAAGTGCCTGAATCTTGCACAAGACCTCAGTGAGGTAGGTGATCGGGCTCTCCAAGTGCCCCCGGCACCACAAAACCGGCTGAGATGATGAAGCGACAGTAAGGCCAAAGTGCCTGAATCTTGCGCAAGACCTTAGTGAGGTAGGTGACCGGGATCCCTAAGTGCCCCCGACACCACAAAACCGGCTGAGATGACGAAGCGACAGTAAGGCCAAAGTGCCTGAATCTTGCGCAAGACCTTAGTGAGGTAGGTGACTGGGCTCCCCAAGTGCCCTCGGCACCACAAAACCGGCTGAGATGACGAAGCGACAGTAAGGCCAAAGTGCCTGAATCTTGCGCAAGACCTCAGTGAGTTAGGTGACCGGGCTCCCCAAGTGCTCCCGGCACCACAAAATTGACTGAGATGACGAAGCGACAGTAAGGCCAAAGTGCCTGAATCTTGCGCAAAACCTCAGTGAGGTAGGTGACCGGGCTCCCCAAGCGCCTCCGGCACCACAAAACCGGCTGGGATGATGAAGCGACTGTAAGGCCAAAGTGCCTGAATCTTGCGCAAGACCTCAGTGAGGTAGGTGACCGGGCTCCCTAAGGCAACCCCGGCATCTCAAATGGTGAAAACCATAGAGGCCAAAAGTGTAACGACCCGAAAATCCGGACCGCTACCGGCACTAGGATCCAGATCGGCATAAGGCCGCCGGGAACCGTAGCAAGCCTGACATAACCTGTAATCCTGCTTAATCCCATACATGATCAACAGTACTCATAAACCTGTAAACATTTTCATATAACAACCAAGCTCAACCTGTACATAAACATAAACATAACATAAACCTCCACTGGAGCCCTCATCAAATGCTCCAATGGGGTATCCCATCATTCATAAGCTTGGTTGAAACATAACCTCATATCTCATATCATAAAGACCATGTACATACAAGTGGGATTAACAATCTGTATTGGTCAAGCACAACTCTATCCTCAATATTCAAATTACATAACATAACTTAAAACTCTTTTACATTACATCATAATACAATTTTCAAGTCCACAATCTAACTATTACATAACATCACTTCATACTCTGGCTAACCTCCTGGTCTACCCTGTACCTGCACATCTGGGGTTAGGGGAGAGGGGTGAGCTATAAAGCCCAGTGAGCAGAATAGAGAAAACATATATTAAATAGTTCATGCTTCCATGAAATGCAACACATCACAAACATATCACGTAAGGATGGTATTGTCACCTATAGTCCTCAACATAGTCCAATCGCGCCAGGGGCGTAGAATGGGCCTCACTGGTCTTTCTCTTACATACATAACATAACATAACATTCCAATATGCCAGGGGCGTAGAATGGGCCTCACTGGTCTTTCTCTTAACATAGTCCAGGGGCGTAGAATGGGCCTCACTGGCAATCCATACCGTATCATCATCATATCATACCATAGGAGGACTAGAGGATCATTCAATAGCCAATCCGCATCCACATCATATTATGCAATGCAACATATTCGTGATTACTAATGCAAACACCCTATAATATCACATGGCATATATGATGCATGAACATGCTCAAAAAGTTATATTTCATTTATTTAAAAACTTAAGGTTTATCCCACTCACCTCTGGCTGAAGCTCTACAGACTCTGAAGCAGCTATCTCACTGCTGAGGTCCTCGGTTCCTCGGGTCCGAACCTACACGGGTGGACTCCAATGAGGGACCAATCATACATAAACATAACTCTAATAAACTCCCCAAAAATCCCCTAAAACATCAGGAAAATATCACATAGAAATATGCATGAAATGGCTGAACAGGGCACTTTCGGCGGCACCTTCGGCGGCCGAAAGTCCTGGACAGATCCGAAAGTCAGGCACTTTCGGCGGCACCTTCGGCGGCCGAAAGTCCCAGACAGAGACGAAAGTCTCTTTTTCGGGGGCAACTTCGGCAGCCGAATGCTGCCTCCACAAAGGGGGTTCGGTGGCCGAAGGTCACTTCGGCGGCCGAACCTGAGCTTCTCCCGAAGGGCAGAAACTCAGCTCTTTTATGCCCATTTCGCCTCCCAAGCTCAAATCATGCAAAAACTTGCTATACCACATGCATACTTCACATACATTACACCTAGGGGTCTCAAACTATCATATACCCCATCTACAACACTTCCATCAACAAAACAAGCTACATTGTTCATCAAAGCATCAAAACCCATAAACTCATCATATATACTCTAACATGCATTTCTACCCATAGATCTTGCATAAAACTTAGTTTAAACACATAAGGAGCTTAAGATCGGCTCTTACCTCTTGAAGATCGAGAGGGAGACGACCTAAACTTGGAGATCCACGAAAATGAGCTCCTGAGTTCCCAAAGCTCCAAAACTTGGTTTGAATGCTCAAAACTTGCAATGTGAGTTTAAAACTCAAGGAAAATGGAAGAGATTTGGAGGAAGAACACAAGATTTGCAAAGGGAAGGTTGGAAGCTTGCTGTGGCCGAAAATGGGAGAAAACTCACCCATTTTGGCTAAGTGCCCCTTTTATAGGTGGCTGGCCAGGCCACGTTCGGGGGCCGAATGTGCCTCTGCATCCATACAATGTTCGGCGGCCGAACTTCACTTTCGGCGGCCGAACCTGGACTTTCCTAACTCATGCTTTCGGGGGCCTAACGTGCCTCCAAAACGCATGCATGTTCGGCGGCCGAACTTGACCTTCGGTGGCCGAACCTGGGTTTTCCTCCAAAGACTTTTCATGCAAAAACTCATTTTCTTTAATACTTAAAAATCATAAAACACATTAAAACATTTTTATAAAACATGTTCTTACCCTTCTAGAGATTTCCGACGTTCGAGATCCCACCGGACGGTAGGGATTCCGATACCGGAGTCTAGCCGGGTATTACAAAAAGTGCCCGACCTGAGCCCAGTAAATCAAACAAGAAAAGAACCAAATTCAGGAAAGCCAGAGGGATAAAGTGGAAGTCATGAATTCCCTCTAATCCAAAGAGCAAGAGGAAATCTAATGCATGAGCAGACAAGGCCCCAGCCTCAATTCCTACCTGCACAGAACTAAAAACAAAGAGGTCAGTTCTGCTCATCACTCTAAAAGGTATATGTTCCATTTCACTTTGATTACATGAAAATTATATATCCGATCTCAAGTCATGGATTAATTAATAAGAATGCCTTTGCGAGATTATAAAAACTTACGAGTTAGAAGTTCAACCAATTATTGGAGTTCCAGCCCTAATTAGCCCTAGGGTAAGAAAATGGCTAATTGAACTGGTCAATCCAAGGTGACCGATCTCTTTGGGAAATCACTGAATAAGAGTATAGCTTAAAATTTTATCCTTAATTTATTGATTAAGTAAATTAGGCTTTTAGCAGATTAAGTAATTTGATAAGGCCAGAAAAATAAACAAAGACAAGAATAGATCAAGTATAAACAACAAATGAAAGCTGTATTTCATTAAACAAAAAGAAAATGGGTTACAACCTAGTCTAGTCATCTACAACTACTGGAGGAAAAATTGTCCGTAAAGGACTTACATGTCTAGTTACATCATTATTTACATCACTATTATCTACACTACTGTCTCTGGGAGGACCGGCATCCTCTTGCCCAGACCCCCCAGTACCCACAAAGGGCACTATCTCTCCTCCTTGAGGCCCAGCATCTTCCTCCCTCAGCTCGGCATCTTCTTCAAGGGATCCAGTTGAAGTATGAGGAGCTCCTTAGGGCAAGGGTCTGTCATCCTCCCCGTAAAGCACCTCCTCGCCATCGGAGTCTACCTCAGCAGCTCGGAGTTCAGCTAGCGGGGTGGAAGGGGCATGCCTGGCTTCCCTCAAGCCCCGATTGAAGCCAGAGACGAACATGCAGAAGACCTTGTGCCATATTGCATTCTTCATTTCGTCAGAGGCTTTGTATTTCGCAAGTCGCTCCTCGCAGGCCTCAGCTATCTTGGCCTTCAACTCCGAAGAGTCCTTATAACCTTGGAGACAAGCTTCACAGGCCTGCTCGATCTCTCTTTTGAGCTCTGCCGACTCCTTGTACTCCCTTAAGCGCCCCTCACACTCCAACTGGACTCTGTCCTCAGCGTGCTTGGCATCCTCAAGCAAGGCTGAACACCTCTTCTTAAGAGCCTCGACTTCCTGGCAAAGGTGCTGGTTCTGAAGTCTAGATGCATCTACTGCCAAAGCCAGGTCTTTTTCATTATCAGCACGCTTGCTCAGCTCTTGCTCGAGGACCACAACCCGAGCTAGGGCTTCATCCTTCTGAGCCAGCATGGCATCGAAATCTGCCTTCAACGACTCGTGCTGGTGCCGAGCCTCATCCCTCTCCTTCTGAGCTTCTTCTAAGGAGGACAGTTGCTCCAAGACCTCATCACGGCGGACCTCCGCAGCAGCTGCCCTCTTATCAGCCCCCTCCAGAGCCTCCTTAGTATGGGCCAGCTCCTCCCTAAGGGTCTTCAGATGCTCCTGAGCTGCAACAAGGTGACTCCGGGCGTCGCTGGTTGCGATTAGATTTTCTTCAAGACACACCTCTTCAATCTGGCGGTCCACTGTGCTCCGAGTGGACTCGTCCCGGGCGTCTACCTCCATGAAGAGGCCCATCAGCTAACACATAGAGAAAAAATATTAGAATGATAGACAACAGAAACCAAATGAAAGAATTCGAAAGTAAGAAGAATAAGTTACCATCAGGAGCATCTCCCTAATTGTGCCTCCGAGCTCCTCTTGAGTCTGAGATCGGAATGCTATTTGCTCTCGTGTAGAACTTGCCAAAAGGCCAGTGAGAGCAAGCAGAAGAGGATCTGAAGCTTCTGTGACCCCGCCAAACATCCGCTCCCGTAAGATTTCTGCAACAACGCTCGCTGGAGATTGATGAATGATATCCTCCGCGTTCAAAATGTCGTTGTCGGGAGCAGACAGCAGAGGCACCACAGAAGTCTCCTTCTTCTTCTCGAGAGGAGGCAGAGTTGGAGCTGGTCTTCTAGAGGCCCGAGACCTCTTGGGGACAGGAGCCGAGGCAGGCGCTTCAGAAGGAGGAGGACGCTTGCTCCCGACCCTCTCTACAGCGCCCTCATCATCAACTGGTCTAGGCTCCACTCCCTTAGTAACAGGGGCAACCTCAATAGGAGCCTCCTGGACACATCCACTAGCCAGGATAACCTCCATCCCCCCTTCAGGAGCCCTCTCCTCAGTTGCGGAGGTCTCGAACCTCTCCTCAGGAACGTCCCCAGAAGACAAGGCAGAATCCGTCCTCACCAGCTCGGTGCCTTCAACCGGCCTGGCGGTGACCCTTGGAGCCTTTTTCGCCCCCTCAGTAGAAGCCCGTTGGGACCTGGGGGCTTGAGAAGACTGAGGAGCCGAGCTTGATTTTCTGCGGCTGGAGGGCCTGGAAAACCTAACACCTCGAGAGCTCGGCTTAGGAGCTCGGGAAGAAGCAGGAGTAGGAAGAATGGACTGGCCTGCCGACCTGGAAGAGATGACCTGGGCCACCTCCTGAGTGTCTTCTGACACAGATCGCCTAGCTCGGAGGGCGTCTAATACAGCATTCATACTCTCCCGAGAGAGGGTGAAGTTCTTGGGGGCCTTGATGTTGTCGATATCTACCCGAGAAGCTGCAAATGCATCAAATCAACACAAGTTAAATGTAATACCCGGCTAGACTCCGGTATCGGAATTCCTACCGTCCGGTGGAATCTCGGGTGTCGGAGACCTCTAGAAGGGTAAAACCATGTTTTCATAAAATATTTTAATGAGTTTTATGTTTTTAATCAAGAAAGAAAATGGGTTTTTGCATGAAAATAATCTTGGAGGAAGACCCAGGTTCGGCCGCCAAATCTCAAGTTCGGCCGCCGAACATGCATGCGCTTCGGAAGGGCTTTAGGCCCCCGAAAGCATAAGTGAGGGAAGTCCAGGTTCGGAAGCCGAACCTTATGTTCGGCCGCTGAACATGGCATGCATGCGGAGGCACATTCGGCTCCCGAATGTGGCTTGGCCAGCCACCTATAAAGGGGTCCCTTAGCCGAAAACGGGCTAGCTTTTCTCCCCATTTTCGGCCAAGGTGAGCTCTCCGCCATCTCTCACCGATCTTGAGTTTCTTCCTTCAAATCTTTCACGATTTTCACAAGTTTTCACTTTGTTTTGAAGATTTTCGAGTATAAAGCAAGTTTTCGAGCTTTGAGGTTCAAGAAACTCAATCTCTCCCACCTCCGAGCTAGGGTCATTTTCCTCTCGATCTTCAAGAGGTAAGGGCCGATCTTGAGCTCACTATATGTTTTAAACAAGTTTTAAGTTGATTCATGGGGTAGAAATGTATGTTGTATATGCATGTTTGATGTGTTGTAGATGGGGTTTAGGATAGTTTGAAGCCCCTAGGAGCTGATGTATGTATCTATGCATGTTTTGGATGAGTTGTATGCTTGTTTGAAGGTTTTGGGAGGCATATGGGCATGAAGAGCCAAGTTTCTGCCCTTTGGGCAGAAACCAGGTTTGGCAGCCGAAGGACTTTCGGCCGCCGAACCTGCCTGGGAGGCAAGCCTTTCAGCTGCCGAAGCTTGCCCCCGAAAAGAGACTTTCGTCTCTGGAGGGCACTTTCGGCCGCCGAAGGTGCCGCCGAACCTGCCTGACTTTTGGCTCTGGAGGGACTTTCGGCCGCCGAACCTGCCGCCGAAAGTGCCCTGTTCAGCCTTCCTTTGCATATTTTGCATGATCGTTTTGAGGTGTTTTAGGGGGTTTTTGGGGGATGTTTTAGAGTCATGTTCTAGTATGTTTGGTTCCTCATTTGAGTCCACCTGTGTAGGTTTGGACCCGAGGAACCGAGGACCCCAGCAGTGAGCCAGCTGCTTTAGTCTTTTTCAGAGCTAGTCAGAGGTGAGTAGAATAAACCTTTATGTTTTAAAGCAAATAAATTATAAAGTTTGAGCATGTTCATGCATCATGAATGCCATGTGATATCCTAGGTTGTTTGCATTAGAATTCACGAATATGTTGAATTGCATTCTATGATGTTGATGTGGATTGGTTATTGAATGATCCTTTGGTCCTCATATGATACGATGTGATATGATACGGTATGTCATGGTATGGAAGTCCGGTTGACCCATTCTACGTCCCGGCACCTTGGAAATGTTATGTTATGATATGTTTAAGAGAAAGACTGGTTGACCCATTCTACGTCCTGGCACTTTGGAATGTAGAGGACTATTGGTGACAATACCATCCTTGATGTGATTTACCTGTGATGTGATGCATTCCATGATAGCATGTATTTTAAATGTTTTTATTATTCTGCTAGGTTCGGACCCGAGGAACCGAGGACCCCAGCAGTGAGCCAGCTGCTTTAGTCTTTTTCAGAGCTAGCCAGAGGTGAGTAGAATAAACCTTTATATTTTAAAGCAAATAAATTATAAAGTTTGAGCATGTTTATGCATCATGAATGCCATGTGATATCCTAGGTTGTTTGCATTAGAATTCACGAATATGTTGCATTGCATTCTATGATGTTGATGTGGATTGGTTATTGAATGATCCTTTAGTCCTCATATGATATGATGTGATATGGTACGGTATGTCATGGTATGGAAGTCCGGTTGACCCATTCTACATCCCGGCACTATGTAAGAGAAAGACCGGTTGACCCATTCTACGTCCCGACACCTTGGAAATGTTATGTTATGATATGTTTAAGAGAAAGACCGGTTGACCCATTCTACGTCCCGGCACTTTGCAATATAGAGGACTATTGGTGACAATACCATCCTTGATGTGATTTACCTGTGATGTGATGCATTCCATGATAGCATGTATTTTAAATGTTTTTATTATTCTGCTTACTGGGCTCTAGTAGCTCACCCCTCTCCCTAATCCCCCAGGTTTGCAGGTACGGGCTAGGCAGAGAAGTCAAGATGAATGAAGTCATGTGTATGTAATAGTTAGAATGTGGACATGATAAATTGTAAAATGATGTAAAGTTATGAATAGTTATGTCATGTATATGTTGATTCAGAGATTGAGGTTTAGAAATTGTGCTTGACCGAGTTGTATAGTAATCCCTTTTGTAAACATGATATATGTTTTAATGATGCTTATGTAACCAAACTCAATATATGTGATGTCACCCCATTGGGGCACTGTTGGGACTCCAAAGAGGAGTTAATGTTTATGATCATGTTATGTATAGTGCATGAACGGGTTGAGTTTGGTGAATGAATGAAAGAATGAATGAATGTAAAGAAAAGTTCAAATTTTTATGTATGTAGTTGATCATGTATGGGATTAAACAGGTTTACAGGTTGTATGTCAGGCTTGCTACGGGTCCCGGTGGCCTTAAGCCGATCTGGATCCTAGCGCCGGTAGCAGTCTGATTTTCGGATCGTTACAGAATGGTATCAGAGCCCTAGGTTCATATGGTCGGACCTAGAGTGTCGGGCTCATAGATGTTATAGAAGGTCAAGCACAATAGGAAAGGTCATGTCCACTAGGATAGGATGTGGAGTCCTGTCTTGTATGATGATGTGAAATGCCATGAGTATATACATGTGCATTAATGCTATGATTTGAATGATATGCATATGATGCGGGTTCATGTGTGCTCACATGAACCATATGATGCTAATGTTTTTGTGATGTGTACTATTTTTCAGAAAACAGGATGAGAGGAACTCGTCGATCTGCACGATTGACTGGAGTACCACTTGAGGATGAGGGCACGAGCGCCCATCCTCCAGCATTGCCTAGGGCAATGTCTAGTAGGTCCAGCAGAGAAAGAGCAGTAAGAGACCCTAGAAGGTCTTTGGATCTGGGTAGAAGCAGATCAGTAAGGGGAACAGTGCAAGGAGGAATGTCAGTTGATATGGGGGATGAGATGGATGTGGACCAGAGGAGGGATGGCAGTTTATGAGTGAGCATGTCGGAAGAGGGAATGGGAGAGTCCCAAGGAGGCACCCAGGCCTCGGGATTTGTTCAGCCACCTCACTACCCACCCTTTTCGCAAAATCCCGGGTATTCGATGGGAGGTACATCGGATTACCCCAGCTTTAATCCTTACCCTTCTCACATGCCATACCCATCTTACTACCCACCATACCCACAGTACCCCATATACCCACCTCCACCTTATTACCCAGGTACAGCAAACCCTACCCCAGGGGATGCTGCACCTCCTCCTCCACCAGCAGAACCCACAGTTCCAGAAACCCCAGTACCTAAGCCTAGCTCATCTGGTGGGAGCAAGGTCAAGATGACCGACTACATGAAGTTGGGTGCTCCTTAGTATGAAAAAGGGGATGACCCGTTTGTGTATCTTGAAAGGGTCAAGGTGATCACAGATGAGATTGGAGCTGATGACAGTAGAGCCATTCAGATGGCTGGGTTCACACTTAAATGCAAAAAGGTCCGAGAGTGGTTTAAGAATTATGTGAACCCGAGGGTGGACAACATGTCTTGGGAAGAGTTTGCAAACGAGTTTGCAGGATGGGCTTTCCCTGATAGTTCAAGGGAGCTGAAGATGATTGAGTTTGAACAGTTGAGGCAGACTGATGATATGAGTGTGGATGAATTCACAGACAAATTCTTAGAGCTGTTGCCATTTGCAGGGCAAAATCTTGACTCAGACCAGAAGAAGTCAAGGAGGTATATCATGAAACTCCACTCCAGATATTCCTCCTTGATCCAGTCAGCAGATAGGGAGAGCTTCCATGCCATAGTGGATATGGCCCAGAAGATGGAGGCCAGTGCCATCATTCAGGGGACAGTTAAGCAGTCAGTGGCACAACCTTCTGGTTCTAAGACCCCAGGCTCTTCTTCTCTGAGTGCAGCAGCTTCAGGTAGCAAAAGGTGGGGTAACACCACTAGGAAGCCCAAGAAGAACAAGTTCTGGAACAAGATCAAGTCCAGTATGGGACTAGGGAGTGGCTCAAGCTCTGGTGCGGATAATGCAGTTTGTGTAAAGTGTGGTAAGCCACACAAGGGAGTTTGCCGGGCTGGGACAGCAGCCTGCTTCAGATGCGGGCAAGAGGGACACATGGTTCGGGAGTGTCCTAGGACAGTACCTATGGCTCAGTCCCAGCAGACAGCTTCAGGTAGTGTAGCGCAGCCAGCAGCTCCAGCCACGACTCAGGCCAGCGGCAGAGGCAGAGGGAGAGGGTCAGCCTCTTCTTCAGCGGGTTTCAGAGGTGAAGGTCCATTAGCTCCAGCACGGATCTTCACGATGACTCAGCAGGAGGCAGATGCATCTAACACCGTGGTGGCAGGTAACTTAGTCATTGGTTGTTCAGATGTGTACGCCTTAATGGACCCTGGTGCATCTCATTCTTTTATTGCTCCAAGAGCCATAGAGAGGTTGGGTCTGATGATCTCTGGGTTAGAGTGTCCTTTCTGGGTCAGTGGACCCAAGTATGATCCATCAGTGGCAGAGTCAGTCTGCCAGTGCAGTCTAGTTTTTGTTGAGGGGAGATGCCTTTCCGCCGACCTTGTAGTTCTAGACTTGACAGATTTTGACGTCATTCTAGGGATGGACTGGTTATCTACCCATGGTGCTACCTTGGACTGCAGGGACAAGGTAGTCAGGTTCAGAAGTCAGGATGGGTCAGAGGTTGTCTTCAGGGGAGACAGGAGGGGTACACCTATAGGTCTGATATCAGCTCTTCAAGCTCGTAGGTTGCTTAGGAAGGGATGTCAGGGGTATTTGGCTCATGTGAGAGAGCTTAGCAGTCAGGTTAGAGAGCCCGCCTCGGTGCCAGTGGTCAGAGAGTTCTTAGATGTGTTCCCAGACGAGCTGCCAGGTTTACCACCTGCTAGGGAGATAGAGTTCGAGATAGAATTGATGCCTGGAACTCGACCGATCTCTATCCCTCCCTACAGGATGGCTCCAGCTGAGTTGAAAGAATTGAAAGAACAGTTGCAAGAGCTGGTAGAAAAGGGCTTCATCCGACCGAGTACCTCACCATGGGGTGCTCCAGTTCTATTTGTGAGAAAGAAGGATGGATCCCTTAGACTTTGTATCGACTACAGGCAGTTGAACAAAGTCACTACCAAGAATAAGTACCCATTGCCAAAGATCGATGATCTATTCGATCAGCTAGCAGGAGCGGGTTGTTTCTCCAAAATAGATCTGAGATCTGGGTACCATCAGCTGAGGATAAGGAGGAAGATGTGCCAAAGACAGCTTTCAGGACCAGATATGGGCATTTTGAGTTCCTTGTGATGCCGTTCGGATTAACCAACGCCCCTGCAGCATTCATGGATCTCATGAACAGAGTGTTTAGCTAATACCTGGACCACTTTGTTATTGTCTTCATAGATGATATCTTAGTGTATTCCAGGAATGCAGAGGAGCATGCCCATCATCTGAGGTTAGTTTTGCAGACCTTGAGGGAACATGGCTTGTATGCCAAGTTCTCCAAGTGTGAGTTCTGGCTGAGGAGTATTTCATTCTTGGGGCATGTGGTGTCGGAAAATGGAATAGAGGTGGACCCCAAGAAGGTAGAAGCTATGGCTAACTGGCCTAGACCCACTTCAGTGACAGAGATCAGGAGTTTCTTGGGTTTGGCAGGTTACTACAGGAGGTTCGTTCAGGACTTTTCAAAAATTGCAGCTCCTCTGACCAGACTAACCAGGAAGAATCAGAAGTTTGTGTGGACTGACCAGTGCGAAGAGAGTTTTGAAGAGCTTAAGAAGAGGTTAACGTCAGCACTAGTGTTAGCTTTACCAGCTAGCAATGAGGATTTCACAGTTTTCTGTGATGCATCCCGAGTGGGATTGGGTTGTATGTTAATGCAGAATGAAAGGGTGATTGCTTATGCTTCTAGACAGCTGAAGAAGCATGAGTTGAATTACCCCACACATGACCTGGAGATGGTAGCAGTAATCTTTGCACTCAAGATGTGGAGGCACTACCTCTATGGGGTTAAATGTGAGATCTTCACATATCATAAGAGCCTGCAGTACATCCTGAGTCAAAGAGATCTGAACTTGAGACAGAGAAGATGGGTAGAGCTGCTGAGTGATTATGATTGCAAGATTCAGTACCATCCGGGTAAGGCGAATGTTGTGGCAGACGCCCTAAGCCAGAAATCACTAGGCAGTCTATCCCACATCATGGCTGAGCGAAGACCGGTGGTGAAAGAGTTTTACAAGCTCATTGATGAAGGTCTACAGTTGGAGTTGTCTGGTACAGGTGCTTTAGTTGCCCAGATGAGAGTGGCACCCGTGTTTCTGGAGCAGGTGGCTCAGAAATAGCAGGTGGCTCAGAAATAACATGAGGACCCAGAGTTAGTGAAGATTGCCAGGACTGTTCAGTCAGGCAAGGATAGTGAGTTCAGATTCGACAATAAGGGGATCCTCCGCTATGGGAGCCGATTGTGTGTACCAGACTACATAGGGCTAAAAGGAGACATTATGAGAGAGGCTCATAATACAAGATACAGCGTTCACCCCGGAGCCACCAAGATGTATCAAGATCTGAAGAAGGTTTATTGGTGGCCAGCTATGAAGAGAGAAGTGGCACAGTTTGTGTCAGCCTGCGAAGTGTGTCAGAGGGTGAAGCTGGAACATCAGAAGCCGGCTGGAATGCTTAACCCGCTACCTATTCCAGAGTGGAAATGGGAGAATATAGCTATGGACTTCGTAGTGGGGTTACCGGCGGCATCCAACAGATTGGACTCCATATGGGTGATTGTGGACAGACTCACCAAATCTGCTCACTTCATCCCTGTCAGGAGTGGCTATTCTGTGGACAAGTTGGCGCAGGTGTATGTTGATGAGATCGTCAGGATGCATGGGGTTCCTGTTTCAATAGTGTCCGATAGAGGACCCCAGTTCACCTCCAGATTTTGGCGGAGTCTGCAGAATGCCATGGGTACCAGGTTGGATTTTAGCACTGCTTTCCATCCACAGACGGATGGACAATCAGAAAGGACCATCCAGACAATAGAGGATATGCTCAGAATGTGTGTGCTGGACTTTGGCGGTTCTTGGAGGCAGCATCTACCTTTGGTGGAGTTTGCCTACAATAACAGCCATCATGCTAGCATCGGGATGGCTCCATATGAAGCTTTGTATGGGAGGAAGTGCAGATCACCTGTTTGCTGGGAAGAGGTTGGAGAAGAGGCCTTGGCAGGGCCTGAGCTAGTAGAGATCACCAGCAGGGTGGTACCCATAATCAGAGAAAGGATCAAGACTGCTGCAAGCAGACAGAAGAGTTATGCAGATATCCGCAGAAGGCAAGTAGAGTTTCAGGAGGGGGATTTGGTATTGCTCAAGGTGTCTCCAATGAAAGGGGTGATTCGGTTTGGGAAGAAAGGTAAGCTGGCTCCACGGTACATTGGACCCTTTGAAGTCTTGCAAAAGATTGGGAATGTATCGTACAAGCTGGACTTGCCTGCTTCAATGGAGAGAATCCATCCGGTTTTCCATGTTTCTATGTTGAGAAAATTTGTGTCAGATCCGGGCAAGGTTCTTAGTGAGCCTAATGTGGAGATCCAAGAAGATCTCACCTATGTTGAGCAGCCAGTACGGATCCTAGACACCCAGATCAGAAAGCTAAGGAACAAGGAAATCCCGATGGTGAAAGTCCTTTGGAATCACCACAATATTGAGGAATGTACCTGGGAGACACGGGAGTCCATGCTCCAACAATATCCCCATCTTTTCTAAAGTAAGTTTTATGTGCTTTGTATGTATGTTATATGTATGCCATGCTATGTATTGTTTGGTGAACATTCGGGGACGAATGTTCTTAAGGGGGAGAGAATGTAATACCCGGCTAGACTCCGGTATTGGAATTCCTACCGTCCGGTGGAATCTTGGGTGTCGGAGACCTCTAGAAGGGTAAAACCATGTTTTCATAAAATGTTTTAATGAGTTTTATATTTTTAATCAAGAAACAAAATGAGTTTTTGCATGAAAATAATCTTGGAGGAAGACCCAAGTTCGGCCGCCGAACCTCAAGTTCGGCCGCCGAACATGCATGCGCTTCGGAAGGGCTTTAGGCCCCCGAAAGCATAAGTGAGGGAAGTCCAGGTTCGGCAGCAGAACCTTATGTTCGGCCGCCGAACATGGCATGCATGTGGAGGCACGTTCAGCTCTCGAATGTGGCCTGGCCAGCCACCTATAAAGGGGTCCCTTAGTCGAAAACGGGCGAGCTTTTCTCCCCATTTTTGGCCAAGGTGAGCTCTCCGCCATCTCTCACCGATCTTGAGTTTCTTCCTTCAAATCTTTCACGATTTTCACAAGTTTTAACTTTATTTTGAAGATTTTCGAGTATAAAGCAAGTTTTGGAGCTTTGAGGTTCAAGAAACTCAATCTCTCCCACCTCCGAGCTAGGGTCGTTTTCCTCTCGATCTTCAAGAGGTAAGGGCCGATCTTGAGCTCACTATATGTTTTAAACAAGTTTTAAGTTGATTCATGGGGTAGAAATGTATGTTGTATATGCATGTTTGATGTGTTGTAGATGGGGTTTAGGATAGTTTGAAGCCCCTAGGAGCTGATGTATGTATCTATGCATGTTTTGGATGAGTTGTATGCTTGTTTGAAGGTTTTGGGAGGCGTATGGGCATGAGGAGCCGAGTTTCTGCCCTTTTGGCAGAAACCAGGTTCGGCAGCCGAAGGACTTTCGGCCGCTGAACTTGCCTGGGAGGCAAGCCTTTCGGCTGCCGAAGCTTGCCCCCGAAAAGAGACTTTCGTCTTTGGAGGGCACTTTCGGCCGCCGAAGGTGCCGCCGAACCTGCCTGACTTTTGGCTCTGGAGGGACTTTCGGCCGCTGAACCTACCGCCGAAAATGCCCTGTTCAGCCTTCCTTTGCATGTTTTGCATGATCGTTTTGAGGTGTTTTAGGGGGTTTTTGGGGGATGTTTTAGAGTCATGTTCTAGTATGTTTGGTCCCTCATTTGAGTCCACCTGTGTAGGTTCGGACCCGAGGAACCAAGGACCCCAGCAGTGAGCCAGCTGCTTTAGTCTTTTTCAGAGCTAGCCAGAGGTGAGTAGAATAAACCTTTATGTTTTAAAGCAAATAAATTATAAAGTTTGAGCATGTTCATGCATCATGAATGCCATGTGATATCCTAGGTTGTTTGCATTAGAATTCACGAATATGTTGTATTACATTCTATGATGTTGATGTGGATTGGTTATTGAATGATCCTTTAGTCCTCATATGATATGATGTGATATGGTACGGTATGTCATGGTATGAAAGTCCGGTTGACCCATTCTACGTCCCGGCACTATGTAAGAGAAAGACCGGTTGACCCATTCTACGTCCCGGCACCTTGGAAATGTTATGTTATGATATGTTTAAGAGAAAGACCGGTTGACCCATTCTACGTCCCGGCACTTTGGAATGTAGAGGACTATTGGTGACAATACCATCCTTGATGTGATTTACCTGTGATGTGATGCATTCCATGATAGCATGTATTTTAAATGTTTTTATTATTCTGCTCACTGGGCTCTAGTAGCTCACCCCTCTCCCTAATCCCCCAGGTTTGCAGGTACGGGCTAGGCAGAGAAGTCAAGATGAATGAAGTCATGTGTATGTAATAGTTAGAATGTGGACATGATAAATTGTAAAATGATGTAAAGTTATAAATAGTTATGTCATGTATATGTTGATTCAGAGATTGAGGTTTAGAAATTGTGCTTGACCGAGTTGTATAGTAATCCCTTTTGTAAACATGATCTATGTTTTAATGATGCTTATGTAACCAAACTCAATATATGTGATGTCACCCCATTGGGGCACTGTTGGGACTCCAAAGAGGAGTTAATATTTATGATCATGTTATGTATAGTGCATGCACAGGTTGAGTTTGGTGAATGAATGAAAGAATGAATGAATGTAAAGAAAAGTTCAAATTTTTATGTATGTAGTTGATCATGTATGGGATTAAACAGGTTTACAGGTTGTATGTCAGGCTTGCTACGGGTCCCGGCGGCCTTAAGCCGATCTGGATCCTAGCGCCGGTAGCGGTCCGATTTTCGGGTCGTTACATTAAACATCTCTCAAGAAAGGTTAAAAGAGGAGAAACAAAACAATCAAACAAAGTATAATACCCACGTCCTTGATATCCCAAAGATTGAACGCGAACATACACCTTTCGACATTATACTTCTTCTCAACAGAAGTCAGTCGAAGGTACCCGACTTGCACAGTGAGACTCAGCTGAAGCAGGTCGTTACAGCCTAGAAAGACATCCTCCCAGGAGAGCTCCACCTCCCAAGACAGCCTGGATTCTTTCTTCAGCTCCACCACTGCGAACCCCTCCACCCAGCCTTTTATCGAGTCCTTGTGACCCGTAAAGATGGATAGCCTTCCGCGAGGGGCAAAATAGTAAAAGTCTTGACTCGCTTTCACTAACCGAAAAAGGTGACAAACAGACGCGCTGTGGGTGTGAACCTCCAGCTCAGGCAAACTGACTCAAAGGAACACATGAAAAGGATGGAGTTAGGGGCCAGCATCCGAGGGGTTATCTCGAAGTACCAGAATACCTCGATGAAGAAGGGAGAGAAGGGAAAGGTTAAACCGTATTCCCTTTGTTTAGCGAAGAAGATCAGGTTGAGGTCCTTCTGTGGGTCGATTAAACCAGGGGGAGGAGGATCGGGAAGAACGATCCTCTCATTCCGGAGAGAGGCCCGGATGTAAAAAAGGGGGGTATTCAGGTATTCCCTGGAAAAGAAGTTTTTTAGAGTAGCAGGGGTGATGCTAGACTCTAGATTAACGACGTCGGGGAGATTTGGGCTATCCATGGAAGAATGAAGAGCGTATCTTGAAAATAATGAAGGCAGAAGAACGGAGCTAGCAATGCGCACGGAGAACAGAGGAAAGCAAGAGTTTGGAGAAGACTGAGAGAATTTGAAATTTGAAACAACAATGAGACGAAAAGATGTTTTGAGGAGAACTGTCCTTGGGCGGCGCGGTCATAATGACTCTCGATATTTACCCCCTCATCATTCGTGCAATAATTGATGAGAAGGTAAAGGGGCAATTGATGACCGCTGGATTTCACCATCCTGTTACGAGGCCGGGCTCTTAACGACAGTCCCCATTTTAAGGCCTCTAAGTCTTCTTAATGGGCCGGCCCAGTCCGTTCGGCCCTAAGATCAAACCTCCCCTGGACTTCAGTCCTAATCTCATCTTCCAACCCAGTCCGGAGGAGAAGAAGTAGCCAGCCCATTCGCCTAGTGGGTCCATCCGCATGCGTGTCAGGAGAGAATTAAATGGCCGTTATGCATGGAGCAGATATCTGATATTCTCGTACGTCCGTATCCGTATGGCAGAGACAGGTAGCCCAATGGCAGTGAGGCCGTTACACGTCACTGATAGATAAAGGAAAAGAATAAAAGGAGGAAAATATTCTCCTCTCAGATCAAGTTCACTAAATCCTTATAAAATCCTATTTTTTGGATCTCAGATCATCGACTCTTATTATTTTAATTTAATTTAAGTCGAGGTAAAAAAAATATTAAATTTTATTTTCAATTTAAGTTGAGCTTTAAATTATTGTTAAAATATTAAATAAGATAATAATTTAGTAATATTTTAAAGTATAATATTCATTTTTCTAAATTTATATAGCTTTATTTAAATTTATTTATTTATTTAATAATAATTAAAATAAAAAAAATATATATATATATATATATAAATCAATATTTTAATTTCACCTTATAATTTAAGATCTATTTTGATATTTTAACCATTTAAAGTGGGTAAGAACTTGCAGTTGTTCCGAGAAAAAAAATAAATAACTTGCAGTTGCAAGTTACAACTCACCAACCGTTATATTTTTATTTTTTTAAAAAAAATATTCCAATTTATGCAGTTGGGGCTTTAACCACGTGTGACATATTTTCATATTTTTCTTCCATTTAAATTATTGTACTTATTTATTTATTTTTTTATAACAATGCTTGATGGATACGGAGGCATTATCCTTACGAGTCAAGTTAAACATTAGATTCTCTGGAAATAATATCAATAATAATAATTAAAAAAAAACAAATTTTAATTTTTTTTATTTATCTCACTACTTTAAATTATGCAATATAAATTTTCACAAATTTAATTTGATATTTAATTTAATAGTAAATACAGCGTACTAAAATTAAAAAGTTTCAAATTTTATTTTTAAATTGTCTTTTTATAACTAAATAAGAGTATAATCGAATAGAGTCGAGTATTTTTTTTAAATTCAATTCGTAAAAAATTTAGTTAGTAGAATAATGAATCTAATTTAAATTTAAACTCAAAAAATTCAATTAAAAAATTCATTAACAAAAATCAAGTTCGATTCAAGAATTAAAACATTATGAGAATCAATAATTGTTATAAGAATTGATAATATATCACGAGCTATTTTTGATCGTATTCTAAATTGTATTCTAAATTTTATGTTGTTGATCATTCTTCGTCTAATAATTTTTTTATTAAATAAAATTTGGAATAAATTTAAAATTAGATCATCAGTACCTGAAATGGTATTAATAACTTTATCAAAACCTGACCATATACTCCTTACCGTATTTATATAGTTGAAAACTTACAAGCCATCGTGTTATTTTTTTTATTATTAAATATATTTAAAAATTATTATTATTATTTTTTTATTTTTAATTTTTATCAATAATTTCATAATAATAATAATTTATTTTAATGTTATTTTAACTAAAATCATTATTTACCAATTTTTCTTAAATCTATTTAATATACTTAATAACATTATTTTTAAAACTATTGTTAAAAAAATAATTTTATTAAATAAAGTATTAAAAATAATTTAAAATAATATTTAATAGTTTAAAAATATTAAAAATAATAAAATATTTTTTTAATTATTCTTTTAACTCTCAGTAAAATATTAATCCCATCATTTTTTAAAATTATATTAGAATATATTTAAAAAAAATTAATAAAATAAATAATTTGTTAAAATACCTTATATTTTTAATTTTATTGTAATTATACTCTAAATTTTTAAATTATTATCAATTTTACCTTAAAATTTATTGACGTGGCAGGTGATGTGATAATTTCGTTAATTTTTAATGATATAAATAATGACAGATTATAATTAGAATAACTTTAAAATATTATATTTTAATAGGTAAAAAAATATATGTATAATTATAATAAAATTAAAAGTATAATATTTTTTACCATTAACTCATATAAATATATAAATTTTATTATTAATTTTTATATTTTAAATTCACATAAACTAGGCTTATATAAATATAAATATTGAGCCAAACCTTACCCCTATATTTAAATACAAGAAGTGATTAATCTTCAAGCACATGCTTTGTTTATTTTGCCATAAGGAAAATTTTAATTAGGTTTATCATAAGGCTGATAAAAATTTAGCATAAGGTTGAAAGCAATACCTTATGATTTTATGATAAATCATTTATTTATTTTTATTAAAATAGTATTTTATTTAATATCAAATTAGAAACAAATACCATATAGTTAAATAATTTTAATATAATTTTATTTATTTTTAATTTAAAATTAATAATTTAATTTATATTAAAATAATATGACTCGATAACATATATATTATTTTAACGAATTACATGATAAATATTAAAATAAAAAAATTAATAAATCACTAAAAAATATTTATTTATCAAATAAATAAAATCATGATGCAAATGTCATATATTAACATGATACCAATGATTAAACACAACTTATACAAGACAAAAGAATCTAAAAATTAAGCTGTAATACTAAAAATCTGCCTCAATTATCACAAAAACCAAAGAAAAGAACATATTATTTTTAAAAAAGAAAAAATTCCAATAAAGCAGATATTCCTCGTGCAAAATTTTAAAAATAAATAATAATAATAATAATAATAATATCATCATTAAGAAAATAAAATAAAATAAAATAAGAAAGCCGGCCATGTGAAACAGTGGCTTGGTCTTCGTTTGACCCTTCAAAGCAGCTGCCTCATTCTAATTCAGATTCATAACTCTGGTAATCTTTCAAAATCTTCTTCCTCGTTCATGTCTTTCTAAACTGGCAACTCAATATTTATGTGTATTTTCTCAGCATCTGCCTCTGCATATTGGCTTATATAGTACCCATTTGCGCACATAGATCGCCTTCAATCTTGTTTGCTTACTTCTTCATCACGTGAAAACTCTAAAGTTTCAAATTTTGTTATTGGATATTCAAGAAACAGGAAAAAAGAATAAGAGAAATCACAGGTGACCTGAGATTGATAATCATGCAAGAATTTCGTTGTCTTTGCAACTCTCTGTATTTGTCTCTTAAAGCTTGATTTTTTTTTTTTCTTTTTGACTTTACAATCCTAGCTTTCCACTCCAATTTTTCCCTTTTTGTTTCCCATATTTGCTGTTGTTAGTAGTTGATTAAAAAGCTGGAGACTTTCTAATTTAGTTTTACTTTGCATAATTTCAAGTCGTTTCTTTTTCTTTTTTCTAGTTTATGTCCTTTCTTGTATTTTTGATGGTGAAGTAGATAAGCAACCAAAATGCACGTTTTTAAGTTCATGGTTTTGTTGCTTCTGCTGCTACGAGTCAAAGTAAGCCATGGCAGCTTTGCTTCTCTCTCTATCTCTCTCTTTTGATGCACCGGAAAGATGGCAGGCCGCAGGCTTTGCTTCTCTGCTTTCAAACAAAATAGTCCTATGAAAACAAAACCCGTTTGCCTTGCCCCTTTTTTTTGTCTTCTTCGATGGGGATCTGGGTGTGTGACCAGGGATATTCTACTGATTTTTCTTAGTGCGATTAAATTAAAAAGGTGTCGTTTTTGGTTTCTTCTAGTTCTATTCTTACGGGTATCTGCCATTAGAAATTTCCTTTTAGTATCATAGTTTTCATTATTATTTTTTTGACATATTTCTCGGTTGGTTGATTCTCAGGTCTTTAGTTCTGTCAGCTGCAATCTTGTAATCTGGTTCTTCATATTGGGTGTAGAAATTTACTTGAAAAATCAGTTTCTGGAAAACAAGTTAGAGTAGTTTGGAAAAATTATCTCTCAATTGGATAAAATGGCTGGAGGTAGAAGAAAGAAGAGGCATTTTAGCAGAATCCATGCCTTCTCATGTGGAAAGGCATCTTTCAAAGAAGACCATTCATTGATTGGAGGGCCTGGCTTCTCAAGGGTAATCTATTGCAATGACCCTGAATGTTTTGAAGCTGGTTTGCTCAATTATAACAGCAACTATGTTAGAACTACCAAGTATACGCTTGCAACATTTTTTCCCAAGTCATTATTTGAGCAATTCAGGCGGGTCGCCAATTTTTATTTTCTTGTCTGTGCAATATTGTCTTTCACACCACTGTCTCCTTACTCAGCTGTTAGTAATGTTGTCCCTCTTGTTGTTGTTATTGGAGCTACAATGGGGAAAGAGTTTATTGAAGATTGGAGGAGGAAAAGGCAGGTGAGCTTCTTTATGTTGCCATTTCAGATTAATGCAATTTTCTGATCTTTGCAGCACAATATCTGTGTTTAAGCTGATAGCCTGGGTCAAACCTGAGGCGTTATTCTTTGAGAAAATTTTCAATCATGGTGAATGCTGGGGATGTTTTTGGGAAATTTTGAATGCTGGGGTTGTTTTTGGGAAATTTTGGCTTTTGTAGTTGCATTTGATTCTTGATCTACAGTGAAGAATTTGTTATTTTCAAATGGCTACATTTTTAGCTATTTAGTTGTTATTCTTTCTTTTCTTAGTCTCCTAAAAGCCAGTTGCCAATCTGTATCATGCATGGCTTGATTTAGACAATACTTGATGTCTCATAAATTGAAGTCTTTGCAAGGGCGTGTGTGATGTTTCATTTCCAACATCTCATTATTAGCTGTCTCTGTTCATTTGGCATCTCTTATGCTTACTGACATCTCACTAGTAGTATTTGTTTTAGAGCTCTTTATTTTCATCTTCGTTTCAATTGGAATGTGCACATGCTCACTGTGTTTTTTTAATCTTCTTACACTCGATACATAATCTAGTTTATTAAAATGTCATCAGGATGTTGAAGTGAACAATCGTAAAGTAAAAATACATTCTGGTGATGGTGTTTTTCATCATACGAAATGGATGGATTTGAAAGTAGGTGACATAGTAAAGGTGGAAAAGGATGAGTTTTTTCCTGCTGATCTTATCTTACTTTCCTCAAATTATGAGGAAGCAGTTTGCTATGTTGAGACCATGAACCTTGATGGAGAAACCAATTTGAAAATGAAACAAGCACTGGATGCAACTTCAAATCTTCATGAGGATTCTAGCTTTCAAGATTTCAAGACTTTAATAAGATGTGAAGATCCAAATGCAAATTTGTATTCTTTCATAGGAAATTTGGAGCTCAAAGAGCAACAGTACCCTCTTTCACCTCAGCAACTTCTGCTTAGGGACTCAAAGTTACGAAACACAGATTATATTTATGGGGTGGTTATTTTCACGGGTCATGACACTAAGGTCATGCAGAATTCAACAGAACCCCCTTCCAAGAGAAGCAAAATCGAGAGAAGAATGGACAAAATTATCTACTTCTTGTTCTTTATCTTGGTTTTAATGTCTTTTATTGGGTCAATTTTCTTTGGAATTGCAACGAGGGAAGATCTTGATAATGGAAGGATGAAAAGATGGTATCTCAGACCAGATGACACCACTGTTTATTATGATCCCAAGAGTGCACCAGCTGCTGCTGTTTTGCATTTTTTGACTGCCCTTATGTTATATAGCTATTTGATTCCGATTTCCTTGTATGTATCAATAGAAATTGTCAAAGTTCTTCAGAGCATTTTCATCAACCAAGATCTGCATATGTACTATGAGGAAGCTGATAAGCCAGCACGAGCACGGACATCAAATTTGAATGAAGAACTTGGCCAAGTTGATACTATACTTTCTGATAAAACAGGAACATTGACTTGCAACTCAATGGAATTTATCAAGTGTTCTGTGGCTGGGACCTCCTACGGTCATGGAGTAACTGAAGTGGAGAGAGCTATGGATAAGAGAAAGGGATCACCTTCACCTCAAGAAGTGATAGAAGAGGGTCATGTTGAGGAACAAGCTGAACAAAAACCATCCATAAAAGGTTTCAATTTTTTAGATGAAAGGATTAGTGATGGTCATTGGGTTAATGAACCTCGAGCGGATGTAATCCAGAAGTTCCTAAGATTACTGGCTATATGTCACACTGCCATACCTGAAATTGATGAAGAAAATGGAAGGGTAACATATGAAGCTGAATCACCAGATGAAGCAGCATTTGTAATTGCAGCAAGAGAACTTGGATTTGAATTTTTTGAAAGGACACAAACTAGCATCTCCCTGCGTGAGTTAGATCCAGAAGCTGGCAGGAAAGTTGAAAGGTTGGTTTCTTATCCTCATATATATATATATATATATATTAAGATTTAAATAGTTATATTAACAGGGTTTGCCTGTATATGTAAATTCTTCTATATAAATTTTCAACATGTCGGACAATTCCTTCGTTCATATACATTCCACCTGTTTTGTCTTTAGTTATTAAACTTTTGGTCATTTGCTCATTTTCTTTATCTGTTTAGGTTAGTATATCATTCTTTCCTCAACTAACTCAACTTAATAATTTTTTTGCCCTCATTCTACAGGAATTATCAACTTTTGCATATTATTGAGTTTAGTAGCTCTAGAAAGCGGATGTCAGTGATTGTAAGAAATGAGGAGGGAAAGCTGCTATTACTTTGTAAAGGTGCTGACAGGTTAGTAATATGACAATATCTTAAGCTTATATGATATTTCAGCAGTAGTGTACTTGATTCAGAATAAAGAATGGTGATTTCAGTACAAGTGTGAAGGAAATCACTAATAAGAATTCTTTTTATGCTTAATAATGCTTATTGTTCACAAATGCTGCATAACTCTTAAGATTTTTGAATTCCTCTTTGATTCCTTTATAGAGAATTCACGGAGAGAATTTCATAGATGATAAACAAAACCTCCAAATTAATAACTAGATGCCTCATTTCACATCTTCCCTCAAACCGGGAAATGAAACCTTTCATATATCATATCATGGGAAGGTCACAGTGGACCTGCAACAATCATAATATTGACAGTAAATTTAGACGTAGCATATTGCTAATCTTATGTTCTTGGTGATTTCAAAAAAGTTTATTGTTTATTTTACTGTATTTTGTAACTTAGTTTTTCTTTGATGACACCAGTGTCATGTTTGAAAGACTTGCGATGAATGGAAGAGAATTTGAAGAGCAAACCAAAGAGCATATTAATGAGTATGCTGATGCTGGTTTAAGGACTTTGGTACTTGCATATCGTGAACTTAATGAGGAAGAATACAGTGAATTCAATCAGGAATTTAACGAGGCCAAGAACTCAGTAAGTTCAGTTCGTGAGGAAATGATTGAGGAAGTGGCAGCCAAGATTGAGAGGGATTTTATTCTTGTTGGTGCTACAGCAGTTGAAGACAAACTTCAAAATGGGGTGAGCTCTTCAATTTTTTTTAAGAGAAGTAAAAGAATTGAGCATTCAGTATCGTTGGAAAAATCAAGTGCACTGGGATTTCATTATCCATGGAGCCTTAGTTATCAACAAAGCTAACAAAAGAAGTCAAAGAAACATAATTTTCTTTTCAAATTCTAGAAATCTCTATTACCACATAAGCTCATTTCACATGCCATGAAAACATATCATGTTTGAAAGTGCTTCAAGCGAAAAAGGAACAAAAGGACCCTTTGAGTTTCCTGTAATCCAAATGAAGTCCAGGAATTTAATAACTTCTTAAGTTTTTAAAATTGGATCTCACTGCATTCATTCTGGACAGGTTCCTGAATGTATTGACAAGCTTGCTCAAGCTGGAATTAAGATATGGATTTTGACTGGAGATAAGATGGAGACAGCAATAAACATCGGGTATGATTTTTGGATTTCAGTTCCATTTTCGTAGTTGAATTTCAATATTAGCATTTCTGACTCGATGCTCAATCTTGCAGCTTTGCTTGTAGTTTACTTAGACAAGGAATGAAACAAGTAATAATCAGCTCAGATACCCAAGAAAATAAAGCCTTACAGAAAATGGAGGACAAGGCTGCTGCAGCTGCGGTAATTTCAGTTTTAATTGTTGTACTGTTTTGTGGATTGGACAAGTAGAATTAGAAAGCTCATTGTTTAGCACCAAGACGCAAAGTTTTAATAAAGACTTTTAAGAATGATTGGAAGAGGAAGGTACCATGGCACCTCTTTCTTTAATACACCGGCTCAAATGTAAATAATACAACTAAAAGCTAAAGATGAGTTTTACAAAGCTTAACCTGGCAATGTCTTTTGTACATTAATCATCAGCTCAAAATTCTTCTTTACAACGCCAATTGATTTAGTTAAAGAGTCATAGAATTCCTCTTATGAATGACTATTTTCCATTATACGGGTGTCAGCAGAACACCTTTCCTGGCACTGTTCATAAGCCTTTAAACATGGTGACAATCAGACAAAATGGTGTTTGACCAGACCCAGGTTTAAAATAGTAGAGAAAGAGAGTATTTTGGAACTTCCATATTATGCTACATGAGGATTTTAGCTAGTGTGACTTGAACTTGATGAGATCTTATCAACTCTGTAGGCTTCCAAGGCAAGCATCCTCCATCAGATAAGCGAGGGGAAGAAATTGCTCACTGCATCAAGTGCAAGTCCTGAGGCATTGGCTTTGATCATTGATGGGAATTCACTCGGTTATGCTCTACAGGATGACGTCAAGGACAAGTTTCTAGAGCTTGCCATTGGATGTGCATCTGTCATTTGCTGCCGTTCATCTCCTAAACAGAAAGCTCTTGTAAGTTGCATTAACTTCATTCACATGTTCTTCTTTTCTCCGTAAAATGATTGGCATAAGGATATGCTTTATTACAAGCTATACAAAAAAAGGGATACAACAATCCTAACATTTCCTTGGTTGTAGCAACTTTAAATACAAACTCAACTAAAAGATGGCTCTTTAAAAAATGCAGGTTACACGCCTAGTGAAAACAAAAACTGGTAATACAACATTAGCAATCGGTGATGGAGCAAACGACGTTGGAATGCTTCAAGAAGCAGATATTGGTGTTGGTATTAGTGGGGTTGAAGGAATGCAGGTGAGTGGTAAACAAGTTATTATTTTTTGTTCTGATCTTTTTATCCAATTTGTTAATCAGTTTTGCTTTATTTTCTCGATCCTCCATTCTGGGGACTTCCCAAAACTTCAGGCAGTCATGTCAAGTGATTTTGCAATTGCACAATTCCGATATTTGGAGCGCTTGCTACTCGTTCATGGGCATTGGTGTTACAGAAGGATCTCATCTATGGTACTATTTTTTATCTTGAATATGTTACATAATCAGTTTTATAATGGTAGATTCCTTTGATTTACCTGCTTCTCTAGAGAGTATTCTTCTTCATGAGCAACAGTGCTTTTAAGACTCGCAAAATTGTTATGCACAGTCGCTAAAATCCTGGGAATGACTTTTAAATAAAAAAATTACATGCTAATTTTTCCTGTTTTACTGAAGTTGATCAGAAAGATATAATTAAAAACCTGCAAAGGCTGCTTGAAATTAAACCAACCTAGCAAAGGAATTTGAAGTATTTGACATATTGATTTTGCTTTATGGCAGATATGCTATTTCTTTTACAAGAACATTGCATTCGGCTTCACTCTCTTCTTCTACGAGGCATATGCATCATTCTCAGGCCAACCTGTATACAATGATTGGTTTTTGTCTCTGTATAATGTCTTCTTCACATCACTTCCTGTGATTGCCTTGGGAGTATTTGACCAGGATGTATCTGCCCGATTTTGCCTCAAGGTATATCCTGCACTCTAGCACTCTTTTTTTCAGTCATTAATAACTTGATGCTAAACTTACAGAATTTATCTGTCTCTTAAACCTAGGAGTAAGGAAATGTTTGTGATATGTTGTTCTTTAATCTTTACAGTTCCCGCTATTATACCAAGAAGGCGTCCAGAATGTCTTATTTAGCTGGCTTCGAATCTTTGGCTGGGTATTTAATGGCCTGTTGAGTGCAACCATAATCTTCTTCTTCTCCATTTCCGCAATGGAGCATCAAGCCTTTAACGAAAGTGGGAAAGTTGTTGGCTTAGAGATCCTCGGCGCCACCATGTACACATGCGTCGTATGGGTGGTTAACTGCCAAATGGCACTATCCATCAGCTACTTCACTTACATACAGCATCTCTTCATTTGGGGTGGCATTATATTCTGGTATATATTCCTGATGGCATATGGAGCAATGGATCCTAACATATCAACTACTGCCTATAAGGTTTTCGTCGAAGCCTGCGCACCAGCTCCATCTTATTGGCTTATCACACTCATTGTATTGATATCCTCGCTTCTCCCATATTTCGCATACTCAGCCATCCAGATGAGGTTTTTCCCCTTGTATCATCAGATGATACAGTGGTTAAGAAGTGACGGACAAACAGAAGACCCCGAGTACTGTCATACGGTACGACAGAGGTCGTTACGGCCTGTTACAGTAGGTTATACAGCCCGGTTTTCGAAACGCGAGGGACGGTAGGCAGTGCATTGATGAAACATTTTTCCATAGATGCTGTTCAAAATGTGCTTGTACATATTGTTGAAAGGAAAGCTTCTTACTGTACATACATAACAGAGTAGAGTTTAGTTGTGTGGACCTTGACAAGAAAGTGTCTGCAAGATTGGCATTATTGGATGACCTGGTGTAGCTACACCTTCAAAGTATTTGGTATAGGGTTTTTTTTTTTCTTTTTATCCATTTTTTTCATTTGAAGAGCTCCATAACTGTAATATAATGTCTGGGCAGCTGTGATCCTAATCAAATTTCACAGTGATAGTTTGTAAGTTGAAGAAATCAAGAAATGTACAATAGTTATAGTACAACTTTCTAGCTAGTTTATAAATTCTTGGTTACGTCAATGAGGACTCCAATAAAGGAAGCTTATGGATCTTGGACAATTTTTTTTCTAGATCGAGTTTACATGGTTCTATGGTGTAAACGCATGGAATTTTATACGAGTTCCACTACTAAATTCAATCGAGTTTTCCTGAGAAACAATCGAATTTTCCTGAGAAATTCAGATTATTGTTTAATCTCAAATAAATGACAAAATATAAATTAAAGAATTGGGTTCATGGAATTTATTTATCAACACATAAATGAATGATTGAGAACAAGCTTCCAAGATACAACTGGAACCCCAATTTTAATTTTCCCCTCCCTTTTCCCTCTTTCCTCTTCGCTCAATCTTAATCATGAACATCAAATTTTTTAGACCCAACACTTGGAGAATCTCCCCAACACCAACAGATGCCTATATGAACAAGCCTGTTAAACCCTAAAATCTAAGGTTAGCAAGCAAATCAATGACATTATTAACAATGATAATGATGATTATTTGCCTATCACAACATACCATCACTTAGTGATGACGTAGCCAGGCCTAAGAATTCCATGGCAGACTGTGCCATTACAGAAGCAAATTCATTGAAGCTAATAACACCATCACCATCCGTATCCGCCTCCTCGATCATCTCCTTAAGCTCCGTATACGTTAATGGCTGACCCATTTTCGCCATGGACCCCGCGAGCTCCGCTGCGGTAATGTAGCCATTACCATCACGATCAAACAACTGAAACACATACAAAAGTTGCTCTTGATTTATAACCAGCTGCTCATTCATGTCAGGCAATATGGCACTGACTAATTCATCAAATTCTATGAAGCCATTGCCATTAGAATCCATGTTAGATAAGAGCACATGAATTTGATCACCAGAAGGCTTGAGCCCTAGGGACCTAAACAATGCTCCAAGCTCTAAAATGGTGAGGCTACCATCGGAATCCATGTCGAATCGGGTGAAAATGTCCTTCAATTGTTTCAATTCTTCAACACAAGAGGCTGCTGTTGGCATCATGTTCATGTTTTTTAATATAATCTCACCGTGTCCAAAATCCAAAAGATAAATAAAAATCTATCTTTTGATCATAACACGATGAGCTAATGATGCCATTATATGTTCATAATAAATGTTGCTGTTGTTGTGGTGGTGAACTCCGGCGGTTGGAGTGGCGGTCAGGAGAAGAAAATTGACATTGAGAGGTGGTTTTTAGTTTTGGAGGGGAGTTTTGCTGGGGAGGTGTTTTCGTTATGGTTTGTTTAATTAGGAAGATGAGGTTAAATTTGGATTTTGAATGTTTAGTGGTATAGCATATTCTTTTAGTTTTTTTTTTTTTTTTTTTTTTTAAATTTTACCATGTTCATGCAACTTCTTCTGTTTAGGTTGGTAAATTTTACTTAACAATTCCCATTAATTATAAGTCATAAACTATAATTCAACAGAATATGGTATAAATTAAGAAATTGAAAATTCTTTTCCATAATTAATTATTATAACTATTAATGATAATCGGTTGATAATTGATAACTAATATTTACATTTTAAAAAAAAAAAACTCGATCCAATTTCAGTCGGAGCTGATAAGAAAAATCCGTAACTAATTGAAAAAAAATCATAAAAGGAAAATTTAATATATAATATAATTTGAGAGAAATCAAACGACAACAATCAAGCTTGAGGTGGTAATTGCTGATCAACCTCATCACTCTCTTTAACCTTATTACCATCTTTCTTTTCTTGATTACCAATAGCCATCACCTTATTGGCTCCCATTTCAGCATCTCCACCTCTGCACCACTGGCTCCTCCTCCGCTTCACCCACCTCAGACACCCTCTACCATTGAAGGTAGCAAGAGGAGCCACTGCTCGACGGGAGCATATTCGACCCACAACGCAAGAAAGAATAGCAAGGAATGCAAGAACAGAAATAACTCCAAAGAAAGGGCCAATAGACCCTGAAGAATGAGCACTATTGCTACTAGTTGAAACAACCTGTGGAATACTAGGTTGTTGAAAATCCCCGGCGGCGGGCGGTTGCTGGCCAGGCAAAGATGTAATGGCGGCGGATGCCATGAAGAAGATAAAGAATTTTTTGTGTGAAACTAAAATGAATATGAAGGTGATAATATAAGTAAGGCAATATATTGAAGAAAGCTAGCTGCTCCATGGCTGTGCTTTAACTGAGCATGCAAGTGGAAGGCAACGTGGAAAGGGCTAAAGCCGAGACGACTTCAGAGTAGTCTCTGCTTTTCTTTTCATTTTCCATCTGCAGGAGCTTTAATTTCTTAATGGGAAAGTAAAATTAAGAGATCGTTAATCCACGTTCTAGTCTGGTGTCGTTGTAATATTAAATGGGATATTTACAATTTAACCACTCTTATTTTTATTATTTATAAATCAGCCCTTATATTTTAATAAGCTCATTAAACTTCTTACAGTTTACATCCGTTGATTTATTATTAAAATTTGGTGAAAAGAACTGAACCGTTCCTTTTCATTTAAAATCATTAACTTCGCTGAATTTATTTTTAGAGTGATTTTATACTTGAGCGGTTATATACAATAATTTAATAATAATATAATATTAAAAGAAAAAATAAAATAAAATAAAAATTTATCCAATTTTTTTTTAATCAAGAAAGACTTTATTTATCTTGTAAAATAATAATCCAAGAGACAATCAGGAATGTCAATCCAGATCTTGAATCTACCATGATAAATAGACTCTCTAGCTAATAAATGGGCGGCTCTATTTTCTGAACATCGTACTCAACGAACATGAATGTTACCATGAGACCGCATAGCATCCTTGCAATTAGAAACAACTAATCCAAATTCCGAAAAGTCATCCAGAGGAGAGCGAATAGCCAAGACTAAGGATTGGTTATCCGTAAAAATACAACCAGCCTGAAGAAAATAATCTCTAGCATAAGATAAATATTGACGTAAGGCCAAAGTTTCAGCAATAACAGGTTGCCCACCCCTCATAGAAACCCGAAATTGCAATGGAAAAAAAGCTTTCCAAGTCCTCAAATACTGCTGCAAAACCGAACAAATCAGCACTAGCAAAGACTGCACAATCAATGAATGCAATCCAATCAACTTCAATAGTGGTAGCCTCAACCAAAGGGAGCAAACGAGAAACAGATGGGTGGGATAACGTCCTTGGCCGAGCCACAAGTGAAGCCACATAATCATTAAAATAGGAACTAGCAGCATGATGAACCTCACTAGGTGACAAAACTTTATTGACCCACAATCTTTCATTCCTGACATACCATAACTTCCATGCATGTATAGCCATATGTGCTGTCCTTTCTCTGCCAAAAGTATTATAAATATGAATAAAGAAATTCATGAATATAGGAAAATAACAGCAGTAGAAAAACCAGCAAATCTCCATTACTTTTTTTTAATAAACATGTCAAAATATAAATAATTTATTACACCAACTATAAAATCCTAATTGATATCAAAATTGTATTCTATAATTTCTCATGATTTTATGCTTCCTCAATATAAATATGCAATGAAAATTGAAGTTTCATTTGAGTAAACATTTATATAATTTAGAGAAAATTATTATTTAATTTTTATAATATAAAAAATTTTATATTAGTTTATCAATTTTAAAAAATATATTAAAGATTTTATAAAATTTTAAAAAGTTTATTAATTAATCTCTACATTAATTTTAAAAATATTTTTAATATTAAAAATTAATTAATAAATATTTTTATAAAATTAAAATAATGAATTTTCATATTATAGAAATTAAGTAGTAAAATGTTTAATAATTAAAATTAATAGAAAAATTAATTAGTTGATGTTTTAAAATTTTATGAATATTTTGATATATTTTTAAAATTGAGAGATAAATTAATAAATTTGTCTATAAAAAGAATAAGTAATAAATATAAAATTTAACATTAATTTTTTTATTTTTTCAAAATAAAAAATATAATTAAAAATTAAAAATTATTTATATGAAAAATCTAAGATTTTTTCATTATTTTATAATTTTATCTAAAACTTAAAAAGTTAATAAAATTATTTAAAATTATAAATTTTATTATAATTATATTTAAATTTAACATTTAAATTAACTCATATGTCATGTACATAAATATTATTGATATAAAAAATTTAAAATTTTTAATCATTTTATAATTTAAATTAAAACTTTAAAAATTAATATAATTCAATTTAAAATCTTTAAATTTATAATGTTTCAATAAATTTTTAACGTATTATTATTATACTTCACTCTTATCTGTTTGGTATAAAAAATTATAATAGAATTTTTTTCTATTTTTTCAGTTTTAATACGAATAAATATTTTGGATTTTAATACTTTCTACTCTTAATACAATATCTGTATTTATACTTTTACGCGCTGATTTATATAATTAACCAGTAATAAAATATTAATAGTAAAATTATAAATAATAAAATTTTTACTTTTATTTTTTTACACTCCTCTGTTTGGTATAAAAAATTATAATAGAATTTTTTTTCTATTTTTTAGTTTTAATTCCCATAAATTTTTTAGATTTTAATACTTTCTACTCTTAATACAATATCTGTATTTATATTTTTACGCGCTGATTTATATAATTAATCAATAATAAAAGATTAATAGTAAAATTATAAATAGTAAAATTTTTATTTTTATTTTTTTATTATATTGACATAATTTTTTATAATATATAGTAAAATTTATTGTGATAGATGCCTAACAAAATATTTAAAAAATAAAAAATTAATAAATATGAATCATGTTATAATATTTATTGGAATTAAGGGTAAATTGAAAGAAGTTAAAGTTGTAAGTTTTTATACCAAATTATTTGGAATGAAAAAAAATAAATTTTGAGATTTTGAGATCAATTATATTATTTTTTAAATTTTAGATTAAATTACAAAATAAATATAAGTTTTAGATTTTTTTTTACCAATAATATTTATGAGTGCGACAATCCATGTCATTTTACCATATCATCAAGATTTTAATCTTGTATATAATTATAATAAAATTTATAATTTTAAATAATTTTATCAATTTTTAAAATTTTAAATTAAATTATAAAATAATAAAAATTTTGAATTTTTTTATGTAAATAGATCAAAATTAAAGGTTAATTTGAGCGGCTTTTTCTTTTATAAAATTAGTAACTTAATTAGTTTTTAGAAAAAAAAAGAATTATAATTTAAGATAAAATTGAAAAAATCAATTTATATAAATCGAGAGATGAAATTTTTATCTATCAATTATTTAATTGTAATTATTGATTAATTAAATTTTATAATTAAAATAATAATAACAATCTACAATCATGTAATTTCACTTATTAATTCTTAATACAATGTAAAATTTTTAACTCATAGTACCATTTGATTTTAAAAGAAAAGGGACAACGAAATAGTGTCTGTTTAACATTAAAGGACAAAATTGTTTTTCAAGGAAAAAAAATTTTAAATATTATTAAAAAAACAGCTTAAAAAAATATTTATCAATATTGTATTAGAGTTTATCAAATTTAACTTTAAATTTTCTTAATATTTTTAATTAATATATTTAAAACATTACTCAAAGCAAGCTCAGCCAGCCATATCAAAAAAAATCCGAGTGTATTTGCATGCTAATTCCAATTTTTTAATTTTTGAAGGAAAAATTTTATAATAAAATATAATTTTAATTACAAGAAAATTTCTGATACTACATAATAATCAGTTCAATTCAACGGTGAACTATCATGATAGAAATTTAAGGAAAGAGAAATGCAATTCAGTATAAGAAAAAAAAGAATTGAATACATTAACACTCAGATTATCATCAAAAACTTATCTTTCTCTCGACAGAGGAAGTCTCGAAATGAAATTACCATTATTAAATATAATCTAACATATCTCCATTATATTTGTGATTACGGGACTTTCACTGATTAGTTTAGGATATTCCTTATGAAACATACGATTACATTATCGTTAAATTATAAAAAAATAATATATTTATTTCTATTTCTTATAATATAAATAAAGAAAAATAGTATATTTATCTCTATTTTTTATAATATAAATAAAGAAAAATTACGAAAATAAATGTATGCTATTTTTTAACACCGTTTAAACTCTTATCAATCCATCACCTCACTTTTATTTTTATTTTTTAGAATACTAATTTAAACGTTAAAGTGACGGTTGCAGGCACATATTATCACCTTATCTTTTCTTCTTTATATATTCTAACAAATCACATTATAATTTCATTCTGACTACGTCATCTATCTAATCTCAATAATATCAGTAATATTTAAAATAATTTTTTTAAAAAAATAGTTTTAAATTAATATAAAAGAATAAACCACAATTATATATAAAATTAAAATAAATATTATAATAATAATATAAATTTTTAATATTATAAATTTTAATTTTAAATAAAATAATAAAAAAATTTATAATTATATACTATTTTTAAAATTTTTATTAATTATATACTAAAATTTAGTGATGTGACCTGATAACGTGGCAATTTCATTAAACATTAATAGTAAAAGAAACAGTAAAATATATTTAAAATAATATATAAAATTTAAATTTTAATTAATAATTAAATTAATATAAAATACAGTTATAAAAATTTAAAATAATAAGATTACTTTTGTTATTTAACTCTAAAATATATATTAATAAAAATTAAAAATAAATAAATATGTATAACTTGCTTATTAATAGTTAAGAAACCTTAATTTATTTTATTTTATTTTTAAATTAATTTCATATTTTCGGGTATATTTTTTTAAGGGGTTGAAATGAGTTGGTTCATTTTGAATTATCTATCAGATTGCAGTGCATAAAATAGGAAAAGAGTTATTTTTATATTAAGTCGATTAAATTTATTTATTTTTTCGAGTCATTCAATTTTATGTATTTTAAATTTTATGTGTGATAATCTAAAATCCAAAAAATAGAATTTATAATGCGTTCCGTAAGCTTAGTTTGAGAGTAGGGTGTTCTTCCCCTTTTATTCCATTTCTCTGTCTGTCAGTGACGTGTAATGACCTTGCTTTCATTGGGCCACCTGTCTCTGCCATTCTGATATGGACATATGAGAGTATCAAATCTATGTCCCATGCGTAACGGCCATTTAATTCTCCTCTGCACGCATGCTGAAGGACTCACAAGGCGGATGGGCTGGCTGCCTTTCCTTTTCCGGGCTGGGTCGGAAGATGAGAGTAGGACTGGTGCCTCATGGAGGTTTGGTCTCTGGACCAGTAAGATTGGGCCGGCTTGATTGAGGAATCTAAATAGGGTCCAGTCTTAAGACTGGACGGACTGGACCTAACTCACGTGGGAGATTTAGAAACTTTCAAGTCATGGGCTGTCATCGTGAGTCTGTGAGCCTGATCTTAGACTGAAGTAGTAAAATTCAGTGAATAAAATTAAATTAAAATTTTTTAATTTAATTGCACTTAGGATTTATATTTTTACAGGGTATTTAGAATAATATTTATAATATCTTAATTAGACAGGTAAATAATAATAAAAGTACACAACAAAAGCAATCATTTCTCCAAAGGGTATCAAACAAAGTGAAAAGAAGAGCAGGCCACATGATCATTCAACAAAAGAAAGTGGAAAAGATTTGCCTTAAAATTGAATTGAAATAATTAAACTCAAAATTAAAAATATAATATTTATGAAATTAAATTAAATTAAATTAATTAATATCTTTCTTATAATTTTTCCCTGTTTTCTTCTCTTCATTTTTTTTTCTTTTAGTAAGTATGATTCTTTTCACTTGTTAGTAACTCCTAAATTTGTGTTTATTGAGAATATATTTTGAATAAATGAAGAAATTCTCTCAACCAAATTTAATGCCAGTAAATTCATATTTCATTTTTTATTAATTATGATTTTTCATTAGCTTGAAATTGTTAAAAAAGCACATAAAAGTTTATAATGAAGGGAATTGTATAAGGAATAGCAATTTACATGTCAAATTTTAAATTTTATAAATTTTGTGTGAATGTCAATAAAAAAAATGGTGTCCTTTAATAACAATATTTTTTTTAATTTATTATTACTGAATTATTTAATAATGAGTTATAATAGAAAATTATTTTTTTAATTGAAAAACTGAAATTATATAATATCAATAATATATTTAGTAATATACTATTGCTAATATTTTTTATTTTTATTTTTTATAATATAATCTTAAGAAATATTTTTAAAAAATTAAATATAATAAATTTATGTTTTGTAGTATAATATTAAATATATTTTATATAACATTTAATTTTAATAAAAAATATATTTAATATATTATATATTATAATAAAAATTTATTATATTTATTATAAAAATATTTAATAATATTATAATAATACATTTTAATTTATTAATATAAACTTTAAAAAAATTAATATATATATATATATATATATATATATATATATATATATATATATAATAAAAAATTAATATATACATCAACCCTAGACCTAGTTGGCATACAATAACAAAACCATCTTTGTCTCCATGCAAAACCATCTAATCTATGGGTGGAGATGAATTTTTAATTAGAAATTATATTTTAGATTTTAATTAAATTTTCACTAAGTATTAAACTTTATTTTATGTTAATGTATATTCCATCTAATATAAGCTAGAAATTTAATTATATGATAATAAAAACAATTATTTTTAAATTAAATATTTATATAAAATTAATTATCGTGTATATAATGAATATATAAATTATACTATTTTAATTTAATTGTTGTAAATTTATTCTTATATGATTTGAAACTCTCCATAACCGAACTCATCTCTAGTGAATTAAAAATCATCTTTGATTTTTAAATTTCAACATTGATTTGAGTTGTTCACTTCTTTGACAAAAATATATCACTACAAAAATTTATCAGATTAGTAACATAAAATTTCTATTATTGATTAATAACGGATATCAGGTAAAGAACAACAATAGTAACGGATTAAATAATTCGTTTTAAATCCGTTACTAAATTCTGTAACGGATTTATATTCATTACAGAATTGGTTCAATTGACTCAAAATTAGTAACAGATGAACACATTCGTTACTAAATGGTTTTCTATTCAGTCATTTAGTAATAGATATGTTATCTATTACAGAAGTTAAATTTAGTAATAGATGTGTCCGTTACTAAATTTAAAAGGAAAAATTACTTTTTAGTCCCTGAGGTTTAACGTAATTAATACTTTTGTCCCTCTATTTTGACGACCCAACACTTAAGTCCCCCACTTTCTCTTCCGTCCGAATTCGTAGTCCTTCCATCCAAAATGACCATTTGGTCAAAGAGTCTAAGGTGAGGTGAAATTTTTTACCAAAAATGCCCTTAATGGCCATCATTTTCAATAACTCATCTTCGCCTTCCAAGAATTAACATTGTTGTTCTCTTAATCTTTTTCACTCTAACAACACTTCTCCTAGCTTTTTTTTCCAGAGAATTCTCTCTTGATTCCAGAGAAAAACAAGGATTATCAAACCTTGCTACCTCTGCAACTCTAACTCCAATTCCACATCCTAATATCAGAACGGCTTGTTCAAGAACTCTATACCCTTCTTTGTGCTTCACTACTCTCTCCTCCATTCCCATTTTCAAGAATTTCATTACTTTACGCTATATTCTTGAATTCACCATGGATGCAGCTGAGAAATCTACAGCCAGAGCAAGAACCCATGTTTTGGGGTTCTTCACATTTCAGGATTTGATTTCCCAAGAAAAAAATGGGTTAAATGATTGTGTGGAGATTTTAGATCAAACCCTTTATGAACATGCACTAGCCATGGATGATCTGCACGCTTTCCCTACATCCATTGGTCATCTCCATTTACTGTATGCTAATATCAAGATCTTGCTTAGTGCAGCCATAATGAATCACTAAAAATAGAGAAACTTTTTGTGAGGATCAATTTTATCAATTCACTTGTCCCAAACGGCTATTTTGGACGGAAGGACTATGAATTCGGACAGAAGAGAAAGTGGAAGACTTAAGTGTTGGGTTGTCAAAATAGAGGGACAGAAGTGTTAATTACGTTAAGCCTCAGGGACTAAAAAGTAATTTTCCCAATTTAAAATCCCTTATATATGAAATCCCAAAATTTTCTTTTCTCAATTACACAAATTTACTTCTCCTTTCTCGGCATTTGGATGAAATTTCCCAACACCTCTCTTCACGCTGTCAATGTCGTTGTTGCGTCTGCTGGTGGTGGTTGTTTCTTCTCTTTCCTCTGCCGCTCCCTCTTGTCCTCATTGCTGCATCGTCTAATCCTCGTCGCTGCATCCGCCTGTCCAGTCCTTATGCCGTTCGGTGCTGCTCCTCGTCCTCAATCGCACCGTTACTGTGTCCACTATTTGTGGTTGCTTCTTCTCTTTCCTCCGCCGCTCCCTCTAGTCCTTGTTGCTGCATCATCTGATCCTCATCGCTGCATCTGCTAGTCCAGTCCTTCTGCCGTCCGATGCTGCTCCTCGTCCTCAATCACGCCACTGCTGCTTCTCTCCTCTATAGTCTACTTCCTCAATCATTGCAGGTTTGAATTGGTTTTGAGATTGTGATTTCAAATGCACTCTTTTTTGTGTGAATAGTTGAAAAGGGTTGTTGAATTTTATTGAGATGTTAATGTGATATTTGTGAAATTTGTGGAAATGCTAAGATTTAATTAAATGTGTTGTTTTCTTGCTGTTTTCATTGTTCCTCGATTTGCATTCTTGCTAAGAGTGGAGCTAATTATAATATATATTAGAAATTTTTTAGTTGGAGATTCACTAGTATATGAGTTTGTGGCCCTGGCAAAATCTATTGCAAGAGAGAAACATGGCACACTATATTTGTATCTTCAAAGCATAGATAGAGTTTTTTTTGGCATCTGCAGAATATGAATTACGTATAGGAATTGGAAAATTAGGAAGCTATGCTACATTTGCAATGACATTTGAATGTGCGTGTGTGTGTCATAGAGGGAGAGAGAGAACATTGTCGCAAAAAAAAGGAAATGACTTGATTATATCAGATATAAGGATTAGGTCTACCACACATTTGTTTTCATAAAATATGCAAATCTGAGATTTACACAAGCAGTTAGCTTAGAAGCTCTTCTTAGTAACATGTGGAACTACTCATGGGTGTATATGTGTGCCATGGAAACAGATTTTGTAGCCTAACATATACATGTTAAACTCCATCTTAAATGAGATTTTTCAAACACCTGATTAGCAAATCCTTTGCATTATATTGGCCCAATACACTATGAGATTTTGACTAGGTTATATTCATAATTTTACGCATTTGACAGATTGCTCAACATATTACATGTTGATGTTAGGCAACTGAAAAGTCTAAAAATAGTAAAAATATATGAAAAATTCCAAAAATAGTACATGTTTATGATATATGCTAGAACTAACAAAATTTACAGGTTGCTAAATAGAATATGACAAGTATGATCTTACTATATAGTGTTAAAATTCCAATATTATACTGGCATTTGCAGGAACCTAAAATCATAACTAGGAAAATAAATAGAAAAAAAATATCGTTATATGATTAGTTGAACATAGTAGTATAACATGGTAATTAAATGCCAAAATGACTTTTTGCTAATTGGAATCGAAGGAGACATAAATTATCTGCCCATGATATAAATTGCTAATTGGGTCAAATTACGGCAGCGAAGAGAGCGATTATTATGGACAATTGCTTGAAGTTATACGTTTGGAGTATCCAGGTCTTCTAATCAAGCGAGTTGTACTTTTCAAATGCAATTAGTTTGACCCCACTTCAAATGTAGACACAACGATCCATACTAAATATAAGCTTGTTGATGTTAATCATAAATGATCTTTTAATAGATATGAGCCTTTTGTGCTGTGAGTACAAGTGATACAAGTGATATATACTCCATATTCTAGCCTAAAGCGAGACAAAATTGAATGGTAGGCTGCTGTAAAAGTCAAAGCATGTTCTGTAATTCAACTTCCAACACAGAAAAATACACAATCTACTGATGAACCATTTCAACAAGATGAAATGGAACACACTGCCATTATTAGAGAAATTGATGATTCAATAGAATAATTAAATTATCCAACTGGGGATGTTATTGAAATTGATGATGGTGAGGAAAATGATGAAAATGAAACTATAATAGCAACAGAAACAGATGATAATGATGATAATGATGAATTAGATGTAAATAGTGAATAGAAGATATAACATAAATGATATCTATTTTTACTCTCAGTTATTGAATATGTTTTACTAGATATGATTTGTTTAATGTGAATTTATACAGGATGACAGGACGAGGACGTGGATCTTCATGCAAGGGTCGAGGAGACTATGGTAGGGGTAGTGTCCACACAAGTGAATTACAAAATGTCAATCAAGATTTGGTCCAGCACACTGCTTTGTTTCCAAGACCAGACTAGGGTGACAAATCCACACAGGGTGCTGCATCATCCACCCCTGCTTGAGTGCACACATCTGCTACTACCTCAGCTCCCATAGATTTGCCACATATTACATCGACGGCTGCATTTGCATCTGCATCTGGTAGTTATGGACCTACAAGACATAGATCACATATTTCCTTAGTGAACTCAATGTGAGTATAATTTATAAGTATTTTTAAATATGTATTTAATTTCTCTGCTCATTTCAAAAAGAATTATTTTGTCAATTATTCTTTTACAGCATGCAGCCTTCTAATCCGATTACTAGGCGGATTACCTTGATCTTCAAGGAAAAGTTAGTAGCAGATGACTTTTGTTGGAAAAATATACCAGAAGATGTTAATGAATTCTATTGGCAAGAATTTAAAGTAATATAAATTTTACTGTACATGTGATTAATTTTATTGTTCATTATTTATCACTAAATGTGAGTAATTACAGAAACACTTCTTATGGGAGGAGCCAATAAAGCAGCTTATGAAGATAGCTTGAAAGAAGGAAGCTGCAGAGCGCTATCGTATCCTTATGTGTAAGGAAGCTGCAGAGCGCTATCGTAGCCTTATGTGTAGCATAAGGAATGGGAAGGAGAAGAGGCTATTGCTGTTAGAAGGAGTAATGGATACATGGCAATCCGCTTGGGGTGCAACTGATTATCAAGGCAAATGTAAAAAATTTTCAAATAACAGAAAGAGTGCAACAGGTGGGTAAGGCGCTGACCCATCAAGACATTGTGGAGGATCCATATCTTAGTATAGGCATCAACAACAGATAGTATGTAATATTTATTTACACTTAAATTTTTTCAAATGCTTTGAATTTTATCGAATTTGTTCTGAATTTATATTCAAGTATGCTATTACTATTTATGTTGAACTTACAACGCGAAAGACTAGGCAAAAATCTTTTATCTCATGAGTTATTTGAGACTACTCATAAGAACAAGGGGACCTCAGAGTTTATTAATGCACGCTCGAAAGCCATTCATGTGAGAAGTTAAATAAATTATAATAAATTATTTGATTTATAGTTTATACTGTTATATCACATTGTATTTTTTTTAAGGACTGCATTCTGACTTTAAAAGAGCAAGCATCACAGACAGATAATGACAGTACTGAGGCATCTCGCATTGATGAGACTCAATTATACTTTGAGGCAATGGGTCGAGAGAAAAAAAGAAGGATGTACGGTCTTGAATCATAGGCTTCAGTTTTCTTTCCAAACAAGTCTTATGCTAGTTCATTCTTCACATCAGATCAGCAAAAATCAGGATCTTCATGATGAAATGGCTGATCTCAGATGCAAGCTACAGGAGCGGGAGGATAATGAACAAGTATTGCGTGAGCAAAACGTACGGATTACCTCTGAGCTCTCACAGGTGAGGGATTTACTTATACAGCTCGCGAGTCAAAGGCAAGGTAGCCAGCCTTCAGCTCTTACTACTAGTGAGGGAATTTCTGCACAGTCTCCTGATCAAGCAGATGAAGCTAATGATGAGGATGAGAATGAGGATACTACACATTTATAGTTCTTTTTTTCATTACCCATATGTACTAGAATAATAAATAATTTGTTAATTTTTTTAGTTTAACATTACTCAACTTGATATTTGGATATATGTTTGATCTGGTTTATATTATATATGATATTAGATTTGAATTCGTTCATAATATGTATGACATTGGTTTACATATTTGTTATTGAGATGAGTTATAATAGTTGAGTATATTTACAAGTTAAATTGTCTGGTTAGAATATATAATTTGTAATATTTTCTTTTATAATTTTATAAATAATGACAGATTAGTAACAGATTAAGTTGTTACTGATCCATTTAAAATAGTAACGGACAAAACTATTTCTACTCTTTCAAAATTAGTAATGGATTTCTGTAACTGAAAAATCTGTTACTAAAAATGTCCATTACTAAAATTAAATAAAAGGAAATTAAATTTAGTAACGGATATTGTAACGACCCGAAAATTGGACCGCTACCGGCGCTAGGATCCAGGTCGGCTTAAGGCCACCGGGACCCGTAGCAAGCCTGACATACATCCTGTAAACCTGCTAAATCCCATACATGATCAACAACATACTTAAAAATTAAAACTTTTCTTTCATTCATACACCAAACTCAACCTGTGCATGCACTGTGCATAATCATAATCATACTCATGACCCCTCTGTGGGATCTCATCAATGCCCCAATGGGCGATACATCATAAGTTGAGTTGGTTTGCATAATCATCATAAAACATTTAAGATCATGTATTAAAAGGGATATCTTATACATATAGTCAAGCACAATCTCTAATCCTCAATATCATTACATGACTAAAACTGTACTTTTTACATAACATTAATATATTCATCATGTCCACACTATCTATTACATACACATGACTTCATTACTCTTGCGGACCTCCTGGTCTACCCTGTACCTGCAAACCTGGGGAATTTGAGAGAGGGGTGAGCTACTAGAGCCCAGTGAGCAGAATAATAAAACATTAAAACATATGATAACATGGAATGCATCACATCACAGCTAATCACATCAAGGATGAACTTGTTACCAATAGCCCTCTACATAGTCCAACTGTGCCAGAACGTAGAATGGGTCCTGGTCTTTCTCTTACATAACATAGCATAACATAACAGTCCAACTGTGCCAGAACGTAGAATGGGTCCTGGTCTTTCTCTTACATGGTGCCAGCGAACGTAGAATGGGTCCCATTGGTCTTACATTTCGTACCGTACATATCACATCGTCACATCATAGATCGAGGGCTATGGATCATCCAACATTCATCCACATCAACATTAAAATATGCAATGCAACATATTCGTGAATTCTAATGCAAACAACCTAAATCATCACATGGCATTCATGATGCGTGAATCATGCTAAAATGTCCATTATTTGCTTTAAAACGTAACGCGTTATTCCACTCACCTCTGGATAGCTCTGACCAGACACTGGGGCGATAGACTCACTGCTGGGGTCCTCGGTTCCTCGAGTCCGAACCTACACAGGTGGACTCAAATGAGGGACCAAACATACATGAACATAACTCTAAACTACTCCCCAAAAACCCCTAAAACATCATGAAACAATCATAGGAAAACATGCAAAGGAAGGCTGGACAGGGCACTTTCGGCGGCAGGTTCGGCGGCCGAAAGTCCCTCCAGAGCCGAAAGTCCCTCCAGAGCCGAAAGTCAGGCAGGTTCGGCGGCACCTTCGGCGGCCGAAACTCCTAGACAGAGGTGAAACTCATGCATGTTCGGCGGCGCTTTCGGCGGCCGAAACTCCCAGACAGAGACGAAATTCCTCTTTCGGGGGCGAGCTTCGGCAGCTGAAAGCTGCCTCCACAAGCATGTTCGGCGGCCGAAAGTTCCTTTGGCTACCGAACCTGGTTTCTCCCATAGTGGCAGAAACTCAGCTCTTCTATGCACATTTGCCTCCAAAACTATCCAATCATGCATAAACCTATTCTACAACACACATACACAAGCATATAAGCTCCTAGGGGCCTCAAACTATCTAAAACCCCATCTACAACACATCAAACATCCACATTGCTCATAATCACATATAAAACCCATAAACCTAACCATAAGCTAAACATGCATTCTACCCCATAGATCTACTTAAAACTTACTTAAAACATGCAATGAGCTTAAGATCGACTCTTACCTCGTGGAGATCGAGAGGGAGACGACCTAAACTCGGAGATGGGAGGGGTTGAGTTTCCTTGAACCTCAAAGCTCCAAAACTTGCTCAAAACTTGAAAATCTTCAAAACAAAGCAAAAACTCATGAAAATCTTGAAAGATCTGAAGGAAGGACTCAAAGATTGGTGAGGGACGGCGAAGAGCTCACCTTGGCCGACAATGGGGAGAAAAGCTCGCCCGTTTTCGGCTAAGGGACCCTTTTATAGTGGCTGGCCAGGCCACGTTCGGGGGCCAAACGTGCCTCCGCATGCATGCCATGTTCAGCGGTCGAACTTGAGGTTCGGCGGCCAAACCTGGACTTCCCTCACTTATGCTTTCGGGGGCCTAAAAGCGCTCCCGAAGGCATGCATGTTTGGCGGCCGAACCTGAGTTTTCCTCCAAGGTTGTTTTCATGCAAAAACCCATTTCCTTTTTTACTTAAAAACATGAAATACATTAAAACATTTTATGAAAACATGTTTCTACCCTACTAGAGGCTTCCGACATCCGAGATTCTACCGGACGGTAGGAATTCCGATACCGGAGTCTAGCCGGGTATTACATTCTCCCCCCCTTAAGAACATTCGTCCCCGAATGTTCCTCAACTAGCACATGCAAAGCATACAACATAACATACATATAAAACACATGAACTCACAAGGAACTAACCTTAGAAAAGATAAGGGTATTGCTGGAGCATGGACTCCCGTGTCTCCCAAGTGCATTCTTCCAAATTGTGGTGGTTCCACAAGACTTTCACCATCGGGATTTCCTTGTTTCTTAGCTTTCTGATCTGGGTGTCTATGATCCGTACTGGCTGTTCAACATAGGTGAGATCCTCTTGGACCTCCACATCAGGCTCACTAAGAACCTTGCTCGGATCTGACACAAACTTCCTCAACATTGAAACATGGAAAACCGGATGGATTCTTTCCATTGAAGCAGGTAAATCCAGCTTGTACGACACATTCCCAATCTTTTGCAAGATTTCAAAGGGTCCAATGTATCGTGGGGCTAGTTTACCTTTCTTCCCAAAGCGAACCACTCCTTTCATAGGAGACACCTTGAGCAATACCAGATCCTCCTCCTGAAACTCTACCTGTCTTCTGTGGATGTCTGCATAACTCTTCTGTCTGCTTGCAGCAGTCTTGATCCTTTCTCTGATTATGGGTACTACCCTGCTGGTAATCTCAACTAGCTCAGGCCCTGCCAAGGCCTTTTCTCCAACCTCTTCCCAGCAAACAGGTGATCTGCACTTCCTTCCATATAAAGCTTCATATGGAGCCATCCCGATGCTAGCATGATGGCTGTTATTGTAGGCAAACTCCACCAAAGGTAGATGCTGCCTCCAAGAACCGCCAAAGTCCAGCACACACATTCTGAGCATATCCTCTATGGTCTGGATGGTCCTTTCTGATTGTCCGTCCGTCTGTGGATGGAAAGCAGTGCTAAAATCCAACCTGGTACCCATGGCATTCTGCAGACTCCACCAAAATCTGGAGGTGAACTGGGGCCCTCTATCTGACACTATCAAAACAGGAACCCCATACAGCCTGACGATCTCATCGACATACACCTGCGCCAATTTGTCCACAGAATAGCCTCTCCTGCCAGGGATGAAGTGAGCAGATTTGGTGAGTCTGTCCACAATCACCCATATGGAGTCCAATCTGTTGGACGTCGCCGGTAACCCCACTACGAAGTCCATAGCTATATTCTCCCATTTCCACTCTGGAATAAGTAGCGGGTTAAGCATTCCAGCCGGCTTCTGATGTTCCAGCTTCACCCTCTGACACACTTCGCAGGCTGACACAAATTGTGCCACTTCTTTCTTCATAGCTGGCCACCAATAAACCTTCTTCAGATCCTGATACATCTTGGTGGCTCCAGGGTGAACGTTGTATCTTGCATTATGAGCCTCTCTCATAATGTCTCCTTTTAGCCCTATGTCATCTGGTACACATAGTCTGCTCCCATAGCGGGGGATCCCTTTGCTGTCGAATCTGAACTCACTATCTTTGCCTGACTGAACAATCTTGGCAATCTTCACTAACTCTGGGTCCTCATGCTGTTTCTGAGCCACCTGCTCCAGAAACACGGGTGCCACTCTCATCTGGGCTACCAAAGCACCAGACAACTCCAACTGTAGACCTTCCTTAACGAGCTTGTAAAACTCCTTCACCACTGGCCTCCTCTCTGCCGATATGTGGGATAAACTGCCGAGTGATTTTCGGCTTAAGGCGTCTGCCACAACATTCGCCTTACCCGGATGGTACTGAATCTTGCAATCATAGTCACTCAGCAGCTCCACCCACCTTCTCTGTCTCAAGTTCAAATCTCTTTGACTCAGGATGTATTGCAGGCTCTTATGATCTGTAAAGATCTCACATTTAATCCCATAGAGGTAGTGCCTCCACATCTTGAGTGCAAAGATTACTGCTGCCATCTTCAGGTCATGTGTGGGGTAATTCAACTCATGCTGCTTCAGCTGTCTAGAAGCATAAGCAATCACCCTTTCATTTTGCATTAACACACAACCCAAATCCACTCGGGATGCATCACAGAAGACCGTGAAGTCCTCACTGTTAGCCGGCAAAGCTAACACTGGTGCCGAAGTCAACCTCCTCTTAAGCTCTTCAAAACTCTCTTCGCACTGGTCGGTCCACACAAACTTCTGATTCTTCCTGGTTAACCTAGTTAGAGGAGCTGCAATCTTTGAGAAGTCCTGTACAAACCTCCTGTAGTAACCCGCCAAACCCAAGAAACTTCTAATCTCTGTCACTGAAGTGGGTCTAGGCCAGTTAGCCACAGCTTCTACCTTCTTGGGGTCCACCTCGATCCCATTTCCTGACACTACATGCCCCAAGAATGAAATGCTCCTCAGCCAGAACTCACACTTAGAGAACTTGGCATACAAGCCATGTTCCCTCAAGGTCTGCAGAACCAACCTCAGATGATGGGCATACTCCTCTGCATCCCTGGAATACACTAAGATATCATCTATGAAGACAATAACAAAGTGATCCAGGTATTGGCTAAACACTCTGTTCATGAGATCCATGAATGCTGCAGGGGCGTTGGTTAACCCGAACGCATCACAAGGAACTCATAATGCCCATATCTGGTTTTGAAAGCTGTCTTTGGCACATCTTCTTCCCTTATCCTCAGCTGATGGTACCCAGATCTCAGATCTATTTTAGAGAAACAACCCGCTCCGGCTAGCTGGTCGAATAGATCATCGATCCTTGGCAGAGGGTACCTATTCTTGGTAGTGACTTTGTTCAACTGCCTGTAGTCGATACAAAGTCTGAGGGATCCATCCTTCTTCTTCACAAACAAGACTGGAGCACCCTAAGGTGAGGTATTCGGTCGGATGAAGCCCTTTTCTACCAGCTCTTGCAACTGTTCTTTCAACTCCTTCAACTCGGCTGGGGCCATCCTGTAGGGAGGGATAGAGATCGGTCTAGTTCCAGGCATCAACTCTATCTCGAACTCTATCTCCCTAGCAGGTGGTAAACCTGGAAGCTCGTCTGAAAAAACATCCTGAAATTCTCTGACAATTGGCACCGAGGCTGGCTCCCTGACCTGACTATCTAGCTCTCTCACATGAGCCAAATACCCCTGACATCCATTCCTAAGCAACCTACGAGCCTGAAGAGCTGATATCAGACCTCTAGGTGTACCCCTCTTGTCTCCTCTAAAGACGACCTCTGACCCGTTCTGATCTCTAAACCTGACTACCTTGTTTCTACAGTCCAAGGTAGTACCATGGGTAGATAGCCAATCTATCCCTAGAATGACGTTAAAGTCTGTCAAATCTAGAACCACAAGGTCGGCGGAGAGGCATCTTCCCTCAACAAAAACTGGACTGTACTGGCAGACTGACTCTGCCACTGACGGGTCACACTTGGGTCCACTGACCCATAGGGGACACTTTAACCCAGAGACTATCAGACCCAACCTCTCAACGGCTCTTGGAGCAATAAAAGAATGAGATGCACCCGGGTCCATTAATGCATACACATCAGAACACCCAATGATGAGATTACCTGACACCACGGTGTTGGATGTGTTAGCCTCCTGCTGAGTCATGGTGAAGATCCTGGCTGGAGCTGATGGACCTTCACCTCAGGAACCAGAAGAAGAGGCTGCCCCTCTCCCTCTACCTCTGCCACTGCCCTGAGTTGTGGCTGGAGCTGCTGGCTGAGCTACACTACCAGAAGCTGTCTGCTGGGGCTGGCCCATAAAAGGTGCTCTAGGACACTCCCGAGCCATGTGTCCCTCCTGTCCACATCTGAAACATGTATTAGTCCCAGCTCGACACACTCCCTTGTGTGGCCTCCCACACCTTTGGCATTCTGTACCGTCTGAGCCTGAGCTCGAGCCACCGCCAAAACCCAGACCGGATTTCAACTTACTCTAAAACTTGTTCTTCTTCGGCTTCTTGGTGGTGTTATTCCACCTCTTGCTACCTGAGCCTTGAGAAGAGAGACCTGGCCCTTCTTTGCCTGGGGTCTTAACCCCTGAAGACTGGGTCACTGACTGCTTCACTAACCCCTCAACTATAGCACTTGCCTCCATCCTTCGAGCCATATCCACCACAGTGTGGAAACTTTCCCTCTCAACTGACTGAATCAAAGAGGAGTACCTAGAATGCAGCTTCATAACATATCTCTTGGCTTTCTTCGAATCTGTATCTAGAGCTTGCCCTGAAAAAGGCAATAGCTCCAAGAATTTATCCGTGAACTCCTCTACACTCATGTGTTCTGTCTGCCTCAGCTGTTCAAACTCAATCATCTTCAGTTTTCTAGAACTGTCTGGAAAAGCCCATCCAGCAAACTCATTCGTGAATTCCTCCCATGTCATGCCGTCTAGTCTTGGGTCCACATAACACTTGAACCATTCCCGTGCTTTCTTACACTTTAAAGTGAACCCTGCCATCTGAATGGCCCTGCTATCATCTGCCCCTAGCTCATCAGTTATTGTCTTCACTACTCTCAGGTACTCAAAAGGATCATCCCCTGACTTGTATTTAGGAGTATCCAGCTTAAGGTAATCTGTCATCTTTACTTTGCTCCCACCGGCTGAGCTAGGTCTGGAAGGTTGAGTAACTGGGGCTGCTGGTTCTGTAGGTGGTGGAGGTGGGGGTGCAGCATTCTCCAAGGTGGGGTTTGCCGGGTTAGGGTAGAAGGGTGAGGGTGGATAAGCTGGGTACTGTGTGTAAGGTGGATAGAAAGGTGGATAAGGCATGTATGTAGGGTAGGGGTTAAAGCTGGAGTAATCTGATGTGCCTCCCATCGGATACCCTGAACCCTGTGGGAAGGGTGGATAATGGGGTGGAAAACCATACCCCGAGGCCTGAACGCCTCCTTGCGACTCCCTTGTCCATTCTTCCGCCATGCTGACATCCAGATTCCCATCCCTCCTCCGATCCTCTTCCATAACCTCCCTCACATCTGAAGAACTTCCTCCTCTATCAGTCCCCCTTCTGCTAGCATCAAAAGACCTTCTAGGGTCCCTTGACACTCTTTCTCTGTTTGCTCTACATGACATTGCCCTAGGCAATGTAGGAGGACGGGCGCTCGTGCCCTCATCCTCAGGTGGTACTCCAGTCAATCTCGCAGATCGACGGGTTCCTCTCATTCTGTTTTCTGAAAAACAGTAAACATCACACAAACATTAGCATCATATGGTTCATGTGGAAACACATGAACTCGCATCACATATATATCATTCAAATCATAGCATCAATGCACATGCATATAATCATGGCATTTCACATCATCATACAAGACAGGACTCAACATCCTATCCTAGTGGACATGATCTTCCTATTGTGCTTGACCATTCTAGAACATCTATGAGCCCGACACTCTAGGTCCGATCCTATGAACCTAGGGCTCTGATACCATTCTGTAACGACCCGAAAATCGGACCGCTACCAGCGCTAGGATCCAGGTCGGCTTAAGGCCGCCGGGACCCGTAGCAAGCCTGACATACATCCTGTAAACCTGCTAAATCCCATACATGATCAACAACATACTTAAAAATTAAAACTTTTCTTTCATTCATACACCAAACTCAACCTGTGCATGCACTGTGCATAATCATAATCATACTCATGACCCCTCTGTGGGATCTCATCAATGCCCCAATGGGCGATACATCATAAGTTGAGTTGGTTTGCATAATCATAATAAAACATTTAAGATCATGTATTAAAAGGGATATCTTATACATATAGTCAAGCACAATCTCTAATCCTCAATATCATTACATGACTAAAACTGTACTTTTTACATAACATTAATACATTCATCATGTCCACACTATCTATTACATACACATGACTTCATTACTCTTGCGGACCTCCTGGTCTACCCTGTACCTGCAAACCTGGGGAATTTGAGAGAGGGGTGAGCTACTAGAGCCCAGTGAGCAGAATAATAAAACATTAAAACATATGATAACATGGAATGCATCACATCACAGCTAATCACATCAAGGATGAACTTGTCACCAATAGCCCTCTACATAGTCCAACTGTGCCAGAACGTAGAATGGGTCCTGGTCTTTCTCTTACATAACATAGCATAACATAACAGTCCAACTGTGCCAGAACGTAGAATAGGTCCTGGTCTTTCTCTTACATGGTGCCAGCGAACGTAGAATGGGTCCCATTGGTCTTACATTTCGTACCGTACATATCACATCGTCACATCATAGATCGAGGGCTATGGATCATCCAACATTCATCCACATCAACATTAAAATATTCAATGCAACATATTCGTGAATTCTAATGCAAACAACCTAAATCATCACATGGCATTCATGATGCGTGAATCATGCTAAAATGTCCATTATTTGCTTTAAAACGTAACGAGTTATTCCACTCACCTCTGGATAGCTCTGACCAGACACTGGGGCGATAGACTCACTGCTGGGGTCCTCGGTTCCTCGGGTCCGAACCTACACAGGTGGACTCAAATGAGGGACCAAACATACATGAACATAACTCTAAACTACTCCCCAAAAACCCCCTAAAACATCATGAAACAATCATAGGAAAACATGCAAAGGAAGGCTGGACAGGGCACTTTCGGCGGCAGGTTCGGCGGCCGAAAGTCCCTCCAGAGCCTAAAGTCAGGCAGGTTCGGCGGCACCTTCGGCGGCCGAAACTCCTAGACAGAGGCGAAACTCATGCATGTTCGGCGGCGCTTTCGGCGGCCGAAACTCCCAGACAGAGACGAAATTCCTCTTTCGGGGGCGAGCTTCGGCAGCCGAAAGCTGCCTCCACAAGCATGTTCGGCGGCCGAAAGTTCCTTCGGCTGCCGAACTTGGTTTCTCCCATAGTGGCAGAAACTCAGCTCTTCTATGCACATTTGCCTCTAAAACTATCCAATCATGCATAAACATATTCTACAACACACATACACAAGCATATAAGCTCCTAGGGGCCTCAAACTATCTAAAACCCCATCTACAACACATCAAACATCCACATTGCTCATAATCACATATAAAACCCATAAACCTAACCATAAGCTAAACATGCATTCTACCCCATAGATCTACTTAAAACTTACTTAAAACATGCAATGAGCTTAAGATCGGCTCTTACCTCGTGGAGATCGAGAGGGAGACGACCTAAACTCGGAGATGGGAGGGGTTGAGTTTCCTTGAACCTCAAAACTCCAAAACTTGCTCAAAACTTGAAAATCTTCAAAATAAAGCAAAAACTCATGAAAATCTTGAAAGATCTGAAGGAAGGACTCAAAGATTGGTGAGGGACAGCGGAGAGCTCACCTTGGCCGACAATGGGGAGAAAAGCTCGCCCGTTTTCGGCTAAGGGACCCTTTTATAGTGGCTGGCCAGGCCACGTTCGGGGGCTGAACGTGCCTCCACATGCATGCCATGTTCGGCGGCCGAACTTGAGGCTCGGCGGCCGAACCTGAGGCTCGGCGGCCGAACCTGGACTTCCCTCACTTATGCTTTCGGGGGCCTAAAAGCGCTCCCGAAGGCATGCATGTTCGGCGGCCGAACTTGAGGTTCGGTGGCCGAACCTGAGTTTTCCTCCAAGGTTGTTTTCATGCAAAAACCCATTTCCTTTTTTACTTAAAATCATGAAATACATTAAAACATTTTATGAAAATATGTTTCTACCCTACTAGAGGCTTCCGACATTCGAGATTCCACCGGACGGTAGGAATTCCGATACCGGAGTCTAGCCGGGTATTACAAATATTCTGTTACAAATGCATCAATAAATTAGTAATGGATTGCAAATTTCGTTATTAATGCATTAGCAACGAAATTTGCTGTAACGGTTAATTTCCGTTACAAAATATTTTTAGTAACGGATTTTAATTGATTAGTTGTATCTAAATTAATTTCTTAAATGAGCTATTAATATTTTTCATATTACTTAAAATTGAGGTTTTCAATTTTTAGATTAGCAATGTAACTATTAAATGCTAACTAATATATAGTTTCATAAATATTGAGCTATTTTTATTTTTCATTTACTTTAAATTATAGATTATTTCCATTTTTAATGTCGTAATTTATTTTTATTTTAATATAAAAATTTATTAATTATTAAATAATATAAATAGAGAATATATTAAAAAATAATACAAAATTTATTATTTTAACTATATTAAAGAAGCTAACTATAAATCTATCTTTATAAAACTATGGAATATTAATAACTAATTAAATCTATATAGTCTCAGTTTGTAATTCTTTCTTATTTGAATGGTCTCATTTTCTTTCTTTTTTTATTAGAAAGAAATTACGTACAAGGATAATATAATCAAAACTTAACCCAAATCAAATCCATAGAAAAAACTTAGGAAAGAACCTAAAAATCTAGCCCAACTCAAACTTCCACCCACCCTTTCAATCGTCGCATCGGCGATGGCACAATAGATGGTAACTCCGTCGAACCAAAAACATAAAGAAATAGCATCCTTGCTGGTCACAGGCGAGGTTGAAGAGCATCTGGAAACTATATCAGCACTCGAAATCACCAACTCAAGCCGAGGCTGGATAAAACTGGAAAACAGAGAGGAGATAATCTCTTTATTTTCACTTGCTGTCATCCAGGAACAGAGAACATCATATCGGCCCTCTAGATAGAGAATCGGCTGCATGCAACAGCCCTACCAACTATAGAAACTCAAAGAATTTCACTTATCAAAGGCATTGAATTAAGGACTCCCAAAAAAGAGACTGTAACTAAAATAATAAAAGGATAATTTCTTTGTTTGGCATAATTTATTTTAAAAAAATAAATAAATTCTTACTAAATTATTAAATGAATTCTGGTTAAATAATGTAAAATAGCAATTTCTTTTAAAATAATTTTTTTAAATTTAAAAGAATTTAATTATTTTAATTTAAATCAAAAAATTATTAGAAAAATAAATCAATTATCTTATTATCAGACAGAGTGAGCAACAAATTAAAACAAAGAAAAGAGAAGTAGGGAGGGGAGGTCAACAACCACAAGGCCATACCTTCACGTAGGGGTGAGCATTCGGTCGGTTCGGTTCAAAACCGAACCGAACCGAATAAACCGAAAACCGAAATTTTAGTTTTTATGAAAACCGAACCGAACCGATTTTGGTCAGAAACCGAATCGAACCGAACCGGTCTGATTCGGTTCGATTCGGTTCGGTTTGATCGGTTTCGATTTTTAATATTTTTTTAATTTTTTAAACTTTATTTTTAGTATTTTAAAATTTAATTAAAATATTTTAATTTTAATATAATTTAATTTCTCTATATTATTGAAAAAATATATTATTATTCCTAATCGGTTCGGTTCGGTTTTTTCGGTTTTTTTCTAATCAAAACCGAACCGAACCGAAATAACCAAAATTTCTGAAATTTAAAACCGAACCGAACCGAAATATATAAAAAACCGAACCAAATTTTCAAATCGGTTCGGTTCGGTCGGTTTTTTCGGTTTGAACCGGATTCTGCTCAGCCCTACCTTCACGGGATGAAATAGGAGAGAAAATGCATATCATGTTAGTAGGGCGTACTTCTTCTTCTTTTCTTTTCTTTTCTTTTTTTTTTTTTCTTTCTTAAATAAGAAACAAAATTGTTAATAAAAAAGAAATATAAAACTTAGCAAAATGGAGATAAAGAGCAGTCACCATTTACGCCACAGTTAAGTTTTATTTTTTTAAATTATATTACACAACAAAACACTTAAAATAAACAGTGAGTTGCCTATAAAATAGAATCACATGATAAAAATATGATCTCAATCATAATAGTATTTTCGGTTGGAATCAAGTCATTCACGCGAACCTGAGAATAAGGGACAAAGACACCAAAATTTTTTTGAGGGATTTGGTAGGTATCATAAAGATAATCTACATCTTGCTTCGATAAAACGGATGAGATGTTACTAATCGAGTTACCTTCATTTCCTAGAGCCTCTCTTAATGGAATGATAGGAGTCGGGGCACAGATGGAACAATTGGAGGAGGAGATTGAAGTGGAATCTCCACTAGAAATAAGAGAAGATGAGGTATTCCTATTCATTCAAAACTGAAAAAGAAAATAAAAATTATCATGAAAGTTAGGGAGTGTAATCCAAAAAAACAATCGAGTTTTCCTAAAGGCAAAGATTGTAGTTAAGAGCAAAAGTGATACTTGAGAAAGAAGAAAGGTTCTTAAAAACGATTTTGACAGCAAGTTTTAAATGCGGTTTAGGAAACGGGGCAACCATCATTGAAAAGTCAGACAGGTTTTAAATGCGGTTTAGGAAATGGAGCAACCATCATTGAAAAGCCAGACAGGTAAAGCGGCTTGAGTCAGGAAAAAAACCAATATCCGTAAGCCGCGTGTCCCATATCGTGAGAATAGCTGTCACATTCGAATATAAAGAATAAAAAATCAGCGGGGGACCTCTAATGCTACATGAAACTCGTCCAAAATAGGGAGTGAGCTGTCACCACAGGATAGGTCCACATAGCAGGGATCTGATAAGTGGGTAATATTGTCCCACCTGAGAAAAGAAAGGCCCGGACACCATAACACCCGGTTCATCGTCAAGACTCGCCCTCCCCTAAATAGGGCAAGTCTCGGCACAAAGTAATCGTTATCAAGTACAGTCTAGTGGTATTTCCGTTATACCTATAAATGCGGCTGCTAGCAATATCCCTTATTAGACAGCCGACCACATTATCATTGGATTATCAGATAATATTATATTTATCTTTATCTCCTTACAGTATAAAAAGAGAATAATCACATAGACAAATATTTATTAGACAGTCGATCACACTATCATCGAATTATCAGAGAATATTATATTTTTCTTTATCTCCTTACAGTATAAAAAGATAATAATCACAGAGACAAATATTTACTATTTTTCACAATATTCTTGAGTTCTAAATATTATACTCACCATTCTCCTCAACTTATTAACTTGAGCGGCTGCCGTAAACACTTACCGCCTCGCATTCTTTTTTTCAGGTTTAACCGATCACAACATGACGCTATTCATTAATCTAATTTCAGCAACATTATATATTATAATTATTTATTATAAAGAAATTCATATTACATAAAATTTTATATATAAATATCATATATTAAAATATTTAATTAAATATTTATATTTAACACTATTATCAATTATGTGCATATTATTTGTTTGTGAAAAAATAATATCTCATATTATAATATTAAATAATTTAGTTTGTAAAATTTTATTTTATTTTACATTTTAAATATACATTAATACTATAGATATATAAATCAAAATAAAAGTAAAATAATGAAATTAACAAAAAAATACATTATTTTAATAAAAAATATTTATTTAATGTTAAGGACAATATTATAATATTTTATTAATTTTTTTAAAATTTAATTTAATTTTTAAATTATAATCATTAAAAAAATTTAATTTTATTATTTAAAATTTAAAGTTGTGAAATGAATACTAATATTTCGATTTTGGTCGATAGGTAAAAGAAAATTAATTTATAAAATAGTGGAGGAGATAGCTAGGTATCTAGCATCTACCCTACCCTAACATGACAAAAACTAATTCGCACATGAATCATGCGTCGCTTCGGTGGCACCGACTTATTAGCCAAGAAAAATTTTGGTTCAATTTAAATTTATCAAAATTTAAATTTCCTTTTTTTTAATAAAAAAAATGACTGAACTGTTATTAAAATTAATTTTAACAAATTTTTTTTTATCTTATATAAACTTCTTTACTTACGGACTTTATAACTGCTAGGAAATTTTGAAGAATTAACCTACAGTATACCTTTAAAAAATGTCAACCCAAAACTTTTAAATTTTAAAATTTTAATTTATATAAAATGTAAAATATTCATAAATTTAAATGTTTAAATAATTATTTATATAATTTATTTTAAATTAATTTGTTTTAATTAATTTAATTAATTAATATTTTAATAAAAAATCGGAAAAACCTAATTTCAAAGCTAAAAAACGGATGGCAAAAATTTAAAACAAAAAAATCAAAAGAGAAACTTAAAACATAGAAAGAATCTAACCATAGCACTCAACTCAAAAATCAAATTAAATAAAATAAACGAAAGCTTCAAATTGACCCAGCCACCACGAACCCAATCAAATATATATTAACTCAATATTTCGAATACACCAATTTATCGCTATAATTATAGAGAGTAGATTAAATAATAATTCAAATCGATGACAATTTAATACGATAATAATATAAATACAGTGACAAATAAATCTGTAAAAAAAAAAAGTCCTTGATGAAGTAAAGTAAAGAAAAAATTATTTTTTAGTTTCTGAAATTTAATGTAATTAATATTTTTATTCATCTATTTTGGCGACCCAACATTTAAGTCCCTCACTTTCTCTTATGTCCAAATTCGTAATTCTTCCGTCTAAAATAACCATTTAGAACACGTGAATTAACAAAAGTAACCCTGACTAAAAGTCCCGCTATTTTAAAATCACGAAACCCAAACCCATTATCCAATGTCTCTTCATTGTAGATTCTTCTTTTCTTTCTCATACTATTTCTCCAACTCTCCATCTCCAAATCACTGATCCCTCAGTTCCTATGTCAGCCTCCTCACCATAACTTCTAACATTTTTATAACAAATCTTTTTTCTATTTTTGTAGGAGTTCAAACTCTCATCTCTCTATAAACCCTCTAAGAAAAGATCTTACAACTCTCAAATAATGTTTCAGGGAGAAAGAAATATGAAAATGAGAAAAAAAAAAAAAAGGAAAATCAACAATGTCAAAAGGAAACATAGAAAATATGAGAGAGAAGAAAGATGAAAAAGAGAGAGAAAAAAATCAACAATGTAAAAAGGAAATAAAGAAGATATGAGGGAGAATAAATATAAAAAAGAGAGAGAAAAAAAAAGAGAATTAACAATGGATAAAATGAAAAGGAGAAGATATGAAAGAGAAAGAAAGATGAGGATTTTACGTTGAGTGGGTTTTAAAAAGTTTATTAAGGGTATTTAGAAGTTCATTAAAGGTATTTTTGAAAAAAATTATCACCTCTTATTTTTTATTCTTTGACCAAACAACTATTTTGGATGGAAGGATAACAATCTAGATAGAAGAGAAAGTGAGAGATTTAAGTGTTGAATCGCCAAAATAAAGAGACAGAAAAAGTGTTAATTATGTTAAATCTTAAGGATTAAAAATAATTTTTGTTTTAGTAAATAATAGCTTTAGTCAATAGGATAAGGTGGTGCAATGCGATAGAATTTTAGTTGATCAATAACTTACGATAATAATAGTCATTAGATATATTGATATGATTTTAAAATATCAATGTCATGGTGTATAAATTCTTTTTAAAAGTTAAAAAACAAAATATCTCTTAAATTATAAATATCACTACGAATCTGTACAAAAAAAAAGTCAAATTAACAATCAAACAATAAAAGATTTTGGCGAGAACGAATCAAAATAAAAAAAAAATATTTAAAATAAAATAAAGACTAAAAAGAAAACAAATCTTCCCCTACTAGAAGCGAGAGTAAAGGACACCCGCAATCACTTGAGAAATCAAATGAAGAATTCACAACAGCACAAGTTAAGATTAACCGCTGCAAATCCAAAAACCCTTATTCCTTCATATATTAAAAAATATTGATAGTATATAGATTTATTATTTTAAAAACTTTTATTTATTTTTTCCTCCAAAAGACGTCCTTGTCTAGTGCATCCAAAGGAAGGAAGACAAACGAGGAGTTGCTTTCATTTTCACTTTCTAAAAAAGTAAGAGAGAGAAAGAGAGCGCTAAAAACAAAATCACTATGATGTTATTTGCCACTTCTCATTATATTATGATTCATGAAGCCATGGACCACTAGATTTCTACATTATTTGCCACGCGTGTCCAATAACTTTTTTTTCAATTATTATTTTAGTAAAATTCATATTTCTCTCAATAATTTAAAACTATTTAAATAAAATTTAGAGCAAACCTCATATTTGATTATTATATTTAGAAATATTTTCTGCTCAATTTCATATTTTAAGAAAAATAAAAACTACAAATAAAATAAATAAAATCATTCTAATTTCTAAATTAAAGAAAACTTTATTCTTTAGAGTTGCTTTAATTTTTATTTGGTATATTATCTTGAATTTTCCTTTTAACATTTTTTTTATTGTTAATGAAATACCAAAATGCCCCTGTGGAAGTCACACTCTTTTTATTGACTCTCCCATTTTTCATCCCCTCTCTGTACAAAACAAGGAGACAGAGAGAGAGAGAGAGAGAAGAACGTCCGGAAAAGGTGAACCTGGACTTGCTAGATTGCTATGGTAATCTGGTTCACGCCTCCCTTCTATGTCTCCTTCTCTTTCATTTCCTAATTCTCTACAGTATTAACTATTTACAAATGCATGCATATGCTAATTTTGAAACTAAGCATTGCTGTATCAGTATATATACACATTCTCTCCAGATCTGTGGTCGTTTTGCATTGTTTCTTCGATTTTTGATTGATGATTATTTGTTTCATCTTTCGAGCAATTCGCTGATCGGCTTTCAGTTTTTTTTTTTTTCGTTGTGTTGCTGTTTTAGGTTGGGGGGTGAAGTCACTGGAGGCAGCGGTTCATCGATCTCTTCCTGGAGAATTTTGTTGTGAAATTAGCACAAACACATGAATCGATCGATAAACCTCTGCATCCAGCGCTCACCCTCTCCCTTTTTTCTCTCTGTCTGTTTTCTGTTTGGTTTCCGAGAAATTGTTACAGAAAATAATCTATTTTATGTTTTTCCATATTCCCTGGGCTGAAATTTTGCGGCGCTTTCTTTGACTATTGGTTATTATTATTATTTGATACTCTAATTGAAGCTCGTTGCAGAAAAGCAAATGCGCCCCCGTCCAGCTATGGACTTGTTCCGGTAGCATTCTTTTTCCTATTATCCATTAATTTCTCACACGTCTCTACTACTGCTATAATTTTGGGTGTTGAATTTGAGCTTGGTAGTGCCTTTAGTCTTAGATTAAGCTTTATAGGAGTTTTTATATGTGCTAATTTTTTCTTTGTTGGTTTCCTATTTCAATTATCTTAAGTATCATCTGTTGTATGATGTGTTATTGAGTGAAGATTTGATGATTTAATCTAACAGTTATGGTTATTAAGCTTGTTCTTGTGTGAGGTTGAGCTTGTATTAGATGGATCCTTTTCAGTAATGAGTGAAATTGTGAATTTTGTGCTTTATTGATCACAATTTGTTCAAGTTTTTGCTCACACAAACTTTGTCAATTATATAATTTTTGGGCCAAAGAATTCTAATTGTTTTCTGCGTAGTCATACTCTGCTGTTAGTTTTGTGAATCTGCAAATTGTTATGATGGTTCATAATGCTTTTTAGGACCCATATTCATTAACTTATGCTGTCGGACTAGCATACGGGGCATGCAGCATGTTCATTGCCTTTTTCATTTTCTTCATTCATGCTTTATTTGTTTCTATGAATAAGTTTTAGCATATTTGTTCCACTCGTATGACATTAACTCTCCATGTTCTGTTAGTGTCCATGATTGAAGACCGTGACTATTAGCTTTCTGCTTAAGTTTCGAGAACCTTGACTTGACTTTCTTTTACTTTGATGTGTGCTTCATTTTTATTCCCAGTGTTGATTATTTCAAATTGCTGATCTTCTTTCAATATCAATCTTCTAGTCTCTTGCCTGATGCAGTTGCATGAGAAGAATTTATTGGAGTTTTTTTATAGAGCTAGTTCTTAGTTATATATATATATATATATATATATATATATATATTATATGAAGTTCCTAGTTTATTATATTATGATGGAGATAATGATTCCTTTTCCGTAGTTTAATTTGCCAAGATTCATTATCATATTACTTCCTTGCTGTTGAGTTTGCTTGTATTTTAGGTTTGGTGTCTCTGAAAATAATGGACATGGTCTTTTTGTCCCAATTATATCTTGATTTTTGCTTGGAAAAAACTATCTTAGCATTTCTGAATTCAATTTTTCTCTTTTGATGATTGAAAATTAGTCTGATCCTTGACATATACGTTTCTGGCTAACTCCAGCTCTTTAAACTTGTGTAATTATCAAATTGAGATTCAAATCGAGAACATAAATTTTCATTCTGTATATTAGGAATCAAAGTGAATTAAGATTCGATAAATATTCTCAAAATTGATTAAAAATATTCTGTGTTTTATAAAAGCAAAAGAAAAATGTAATAATATATTTTTATGAATATAGAATTATTGTGCTTTATAGTTTATGGCGTAAATTATGAACTCATGAATTGTAGACAAGATATTAAATGTGATTTGCTGAAACTCATTTTGACTTAATCAAGTAATTAAATAAAAAAAGGGAGAGATTAAAAGGTGAATATATTGATATAAAAAATCATACTTTGATAACTTAGTTAAGGAAGTGAATTACCGAGAGAGGGAGAAAGAGAGAAATGGCTAGTGGAAGTGAAATAGTTAAAGAGAAAATTTTGTATGCCTTTTCAAGTACAAATGGAGTGAATTGTCAAACTTTGAAGCTATTGAATCTAAACACTCTTTAAAGAAATAATCTATCAAATCGGTCAATTTGTGTCGGTTTTACTTGATTTATTATCGATATTTTTCAATTCGGTCATGAGTCGAGTGTGTTTGTAATTCACCTCGTAACATTCAAATTGCTGTGATGGGGAATCAAATTGAGAACTTTTACATTATTGAACAGTGAAAAGTCTCATCTCGTTTTTAACCAGATCATTTTTTTGGGTGGGATTATATAAATGTGAAGGTAACCATTGTCCAAAAAGCACACTACAAGGAGCTCTGCAATTTTATGAGTATGGAACACTTTTTTTTTTCCCAGAAAATAGGAAGAAACTGTCTGCTTGTTTTTGTAGACATGGAGGTAATAGGAATTTTTTTTTTTTTTTGCTCCTTTTTCTTTTCCGAAGTCATAGGAGTTAATTGGCTGCCAATTATGTGTCATTTTCTTCACCAAGTGGTCAAAAAGTAGTTTCCTTGTTTCTTTCTTGGTAAAAAAGAAAAGCTATATTTGGAGGAAGTTTCCAAGCGGGAGACATACCATCGTCATAAATACTCCATGAAAGTGAAGGGAAAATATAATTATGGTGTATCAGCTTATTGGAGAATCAGATAGGTTGAGGATGTGTACTAATGGAATGTGGAATTGGTAATCTTGTATCATGTTCCTTGTGCCAGCCAAACTATTGTGTAAATCAACTAGAATTCTCTAGTCTACCATGTGGACCAAGCAAATTTAGAGAAAGTGTTATTCCTGGGACAAGACTACAACTCAGAAAGAGAGATTCCTGAGAAAGAAGCTGAGGATATTCTTCATTTATTTTTATATTTTTTCCTTTTTCTAATACTTGGTCTACAATTGCTTTCTTGCTGAATTTATTATTCCCAATTTACTTTACTGAACTTATTATTCCCAAGTTTGCTTTTAATGGGAAAGCTTAAAGTTGATCCTTTCGTCGCAAGGTTTTCCATTTCTTTCACTACTTTCTTAGTTCTTATTTTAGCTGATTAGAATTTTGCCCTTTTCAAGTTTTGGCATCTAGCAGCTGTATGTACTACAAATGAAGGTTGTCCTATGACTCATATCGGATAAGTTAATTAATGGATGAATATATAATTGAACTTTATTTTTTATAAAAAAAAAAAGTCAGGTAGCGCTGTTAATTTTTGATATCTAATCTATAGAAGTTAATCATTTAATTCTTAATTTCGGATATAAGTTATAAATTTTTAGGAGGTTAAATAGTTAATTTTTTAAAGGGTTTTTAATAGTTAAATTTTGTAAATTTTAGAATTTAAATAATTATATTTATATAAAGGGTTAGATATTAAAGGTTAACAATTAAAGGGTTAAAGTGACTTTTTATTTAAAAGTTAGGATTAAATTATGTATTTGGACTTAATCGAAGTACTTATTTCCCGTTTTGATTCCTCTAAGCCTCCTTTCTATTATTGATGTGCCATATAGAACTACTGAATGAGTATTATCTTTATAGTATTGGGATTAACTATAAAAAGGCGTATTTAATTTAGTAGTATATAAACTATTGAAATAGGATGAAATAAATTAATTTTAAGTAAATTACTATGTAATTATTTAAATCTGAAATTGATTTAAGACAAATAAGGCATATATAAATAAGAACTCATTAAAAGACATCTGATGTCACTTGAACAACAACAATCCAATTTTAATTATTAATATCAGAATTTATAACTCTAAAATATCCATAGCAATGCTTTTAATATTCAATGAAAATGTTAATTAAAATATGAATTCTATTTCTCACTAGCACAGTAAATGCAAATGAACTAATTAAGATCTAAGTTATGACCTAAATCTTATAAGTCGAATTATATTGTTCCAATTCATACTAATACAATATTGTTTGTGTTTCTTGTTTGTGCAAATGAAGATAATGAAACTTATATGGTGTTTGTGTTGCTGGTGTCTTCTAACTCTTTCAGGCCTAAAATTAACAGTAAAAAAAGTGAGATTTGAGCTCAAGAACTGCTCTTGGCCTGGTCATAGAACTTTTGCCTCTCTATTTTCATATAATTTATGTTTCTTCAGCATTTCTTATAATTTTATTCAATTTTGTTTGCTAGGTATGAAGGGGCTTCAATTGATGATCGAGTCATTTGGGAGGTTTAGATGCCTTGGAAAGAAACAACACAACTTACAATTGGGCCATAGGATTCAAGCCTAACTCACGCCCAAGTCATGAGAAGGGCAATTAAATACAATATAAATATGCTTAAATATACTAAGTATAAATGTATAAATAATTTTTTTAAACTGTAAAAAAATGCATTGCATGACTGCACAATCCAACAAAAAGTACATAAAATTTAACTAATAGACTATAATCTAGCTTTCGACAAGGCTGATATTGAAAAAGAAATCTAATTTTTTATATACATCTTTGCTATATTATCTGCTATCATCAATAATAGAACGATAAATTAAATTAAAAGATATATACTCAAATTGAGATCATAATGCTAATATGACAATCACATGTACACGGACATCCATGGAACCAAATTAGGAGGATAGCAGAGCTGATTATTCTATGGCCAAATTTGTTTTTACAAATGACACGGCTATAACCTTGATACAATGCTAATCTAATTGCTTTCCTAACTATAAGAGTCTCCTTAACTGCAGGTGAATAGCATAAAAACCTATTTTGCTAGACCGGTGACATCAAGTATATATATATATATATATATAAATATATTTAATTTTATTTATTGATAAAAAAGTTAAAGTTTTTTCATCCGTAAAATATATTACTTCTATTTAAATATAATATTACTTTACTCTTTAAATATGCACATTTTGTACCATTTAATTATTTATTCAATTATCAATTTAATAATATTAATATCTATATTTATTTCTATACCTTTTATTTAATCTAATCTAAATTTTTTTACTTTAAAAAATAAAAATCTCCAACCCTAGAATTGATGGGCAGCTAGCAATGATTCTAAACGACAAATGAAGATGACTGAACTATGACGGAGCTGATCAATAACGAATAATGTTTTCTTTAAATGAGACAAATTCATGTCATTGAAAGAGCTACTAAGGCAGATTATGTATAAGGATGACAGGGAGAAGAGTACTAGCGAAAATTTACTTTACTTGAATACGTTTAATATATTCAATACTTGAATTTGTTAAAATTCGAGTAAACTTTATTTTGAATTATGCGAAAAATATCTAAATTTGTTTCATTTTATAATTTTAATTTAATAATCTACGTAAAATAAAATTTTAAAAATTTAATAATTAAATAAAATATTCAAATTCTATTTATTTCTTATCTAATATGTATAACAATATATTTAATGCACTCCGAAACTTAACCCGGTGGAAAGTACATTCTTGTAACCTTGAGAGATCTAAGGTTCGACTCCTCCAACCTCTTATTTCAAAAAAAAAAATATAATATATTTAATAAAATTATTTAAGTAACCTATGCTAATACACAAAATTCACACGTCTTAAATTTAATTATATATTATTTAAATTTATTTTATTATAATTTAGTAAGATTGAATACCTCAAAAACTTAACACTAAAACATCACCGATTACAAAGTTTAGCTGTTATATGGAATTCAATAAGAAAGAGTATCATCCTTCGGCTCTAACTGCAATAGCATCCAATTTTGATGATGTTCGCTAATAGCTTATTTTTTAAAAAAAAAAAAAATACAAAAAAGCGTTATATAATTTTATTAGTTGTTTATTTTAGATTCTATAATTTAATTTATATCAAAATAATATATTATAATATTATATAATTAACAAATAATGTATTTTTTATATTATGAAATATTATTTTAATATAAATTAAATTATAAATTTTAAAATAAAAAATAATAAAATCTCATTTTCTAATTTTTTAAAAATATTAATTAATAATTATATTTTACTTATCATCTCAATAATTCTTGACAATATTTGACAATTACTTTATTTTTAATACAAAATATAAATTTCACACAAATTAAATCATAAGTTATAAAATAAAAATACGTAAAATCATAAAATATTTTTATATTCTTTTTCCTTCATGCAATTGATTTATACTAGAATTTGAATTCAATTTGCCGTTCTAAAGATGATTTGATACGAAATTCAGAATTAATTTATGATTGAAAATTCGTCACATGATAAAAAATAATGTTAAAATATTTTTAAAAATTATTTTAATACATCCCTAATCGATTAATATAATTAGTAATATAGATAGTTAAGTGATTATATAATACTCGGAAAATTTTAATAAATTAACTAACTATGAAATAAATATTATTGTTATTTTTTATTTTTTTAATATTTATATAATTTTTATTCTGAATATTATTATTATTTTGTTATGTGACCAATAAATTCAGTATTTATATTTTTAAAATGATATATTATTAATTTGAATATTTAAAATTTTTATTATTTTTTGAGTTATTTAATAATAAATAATAATTAGTGTAATCCAGAAAAAATTCATATCAGAACAATTAAATCTTGATATATTATCATGAAGAAAAATCAAAATTTTAAAAATAAATTCGAAATAAAATATCGTATATTCATGGTTTTACAAAATAAATGTTATTTATAATTAAATATCTTCTCATCTTAATTAGAATAAAAAAATAAAATAAATTTTAATTAAAATATAAAATATAAAATACTCATGTATAAATTATACCTTATCTTATTAATTTTACTTCTAATCTATATACGATTTTAATACTAATAAGTGAAACGGAGGATTGTAGCGGACGTGCCTCAGCTGATGGGCTGTTGGTTGAAAGAAGGTGAATGGTTCCTGGCGAAAAAGTGCAGAGGCAAGGATACCTTGATGACTTAATTAAACATTGATTATCCAAAAAAAAAAAAAAAAAGATTATCAAATATTTGAAGGTTTGGTGCTTTTCACGTATGCCACAAGAGAAAAGGGAATAAATGGAACCATATCCTAATCTATTAATTAATATAAAATTAGAAAATAATAATAATTTATTTACTTAATACAAAAATAATATATACTAATTTATTTTTAAATATTTAATTGTGAGAGATTGATTCATAAAAAAAATTATTATATTAATTATTTTTAAGCTTATTATATCTTTGTACTTTCACTAATTTCTACAATAAATTCATTCTTTTAATTTTTTTCAATATCTCTAAAATTAATTTTGATTAGAATCACTTATCATTTTATCAGCTCGATTTAAAATAAACTGAATCGAATAAATTAAAAATTAAAATTTTAATATTTATAAAAACTGAACTGAACCGATTTTGATTAAAAATTAAATTGAACTGAACCGATCTGATTAGGTTTGATTCGATTTGATCGATTTTAATTTTTAATTTTTTTTATTTTTTATACTTTATTTTTAATATTTTAAAATTTAATTAAAATATTTTTATTTTAATATAATCTAATACCTCTATATTATTAAAAATAATATATTATTATTACTAATCAGTTCGGTTTGATTTTAATTTTTCTAATTAAAATCGAATCGAACTGAAATAAATGAAAATTTTAAAATTAAAAATCAAATCGAAATGAATAAAATATGGAATTTTTAAATTAATTTTGTTCGCTTAATGTTTTTCGATTTAAACCGAACAATACTTATCCCTGATCACCTATCGTCTCTAAGCTTCTTTGCAGCTGTTCTCTTCTCCTGTGCATAACAAAGAAGAAGAAGAACTAAAAGAAGGAGCAACAAAAACAGAAGAATAAACTTTAGAAGTACGAAACGATACCCCACAAAGCTTGTTACTCCCACCATGATCATGATCTAAATCCGACGAACAAACGATTCTTTCTTCAACCATCTTGTCAAAATTTCGATCCACACTTACTTTATCAGCTGCCGATGAAGATCTTGCATGGTTATTCAACACTGCATGTCGAAGAAGCTGATATAATCTTGGATTTTTCCCAAGTAACCTGCAGCAATTTTCTTCGTTGGGATCAATGGCGGAGGTTCCATAGTAAGCAAAGTTGGTCTTAGCGTTCCTTCCTCTAAGAACCCTAGCTGCACCGTCATAAGCCATGGCAGCTTCTTCTGCTGTATCAAAAGTCCCTAACCAAAGCCTCAGCTTCTGAGACGAGTCTTTGATTTCAGCAACCCATCTCCCTGAAGGTCTTTGTCTCACCCCAAGGTACCTTCTTACGCCATTATTGACCTTTCCTTTTATTCTCTCATCTCCATTTTCAAGAGTTGTTGTTGGGTTACTGTTGCAATGGATTTCTTGATGAGAAGAAGGGATTTTTGAGCTCTGTGTCTTTGTCCATAGTAGCTAAGATGAGCAAGGATTTGATTTAGCACAAGTTGAAAAGAGAGCTTGTAATGATATAGAATATTTTTATTATAAAGATAAGGGTAATTTACGATTTAGTCCCTAGTTATTGCCATTATTAACAAGTCAGTCCCTATATTTTCAAAAATCTATTAAAACGTTATTATGTTTTCTCTCCGTCAACGAAATAGTCCTTCTGTCTATTTTTTCCGTTAAAAATATAGTAAAAGACTAAATTACCCCCAATTGTTTTTCTCCTCCTCCTCCTTCCTTTTCTTCTTCATCAATTTTTCTTCCTTTTGCTTCTTCTTCTTCTGCTTCTTCTCCTTCTTCTTCTTCTTCTTCTGTTTTTTCTCCTTCTTCTTCTGCTTCTTCTCCTTTTTCTTCTTTTGCTTCTTTTTCTTCTTTTTCTTCTTTATCTTCTTCTTCTTCTTCTTCTCATTCTTCTCCTTCTTCTTCTTCTTTTTCTTCTTTTTCTTCTTTCTCTCCTTCTTCTTCTTCTTCTCCTTCTTCTTCTTTTTCTTCTTTCTCTTCTTCTTCTTCTTCTTCTTCTTCTTCTTCTTCTTCTTCTTCTTCTTCTTTTTCAGAGGAGGAGGAGGAGGAGGAGGAAGAGGAAAGAAAAGATAGAGACTATTTTGTTGATAAAAAGAAACAATAAGGATGTTTTAATAGATCTGAGAAAAGATAGGGACTATTTCGTTGACAAAAAGAAACAATAAGGACGTTTTAATATATTTCTAAAAATATAGGGAGAGACGATTTCGTTGACAGAAAGAAACGATGAGGAGGGACTATTTCGTTGACTTAAATAAACGATAAGGATATTTTAATAGATGTGAGAAAAGATAGGGACTATTTTATTGATGGAAAAAAATAATAAGGACGTTTTAATAGATATGAAAAAAGATAAAAATATTTTAATAGATTTTTGAAAATGTAAGGACTAACTTGTTAATAATTACAATATACAAGGACTAAATAAATGGTTTTATTTGAGGGTAAAATTGGATTTTAAAAATTTTCTCTCTCCTCCTTTATCTAATTTTAACGGAAAATAGGACGGAAGGACTATTTTGTTGACGGAAATAAAACATAAGGACGTTTTAATAGGTTTCTAAAAATACAGGGACTGACTTGTTAATAATGGCAATACCCAGGGACTAAATTGTAAATCACCCTAAAGATAATAATGACTACAAGAATGATGACATGGACAAATGACATGTTAATTGTCTGATTTGGGTTAATTATTCATATAAATGCATAATTAAAAGAAAAAAAAATGTTTCATTTATTATAAAATTTTAAATTCTGATATATAATTACTGTAATACCCGGCTAGACCCCGGCATCGGAATTTCCACTTTCCAACGGAATCTTCGTTGGAATCCGGAATTTATCGGATGTCGGAACCCTCTAGAAGGATAAAATATGTTTTTATAAAATATTTTTACATGTTTTTATAGTTTTAATGAAGAAAGAAATTGAGTTTTGAAAAAAGAAAAGAGCTTGGAGGAAAACCAGATTCGGCCGCCGAACATGGGGTGGATGCGGATGCACTTTTGGCCCCCGAAGGTAGTCTGGCTAGCCACCTATAAAGGGCCTCATGTCCGAAAATGGGCGAGTTTTCTTTCTCCATTTCTGGGCAATGTGAGTTTCCGCCACCCCTTATCGATCTTGTGCTTTTCCTTCAAGTCTCTCATGATTTTTATGAGTTTCTATCTTGTTTTTGAAGATTTTAAGCTAAGATCAAAGTTTTGAAGTTTGGAGACCCCCGGAGCTCGATTTCTCCCAATCTCCAAGTTTGGATCACCTCTCCTCTCGATCTTCAAGAGGTAAGCGTAGATCCTCACCTTCTTTTATGTTTTAAGTAAGTTTTAAGAAGGGGTTGAGGGTTTTGATGCATGTTTAGGCTAGTTGTAAAACATTAGGGTTTATGTTAGTTTAATGTTAAATGTGATGCTATGATGTTGTTTGTTGGGGTTTAAGCTAGTTTTATGCCCCTATATGCTTGAGGAAGTGTTTATGCATGCTTTTGAGTGTTGAGTATGAGTTTGGAGGGTTTTGGGAGGCTAGATGTGAGAGGCAGAATCGAGTTTTGCCATTTTGGAGAACCCAGGTTCGGCCGCTGAACCTGCCTGTGGAGGCAACTTTAGGCCGCCTAAACTCGCCCCTGAAAGTTGGACTTTCGGCTCTGGAGGGGAGTTTCGGTCGCCGAACTTGCCTCCGAAGGTTAGTGACTTTCGGATCTAGAGGGAGTTTCGGCCGCCAAACCTGCCCCCGAAAGTGCCTGACTTTCGAATCTGGAAGGACCTTCGGCCGCCGAATCTGCCGCCGAAAATCCCCTGCCCAGCCTTCCTTTGCTTGTTTTGTATGCATGTTTCATGATGTTTTAGGGGGTTTTTGGGGAGATGTTTAGTGTCATGATAGAGTATGTTTGGTCCCTCATTTGAGTCCACCTGTGTAGGATCGGACCTAAGGAACCTAGGTGATCAGCAGTGAGATAGCTGCTCTAGAGTTAGTTCAGAGTCAGCCAGAGGTGAGTAGGACATAACTCTTTTATTTTTAAAGCAATCAAACTTTTTAAGCATGTTCATGCATCATGATATGTAATTGGTTATTTGCACTAGAATTTATGAATATGACGCATTGCATTATTTATTGTTGGTGTGGATGGACAACAGGAAAATCCATTAGCCCTCTAGATATTATGTTATGTAATAAAAGACCAGGGCTGCCCTTTTACGCCCCTGGCACAGAGTACAGGAAAGACCAGGTGTGGCCTGCACTACGCCCCTGGCACAGAGCTTATGTTATGTAATAGAAGTCCTGAGGAGCTCCATTGAGGGTCGGGCACAGAGTAGAGGGATTTTTGGATCAGTCCATCCGTGATGTGAATTGTTTGTGATGTGATGCATTTCATGAGAGCATATGTTTAATGAACTGTTTTTACTGTTCTGTTCACTGGGCTTTTGTAGCTCACCCCTCTCCCCTAACCTCCAGGTTTGCAGGAGCACAGGTAGCTATGGGAAAGCCAGCAAGGTTATGGTATAGTTTATGTAACAGAATAGTAGTGGACATGTAATATAATGTAAAGCAATGTAATGAGGATTAGTATTGTGCTTGGCCCTAATGTATGGTTAATCTCTTTTGGCACATGATCTTTATGTAATGTTTTTTTTAATGATGTTATTTGATGAACCAAGCTTGATATATAAAATGTGAACCCAATTAGAGCATTTGATGAGGGCTCTAGTATGGGGTTTTATGTTTACAGTTATAGTGTATACACAGGTCAAGCTTGGTGTATGAAAAGTTTAAAATTTTTATACAAAAGTATGATCATGTATGAGATTTTATCAGATGTACAGGATGTATGTTAGGCTTGCTACGGGTTCCGGCGACCTTAAGTCGATCTGAATCCTAGCGCCGGTAGTGGTCCTATTTCCGGGTCGTTACAATTACCCACTTGTTAATAATTTCAAAGTAAAAAATGGAGGTGTGATCAACATTATCCATGAAAAAATGGAGACAAGTGTTAGAGGTGGAGGTGAGCTAATTTAGGGTGACAATCAAGTTCTTATCGATTCTTTAAGGTCACCCTCCTTCCCTGCCATCATTAGAAACATAGGTTTGGACATCATTGAGCGAGTTCTTTTTCAAATCATAACTAAAAAAAAAAAAAAAAATTTAAACCTCCTGCAAACCCAAAACATATTTTTGAATTCATATTATTTGAAAGTTTTTTTAATAGTCATAATGTTAAGCTCAAAGCGCCAAACAAAATAAGTATTCCACACTTAAAGTATCTAAGTCATTGAATCTTATTTGATATTTATAGTGTTTAACATTATAAGTATTGAACACGTCTGTGCAACTACGTGGTATTCCACACGTAAGTTTGTTATGACACGTAAAGAAGAATTAGCTGGATTAATAAAAGAAAATATTAGGAGAAGCTTTTAGGGCACTGAATATTTATTGGAAAACGAAAGATTAAAAAAAATAAAAGAAGAATGAAATTAATATGATTAATAGGTTCATAGTTATTGCGTTGAGGATATAATATAAAGGTTAAATGACTAGAAACATTTATAATATTTTGTCTTTTAATTTAAAATTTTAGATTTTAGATTAATGAATTTAACAATTACATTTAGATATAATTTTAGTTAATTTTTAATAATTAAAATATAAAAATTTGAATAGAATGTTAAATATAATATTTTTAATTTTAAAATATAAATTAATTTTATATACAAAATAATATTAATTCATATTTAACTATAGTTAAATAATATATTTAATTTTAAAAATAATAGTAATTTAACCATTAAATATAAAGTTAACAGTTTCAATAATAAATAAATTTTATTTTATATTAATAATTATGAAAATTTTATAATAAATATATTATTTTTATTTATTTTATATAGGCTATTATTTTGGATTAAATAATATATTTATTACAAAATATTCATAATTATTACTATAAAATAAAATTTATCAAAAAATATAAGCCGCATGTTTAATAATTATTGAATTGCTATTTTTAATTTTAATTTTAAAAATTAACTAAAATTACATTTAAATATAAACATTATCAATTTATTTAAAATTTAAATATTTAAATTAAAATAAAAAATATCTAAATGTTAGGTTGGCCTAATATAAATGGTAAAGCAAATAAGAAAAAGATAGTTTGACAACTCATTAGAAAGGAAAATTATTAGATTTATTTGGTGGTGGTATGCTAAACTAATATCATATAAAAAAAATATTATTCTAATTAATACTTTGATGGCATACACCAATAGCCTCCAAACAAAACTTACACCTCAAAACTGCCAAAACATTCAGCTGCAACTTTATAAAATAATAATTTTAATTTCCATTTAAAATAATAATAATAATAATAATAATAATTTTAATTTGTCACATAATGAGGGTCGTTTAGAAAATGCCTTGCTCATCACTTCCTATTTTAAAATTTTATATTTTTATTATAAAGTAGTACTATGAAGAAATTTACTCAACTTGACCATGCGTTTAGATGCAATGCTCATTAAAACCTAGCTTTCTAGTTTTTGGTGTCACATTCCAAAAAAATTTACGGATAGAAATAAAATAACTGTTAAATTTAAATTGTATCATTCTAAAGTTAGAGTGATTAAATTCAGGGGAGGTGCTAACTTATCCTCGAGCTAATTAGAAGACGTGCTAGCTTATCCATAGTCATTTGACACACAATTCGTTTATAGGTAGAGCACTAAAAGTTGTTTAGAGGTCCAACTTGCATTTCATATAGAGTTATACATCCAAAGACAGAGTTAAAATAAGAACGACCAATAATAGTATGTTAATATCTTTAAGTTGTAATGACTGAATCATAGAAAGCTCAAATGAGAAAACAAACATATCTTAAAATAAAGCATCTAATATGATAAGCAGGTCGGAATCAAGTTACTTTCGGGAGGTGCTTAAGGGTTTCCCGACATGTTAGCTTGAGGTGCTTATTAAAACCGACGTGCTTGCTTAAGTGAAATGAACTTCTAAAGGTTAAAAATGTAAGTTTAGTAGGTTAATCTATGAATATTGAAAGTTTAAAAACTAAATTGAAATATGTGGAAATGTTTAGTAGGTTAAAGTGTAAATATGGAAAGTTTAAAAGTAAAATTCCAAGTTTGGCCTCCACTTTTTTTTACATTTTCACCTAAACCTACCATGTGTCACTTAGCCATACATGAAAACATGACTAGGCATGAAAGAAAAATGTGTCTTCATTTGCTCCATCCTTGCCGTACCTACACCAAAAAGAAAGAGAAAATCAGTTTGCCTTCTTATCTTTCATTTCCACCATATTTCTCCATAAAGACATCCTTTCCTAAGTGTAATAACCAGCAAGGAAACCATAGAGAAGGAGGGAAGAAGGAGAGAAGTTTAGGTGTTTAAGTGGTAAGTGATAGGAATTGAAAATTAGGTTAGGCAAGCATATTCTTCCATATTTTCAATTAATTATATGTTGTTAAATGAATTAAAACTCCTATTTTTCTTATTCTTTGTAAAGAATAAACTCAAAAGGAGGAAGGTACATCAAAGGGGAAAGGCAAGGAAAAAGAGTAACTAAGGTGTACCTAAAGATTTTGAAAAGAATTTGCAAAAGGTTTGGTGATTGTATAAAGTTCTATTTTTCCTTTGATTTTCTCATGAATATGTAAAATTAGAGATTGGTTTTGTAACAGCCCGGAAACCGAACTGCCACCGGCACTAGGATCCAGATCGACTTAAGGTCGCCGGGACCCGTAGTAAGCCTGCTATCCTGTCTGTCTACCTGTAAAATCCCATACATGATCATACATTTGCTGTAAAAACATAAAACTTTTCTTCATTCCAAGGCTTAACCTGTGCATGCACTCTTCCTGTGCTCTACTAATCCCTACTAGAGCTCCTCATGGCTCTAGGCGGATCAATCTCATAATGTTAAGCCTGGTTTTGCTCATAAACATACAACAATAAAGAAACATACATAAACTGATCATGTGACTCCAAAAAGGGATTACAAGTCTTATAAATCAAGCACCATTCTATACACTGTACATATACATTATCTCGATACATATACATGTCCATACTAGCTATTACAAGACTCTGAACTCTTCCTGTACCCCTGCTGAGTTCTCTCTGACCTCTGAACCTGCACAACTGAAGTTAGGGGAGAGGGATGAGCTACGATAGCCCAGTGAGTAGAATAGGCAAATACAGGTGATAAAACATGCTCTCATGGAATGCAACACATAATCACATAACCTCGGCCGGACGGATCAAAACTCCCTCTATCTCATCTGGGGTACCTAAGTACCATGTGCCTGGTCCCCGTAGGGCTGTTCCAGGTCTTTCTGTGTGTGCCTGGTCCCCGTAGGGCTGTTCCAGGTCTTCCTCTGAGGGCTAATGAATCCTCACGAAGTCCGTGCCGTCTCACATAAGCAATGTACAAGGAGCAGTGCCAAGTACAAGGATAAATGCAATGCATCATCTTTGTGTACACTAATGCACTCACCCTATAGCATATTCATGATGCATGAAGCATGATAAAATATTCAGTTCTCAGATTAAAACATTAAGTTAAATTCCACTCACCTGTAGTTCTCTCTGAACTGACTCTGCAGGTTCTGACTCTGGACTCACTGCTGATGTCCCTGATTCCTCTGGTCCGTACCTACACAGGTGGACTCAAATGAGGGACTAAACTCACTCAAGAACATCTCTAAGAAACTCCCCAAAACCCCTCTAAACAATCCTCAAACCATCACATAAAACATGCAAAAGGAAGCTGGACAGGGCACTTTCGGCGGCAGGTTCGGCGGCCGAAACCCCACTCCAGAGACGAAACTCATGCATGTTCGGCGGCACCTTCGGCGGCCGAAGGTCTCGTCCAGAGACGAAACTCACACACTTTCGGCGGCCGAACTCCCTCTTTCGGCGGCCGAAAGTCCCTTTCTAAACCGAAAGCCTAGCTTTCGGGGGCAACCTTTGGCAGCCGAACTGCCTCCACAAAGGGTTCGGCGGCCGAACCTTCCTTCGGCGGCCGAACCTGGTTTTGCCCGAAGGACAGAACCCTGCTCTGTTTCATGCAAACTTTGCCCAAAACCTACCAACATGCACATCAACTACTCCCAACTAGCATATACACATATATATGCACAAAGGGGTCTAAAACTACTCTAAAACCCCAAACAAACAGAACACATAACACTTAATCATGCTAGAACACCACAAATCACCAAAAACCTCACCTAAACCTAAACATGCAAACCAGTCCATCCCTAGAATGACATCAAAATCTGTCAACTCTAGAACCACCAGGTCAGCTGGAAGGTATCTACTCTCTATGCACACTGGACTGAACCGACAGACTGACTCTGCCAAAGATGGATCACATTTGGGTCCACTGACCCATAGAGGACACTCTAACTCAGACACCATCAGACCCAACCTCTCTGCAGCTCTAGAAGAAATGAAAGAGTGAGAAGCACCGGGGTCCATTAAAGCATACACCTCTGAACACCCAATGATGAGATTACCTGACACCACCGTGTTCGACGTGTCTGCCTCCTGCTGAGTCAGGGTGAAAATCCGTGCTGGGGCTGACGGACCTGCACCTCGGGAACCCATCCCTGATGAAGAGGCTACCCCTTTTCCTCTTCCTCTGCCACTGCTTGGTGGTACGGCTGAAGCTACTGGCTGTACCACACTGCCCGTACTCATCTGCTGGGATGGTGCAACCAAAGTCGCCTGAGGACATTCCCGTGCATAATGTCCCTCCTGCCCACATCTATAGCAGGCTGTGGATCCCAACTGACAAGCTCCTCTATGCTGTTTGCCACACCTCTTGCACACTGGAAAATCTGCGCCAGAACTGGAGCCACTACTCATTCCCAGACCCGACTTAAGCCTATTCCAGAACTTGCCTCTCTTTCCTCTGAATTTCTCCCATCTCTTCTTGCTTGCACTTACTGTACTCTGTGAGGAGGAACCTGGTTTAACACCAGAAGACTGGGCCTTGACTACACCTTGACTTATGGCACTGGCCTCCATCTTTCTAGCAGCATCCACAATAGAGTGGAAACTTTCCTTCTCCGCATGAAGAATCAAAGAGAAATACCTGGGATGAAGCCTTGTGGCATATCTCTTTGCCTTCTTCTGATCTGTATCATATGCTTGACCGACATATGGCAACAATTCCAGGAACTTATCTGTATATTCATCAACGCTCATCTCCTCCGTCTGTCTCAACTGCTCAAACTCCACAACCTTGAGTTCCCTGGAACTGTCAGGAAAAGCCCATCCTGCAAATTCGTTGGCGAACTCTTCCCATGGCATACTCTCAAGTCTCGGGTCCACATAGTTCTTGAACCATTCTCTAGCTTTCTTACACTTTAACGTGAACCCTGCCATCTCAATGGCTCTACCATCATCTGCTCCCAACTCACTTGTTATCATTCTAACTGCACTGAGATACTCAAAGGGATCATCTCCTGTATTGAATTTCGGAGCATCCAACTTTAAGTACTCGGTCATCTTCACCTTACTTCCCCCTGAAGAACTGGGTTGCTGTGCTTCCACAACAGGGGCTACTGGTTCAGGAGGTGGTGGTGGAGGAACTGATTCCCTCACTTCAGGCTGTACTGGACTTGGATAAACAGGTGGGGGTGGATACATATGATATGGTGGATAAAAGGAAGGATAGGGCATATAAGGCATGTAAGGTGGATATGGGGCAAAGCTGGAGTAATCCGACGTGCCTCCCATCGGATACTCTGGGCCCTGTGGAAAGGGTGGATAGCCAAACCCAGAGGCCTGAACGCCTCCCTGGGACTCCCCCATACCTTCTTCCGACCTTCCTACACCCATGCTTACATCTCTACTCTGATCCTCTTCCCTCACACCTCTTTCTTCTACTGACCTTCCCCCTCTGCTTACTCCTCTCCTGCTCTCGTCAGAAGACCTTCTAGGGTCTCGTGACGTTCCTTCCCTGCTTGATCTGTGAGATCTTGCCCTTGGCAAGGCAGGTGGACGAGCAGCTGTACCCTCACTTACAGGTGGGACTCCAGTCAATCTCGCGGATCGACGAGTTCCTCGCATCTTCACTCTCTGGAAAACAACAAATCACATAACACATAAGCAACACATCAAAACATGTACATGCATAACTCATGGCATTGCACATCAGCATATAGCGATAGGACTGACATCCTATCCTAGTGGACATGTTTTCCTATGGTGCTTGACCTGCTAAACCTCTCTATGAGCCCAACTCTCGCTCTATAGGTCCGACCATATGAACCTAGGGCTCTGATACCAATCTGTAACAGCCCGGAAACCGAACTGCCACCGGCACTAGGATCCAGATCGACTTAAGGTCGCCGGGACCCGTAGTAAGCCTGCTATCCTGTCTGTCTACCTGTAAAATCCCATACATGATCATACATTTGCTGTAAAAACATAAAACTTTTCTTCATTCCAAGGCTTAACCTGTGCATGCACTCTTCCTGTGCTCTACTAATCCCTACTAGAGCTCCTCATGGCTCTAGGCGGATCAATCTCATAATGTTAAGCCTGGTTTTGCTCATAAACATACAACAATAAAGAAACATACATAAACTGATCATGTGACTCCAAAAAGGGATTACAAGTCTTATAAATCAAGCACCATTCTATACACTGTACATATACATTATCTCGATACATATACATGTCCATACTAGCTATTACAAGACTCTGAACTCTTCCTGTACCCCTGCTGAGTTCTCTCTGACCTCTGAACCTGCACAACTGAAGTTAGGGGAGAGGGATGAGCTACGATAGCCCAGTGAGTAGAATAGGCAAATACAGGTGATAAAACATGCTCTCATGGAATGCAACACATAATCACATAACCTCGGCCGGACGGATCAAAACTCCCTCTATCTCATTTGGGGTACCTAAGTACCATGTGCCTGGTCCCCGTAGGGCTGTTCCAGGTCTTTCTGTGTGTGCCTGGTCCCCGTAGGGCTGTTCCAGGTCTTCCTCTGAGGGCTAATGAATCCTCACGAAGTCCGTGCCGTCTCACATAAGCAATGTACAAGGAGCAGTGCCAAGTACAAGGATAAATGCAATGCATCATCTTTGTGTACACTAATGCACTCACCCTATAGCATATTCATGATGCATGAAGCATGATAAAATATTCAGTTCTCAGATTAAAACATTAAGTTAAATTCCACTCACCTGTAGTTCTCTCTGAACTGACTCTGCAGGTTCTGACTCTGGACTCACTGCTGATGTCCCTGATTCCTCTGGTCCGTACCTACACAGGTGGACTCAAATGAGGGACTAAACTCACTCAAGAACATCTCTAAGAAACTCCCCAAAACCCCTCTAAACAATCCTCAAACCATCACATAAAACATGCAAAAGGAAGCTGGACAGGGCACTTTCGGCGGCAGGTTCGGCGGCCGAAACCCCACTCCAGAGACGAAACTCATGCATGTTCGGCGGCACCTTCGGCGGCCGAAGGTCTCGTCCAGAGACGAAACTCACACACTTTCGGCGGCCGAACTCCCTCTTTCGGCGGCCGAAAGTCCCTTTCTAAACCGAAAGCCTAGCTTTCGGGGGCAACCTTTGGCAGCCGAACTGCCTCCACAAAGGGTTCGGCGGCCGAACCTTCCTTCGGCGGCCGAACCTGGTTTTGCCCGAAGGACAGAACCCTGCTCTGTTTCATGCAAACTTTGCCCAAAACCTACCAACATGCACATCAACTACTCCCAACTAGCATATACACATATATATGCACAAAGGGGTCTAAAACTACTCTAAAACCCCAAACAAACAGAACACATAACACTTAATCATGCTAGAACACCACAAATCACCAAAAACCTCACCTAAACCTAAACATGCAAACTACCCATACAAACTTCATAAAACCTTTCAAAATCATCAAAGAAGCTCAGGATCTTCACTTACCTCTTACACAACTTGAGGATGAAGGATCCTAACGTGGAGATATGAAGAAAAGCTCTTCCAAAGCTCCAAGCTTCAAAACTTGGTTCTTTTGCTCAAAACCTTCATAAATCACCAAAACTCTTAAAACTCTTGAAAGATTTGATGAAAATCATGGAAAATATGAAAGTCAACGTGGGGAGAGGCTGAAACTCACCTCTGGCTGCAAGTGGAGGAGAAATAACCTCCTTCCACCGACCCTTGGCCCTTTTATAGGTGGCTGGCCAGACCACCTTCGGCAGCCGAACGTGAAGCCGCAACCATGCAATGTTCGGCGGCCGAAAGTGACCTTCGGCGGCCGAACCTTTGCATTTCTCCCTTGTTGCTTTTCTTTCAAAACTCAAGTCTTTTAACCCTTCAAAACATGAAAACCAGTGAAAATACCTTAAAAAACATATGTATTACCCTTCTCGAGGGTTCCGACACCCGAGATTCCACCGGACTATAGGAATTCCGATGCCGGACTCGAGCCGGGTATTACAGGTTTTGATTGCTGGAAATGCTCTTTTGATTGTATGGATATGTAATATGAATGTTGAAATGATGATTGGAAGGGTTAAAGCACATAGATATAATATGGGAACCAAAAACATAAAACTGGCAGAATAGGTTCTAACAAGACAGTCTGTGTTAGAAGCCTCATAACTTATTGTGTAATTATTGAAATTAAGCTTAATATATATCAAATAAAAGCTAAGACAAAAAGCTAAAACTTTCCTGAAGTGACCAAATTCAAAATCTGTAGTTAATTGTATATAAATTATTAGTGAACCTAAATTGGTCACAGGGGATTGTGTACCCGGAACAGTCTGTATCACTTAGACCATAACTAATGATTTACTCAATGAAAATAAATAAGACCAGAGTGAAATGAACTCTGAGAAGTATATCTAAAACTTTGTACAAGAAAGTTAAGCTTGAATTTGTATGCAAATGTATGCATATGATATGTTTTGTTAGATTAAAAACAAATACCAAAACTGTACTTGTTAAAACCTGATTGAGCAGCTTGCAAAGAAAAATTCATAACTTAAGTTAGGAAGGTTAGAATTAGATGTAATATATCTTGTTAGAAAGCTAAGACATAAATATACAAAGTTCATGAAGAAAGGTGAGTCTAATTATGTCCACAAGATACTTAGAAATGTGACACAATCTCAAGTAGAAACAAACCTAAATCTAAATGATGACCTAAAAAGGATTGACATGCTAGCTTTACGGCCAAATTACGCACGTGCTAGCTTGACATACCTGCTTTACGCACATGCTAGCTTAATAGATGAAAACTTTACACATATATTTTTGATGAAATAGTAATATATTTATGACTGAATATTATGTTCATGAGTGAATATAGTCTATTACACACATACGTATGTTCTTAAGGACTCTTTTTATCGATGTGCTTGCTTATGAATATATAGTTCGACATATTTGCTTGTTTCAACATGTTAAGCATCTAAATGAATAATTTTAGTACCAATAAATATTTAACATGAAAATATACATTCTTGGCTTTAGTAAACCTCAATGGGAGTCATAGATAGCATAAGGGTATGGCATGCCATATACAGTTTAGTAGTACTGCACCCTAATGGGCTACATGATATGATATGTTCGACACACTATGTGTCATACAGTTTCTTGGCTTTTGAGCCATACAGGTATAGCATTCAGCCCCCAGGCCATACAGTTTGGCACTTCGTGCTATACAAATACAGTTTTCCCTTATCTAGCTAGCTGATCCTGCGAAGAGTTTATAGGGGTTAAGATTTAATTATATGACTTGTTAATACCTTATAAGTGTGCGCATAAAATGGTTGTCATAATATGAATGACCTTATAGTTATACAACTGCATAACTTGATTTGCCCACTTTTCACCCACTGACACATAAAATTTTCACTTGCTTTTATAAAATGATTTCATTATATCTATCATGAGTATTCCTACATATATTTGACTGTATATATATTGTTATTCACCCACTGGGCATAAGCTCAGCGCATTGGAGTTTCCATGTGCAGGTATTAAATAGAGAAAGCAACAGTTAAGAGGTCTGGTTCTGCATCAGCACAGAGACATCATCATAACCAGTTATTCATAAGATTTGTACAGAGGTTGTTTATGTTTGGCATGTACATTAGTAGTCTATCAAGAGTCTGTAAATGAACGTTGGAAATAGTACAAATATATACAAATGTATTTACTATTTTAAGTTATTATGTTCTATTTATGGATTTAATAAGGTGAAGTGAGCAAATATTGAGATTTTATGACTATTTTCCATAGGGATAATTACTGATGAGCAGGGAGGACTCTTGCAGTTTTTCCCTTTAAAACTGTTTGATGAATTAACATGTATTTAAATAAACTAATGAACAATCTATAATGAAAAAGCTAACTTAAGTCCACATATGTAATTGCATATAGTATAGTATGTGACATCCTTTACTGAGCTATTTTATACACGAGTAAGGGGTCTTACATTTGGTGACCAAGTAGACCTTGTTTATTCAACTATCTCACCTATATTCTCAAATTAATATTCGATTCAAATCAAATTAATTTAAAATTTTTAATTTAATTTTAATTTTAAAAAGATTTATTCATTTCGATTTTGCTAAAAAAATTGAGTAAAATCAAATCAAATCGATTAATTAAAAAACTATGTTGTTTTGATAATATAGAGAGATAAGTTGAAATATTTCAATGAATCTTAAAACACAAAAAATAAGGTATAAAAAAATAAAAAATTTCATTAAAAAGTTCAACCGATCGAATCGAATTGAATCAAATCAAACCAATTCAATTTAAATTGATTTCTCATCTATTTCGATTGGGATTCGATTTTCATAAATATTTAAATTATGATTTTCAAATTATTTAGTTTAATTTTTTATGCTTTATAGCAATTGTCTAAAATAAGTTGTGAGCTGCAAGTATCTCGCAAATAAGAAATGCGGATCAACACGAGAAAAGAAAGACCTAAATGTCTTAATACTCGGGTCACAACCAGAGGACTCGCCCTTCCCTCAATGATGCGAGTTTCGATACGAAGTTACCGTTAACAAATATAATCCAACGTGTACTTATTACATCTGTAATCGCGAGATTACTAACTTATTAATTAGCAATACCCCCTATTAAGCAGATGACCGCATTATCGCTGGATTATCAGGAAATTCTATATTTATCACCACCTTTCTACGGTATAAAAGGAGAAAGATCACAGAGGCAAAGGTACGATATTCTCTAATACTAAAGTTCTAAGCAATTTCTTACATTCTCTATACTCATCGATACTGACTTGAGCGTTGGAATGCCTGTAGTAGACACCCATCATCACCTCACGTTTTATTCCTTGTAGCTTCTAACCAATCATAGCACAATCCTATTTCGGCTATGTTATTAATTTAATCTCAGCAACATCATTTGGTTCCGCTGCCGGGAGATCTTTTGAATACTATTCATTTAAATTACAACTGGTCTCTTACTCATTTTTTCAAAAATAAATTTCTTTATTTTCACCTCCAACATGACCGGTAGTTCACGAGTTGTTGCTAATATTATTACCAACGAGGGAGTCATTATTTCCTATGCTCCTGACAATAGAGAAAATATGCCTCAAGTGGTCAACGAAGCAGACCTTAATAATTTAAACTACGAACAGATACTCTAGTGCATCCAAAGGCTGCAGACTACTCTTGGACAGTATAAGGCTCGAGAAGAAGCATAAAAAATAGATCCCTAAAGAAGGGAGGAAGTCTCTGTAGACACCCTAAGGGCTCAAACAGAAGCAGTCAAAATACGGTCCAAAGGAAGGGCCAAGTCCAAAGATGAATCAGACAAGGCCCCAAAAGAAGTTGATTGGAAGCTAATACAGGCCGTGCAAAGGTACAAAAAAGAATAAGAAGAGGCTTTCAGTCTGGATGGTGTTTCACCTCTTTCAGAGGAGATCTTAGTAGAAACCTTATCTAGATGGTGTTTCACCTCTTTTGGAGGCGATCTTAGCAGAAACCTTTCTCCCCAAGTTCAAATTGCCTAGCTTTGACAAATATGAAGAAACGATAGACCCTAGAAGCCACTTAGCAATCTTCAGGACGACCATGCAGCTTCAGAATGTAAGTGATTTTATGTTATGTAGAGTGTTTCCATTTACGCTTACAAGTTTGGCTCAGAAGTGGTACTAACATCTAAGCCCAGGTTTAATTTCTTTACGAAGTTTGGCACGTTATTTAAATCCAGATTAATTACTTCCTAAGTAACTTTCCTCTGACTTGCGAAAGATCTTCCAGGGAGAGGGCGAGTCTTTAAGGAGTTTTATCTCACGTTTCAATACTGAAACCATACAGGTGAAAGAGTTAAATCATGAGATAATGTGAGAAATATTGAAGAAAGGAATCCGCAACGTCAAATTCATGAATTCTTTAATTAAAAATCCACTCGCAACGTATCAACAATTAATAGACAAAGCCCAAAAATATATCAGATTGGATGATGAAGTCCAGGCCTTTCATAAGGGGGCAAATCAAAAGTAAAGTCAAAAGTCCGAGAGACGAAGACATGAAGGAGATTAGAGGAGTTACCCCATCTAGTGAAAGAGGGACGGACATAGTAAGTATAAGAATTACACTCCGTTAAGTGACTCACGAACTCATATTCTGATGTGGATAAAAAAATAATAAAGAAATCAGATGGCCATCTAAGATCAACCCCGAGAAAATAGAAAAACGAGGCAAGATAAAGTATTATCAGTTTCATGAAGATCATGACCACATAACAGAAGAATGTTAGCAACTAAAGGACGAGATCAAAAGGCTAATAAGGGACAATAACATTTGAAAATTCACAAGGAAGGAAAAAAAAAGAGAAGAGATCTAAGCCCTAGGAAACAACCCCTAATAGAGAATCCGTAGGGTTCATACATGTAATAATAAAAGGACCTGGCGAGGGGTAGGGGAAGTGAGCAGATTATAGACATAATTACCGGTGATAAGTGAGAATGGGATTGCCTTCCTCCCTGAAAGGGAAAAATATTAGGAAAACAAGAAGAGGCCACAAGGCAGTTTTCACCAGGTCAGATCATAAGACGGCTTTCGATAGACCATTCGAGTGTTGGTCCCACTAATTAAGGCCACAAGGTAATTTTTTCCAAGTCAGGTCACAAGGCGGTTTCTGCCAGACTATTCGGGCGTTCATTTTTGTCAGGCCAAATCACAAGGCCAGTTCTCCCAAGTACTACGCTTCGAGAGGAAAGACAGAATATCACTAACTAGGATGCCTTCATTTTTCAGAGCCTCCCTCAACAGAATGATAATGGTCGGGCCATGGATGGGGCCATCAGAGGAGGAGTTAGAGGTAGAACTCTCGCTAGGGGAAAGGGAAGAAGAAGTATTCCTGTTCATATTGAAGGAAGCAAAAATTACCATAAGAAAAATAAGACTGTAAAAAGTAGAAATGGGAAGAAAGTTATTGCAGAGCAAGCTTCTCTAAAAGGTTGTAGAAGAGAGCAAAAATAGTACTTAGGAGAGACAAAGGGCTTTTATAGGACGATTTTGATAGCAGACTTTAAATGCGGCATAATGACCATTCCATTCATCATTGAAAGGCTAGATAGGCGAAATAGCGTGAGCAATAAGAAAAAATCTTAAGGGGCTACGTGCCCCCGACCTCGATGAGAGGTATCTCTTTCGAATCTAAAGAATCGATAACTAGCGGGGGAACCTCTGATACTACATAACAACCGTCCAAAGTAAGCCGTGAGCTGTCACCACAGAATAGGGCTACTTGGCAAGTATCTCGCAAATAAGAAACGCTAACCAGCACGAGGAAAGGAAGACCTAAACAACTTAACATTCGGTTCACCATTAGAGGACTCGCCCTTCCTTCAACAAGGTAAGTCTCGACACGAAGTTACTTTTAACAAACATAATCCAGCGTATACTCATTGCACCTATAATCGCGGGATTTCTAACTTATTAGCTGGCAATACCCCCTATCATGCAAACGGCTGCATCATCGCTAGATTATCAGGAAATTCTATATTATCACAATCTTTCTATAGTATAAAAGGAGAATAATTATAAAGATAAAAGTACGTTATTCTCTAACACTAAAATTCTAAGCAATTATTTGCATTCTTTATACTCGTCGATACTGACTTGAGTGTCAGAGTGGCTGCAGTAGGCACCTACCACCACCTTATATTTGTTTCCTTACTAATTTTAGTCAATTACACTACAGTTCTATTTTAACCACGTCATCAATTTAATTTCAATAACATCAATTTTAAACCGAAGTGACCAAATGCTTAACCTAATCCAAATTGTATATGCTATAATCGGGGAACATATATACATAATTTCCCCCTTGAAGAAAATAAATTCCATTCACTTTTTTCAAAAAAAAAAAATAAGAGCACAAATAAGAAATACCAGCCAGTGAAGGAGCCAATAAAAATTTTATTATTTTTAAATAAAATTTTACCAATAATTTAAATAAAGAAAAATTACACTTTTTTATATTAATTATTAAATATTTTAAATACATATATTATTAAGCCCTTTTATTATACATTATAAAAAAATATTTATATTTATACTTATATTTTTTAGATATTTAAAAATTGTGCACGAATTTATATAACCCTCATTTAAAATTAAAAAATTTTAATTTAATTGATTTTTAATTATTTTTAATTTAAAATAATATAATATAATTGTTTTTAGTTTTAAAAAATTAAATTTTTATGTGATTTTATAAAATTTTTTTAATTTTTTAAATAAATTTTATCAAATAAAAAATAAATAATTATTTTACTATCAAAATAAATATTACAATTTTCCAATAAAAATTCCGTATACGGCAACCTTCGCCAACGGGCCCAATCCTCTCCAGGTCCATTTTTAAGTGCAAGGTTAATTTAAGAAGCTGCTGGCTCTTCCTACACGTGTGTGATTTTAACTGATTGTCCAACACTCTTAATCATAATTTGTTTACTTTTTCTTTTATAAATTATCAATTTAAATCAAATTGATAATTTCCCATTCTCAAATTTAAAAAAATGAGTTAAGAAAAAGTTATCTTTTGAATATCTCTTAATTTTAAAAAATATATTAAAATAACTTTAAATTTTAAAAATTTATTAATTAATTATATCATTAATTTTAATAGTTAAATATTATAAAAAATTTTAAAATTATTTCAATATAAAAAAATTAATTAATAAATAATTTTATAAAATTATGAGATCAGTTTAAAATTATATTACTTTTTCAATATAAAAAACTTATTAATGATATTTTAATTTTAAAAAATATATTAAAATGACTCTAAATTTTAAAAATTTATTAATTAATCATATCATTAATTTTAACAATTAAATACTAAAAAAAAATTAAATTATTTTAATATAAAAAATTAATTAATAAATAATTTTATAAAATTATGAAATTAATTATTAAATTTTTACATATTATAAAATATAAATTGTAAAATGTTTAACCGTTAAAACTAATAAAATAATTAATGATGAGATTTGTCAAAAATTTAAAAATATTTTAATACTAATTATGAGATTTATAAACAATTTAAAAATATTTTAATATATTTTTTAAAATTAAAAAATAATTATGAATTTTCTCTACAAAATTTTCCATTTATCAGATTTTTTTTAAAAAAATTACTATTAATTCTTGTATTATTGAAAATTTTATTAATTAATTAATTAATTTTAAAAATTATATTAAAATATTTCTAAAATTTTAAAAAATTTATTAATTATTCTATGTCAATTTTAACTATTAAATATTATAAAAAAAATTTAAAATATTTACGATACGAATGAATTAATTAATAGATATTTTAAAAAAATTAAAAATTAATTAATAAATTTTTTTATATTTTAAAGATTAATAATAAAATACTTAATTATTAAAATTAATTGAATAATTAATTAATATATATTTTAATACTTTTAAAGACTTTGTAATATATTTTATAAAATTGAAAGCCTATAATTTTCTAAAAAGAAAATTAAACCAAAAGTCCACCAAAACAGGAAATCAGTAGATAAAATGGTGTAAGCCTGTAAGGTAGTGCAGTAGTACAAAAGAAAGCAACCACAAGAATGCAAATGTACAGAGAATTGTGGGTGGCTCCAGTGAATTCTTCAATTGGGCAACTGGGATATGATGGGCCAATCACTTTTTCCATTTTATTGGCCAAAAATCTTCGATTTCTCATCACACAATCCCCTGTACACTACACATCAGCCTTACATTCAATCCAACTGCCAAAAATTTGGCACACCACACTCTCTAGCCCATCTATGGCAGCTGAAATGGCCTTGAGATCATCATATTCTTCTTCTGCCACTGCAAGACTCTCTCTTCCACCACCTCCGTCAACTACTTCACCTTCCAAACCCTCTTTCTTTAAACCTCTTTTGAGACCCATCTCTGTTTCACTCCCAACTTCAACTACCATCTCTTTCTTGGCTGTCTTCTCTCCTCATGAAGCCAAAGCTTTCACTCTTTCCAAAGACCAGATTGTCTCCTCTCTCACTGAAGTAAGAACTTCATCTTTCTTTCTGTAATAATTAGCTTCTGTACTTTATACCCATTCCTTCAAATTAGTTCTTTTTGAAATTTTGATAGGTGGAGAAGACAATTGATCAGGTTCAGGAAGTGGGTTCAGGTTTTTTTGACACTGCTCAGCGTGTTTTTGGGATTGTTAGTGATGCTTTGAAGCCTGGGGTAGATGCAGCATTGCCAATTGTAAAGCAAGCTGGAGATCAAGCTTTGAAGATCGCTTCTCCTGCAATTTCAGAGGCCTCAAAGAAAGCCCAAGAAGCAATTCAAGGCTCTGGTATTGACACACAGCCAGTTCTTTCTGCTGCTAAGGTTGGACCTTTCAATTTTTCTGCTTCATTCTTTTTCCCCATTAATTATGGAGTGTGTTTTGTTGCTTTGAAGAATTGGGCTTTACAAGCATGTATGGAAATTGATGTCAATTTCATTGCCCTACTTGAAATTGTATCAAATCAGTAATAGAACATGCCTTAGGTTTTGAAATGATTGGTTTGTGAATTGTTATTTGAATTGATTTAATTGCAATGGGTTATCCCAAGAATTAGAAAAGGAATGATTATAGTAGTGATTATTGACTGAATAATTAAACTGCCCACATTGGATAACTGTTGCAATTCTAATCTGTTTGCTTTTGGTATCATTGTGTTGGACTTGTGAATACTTCAAAATGAATTGAGTTAATGAACTGTAAAGAATCTAAAAGGCCTGTTTTGTTTTACCCATAACTGTATTTTGCTTTGGACCATTTTAATAGTGTTGGTTTTTTTTTCATCTTCAACATGTTATAAAAACAAGCTGTTTAAGAATTTGATGAATAATCTCATGTCAATTCCAATTTGTAGTCATTGAGATCTAATATTTATGCCTTCATTCATAAAATGTATGACCCCTTTGAACGCAGACAGTGGCTGATGCTGCACAACAGACCACCAAGGTAATTGAAGAGGTGAAACCTGCAGCTTCTTCAACTGTTGAAACCATTATGTCAGCAGATCCTGTTGTGATTGTAGGAAGTGCTGGAGCAATTTTTCTTGCATATCTGCTCTTTCCTCCCATATGGTCCGTCATCTCCTTTAGCTTCCGCGGTTACAAAGGTGAATTCTAATGTTTCTCTTCATGCAGGGAGGCTTGTGTTGCTTCCACCCACAGATATAAACAAGTGATAATGAAGTAATTATATTTAGGGCACCATTGTATTTCTTTGAACATTTCAGTCTTTGGTTTAGTATTGAATATAAGACTTTATTTCATTTTCCTTCTGGTTTAGACTTTTCAAGTTTATACAAGAGGAAGTTACAGGATAATTGGAAACTAATAGTATGAAGTGGGGCTAACCCATGTGTTCTTGTGACCCTGTAGGGGATCTCACTCCTGCTCAAACCCTTGATCTAGTGTCTGAAAAAAATTATGTTATGATCGACATTCGTTCAGAGAAGGACAAGGACAAGGCTGGCATCCCCCGCCTTCCCTCCAATGCGAAGAACAGGATGATCGCAATTCCGTGAGTATAATCTGTTTGCCTCAGTTCATTTTTGTGACACAACTGAAAAGTCAAGAATGTTAAGACTATGACTGCAAGAAAATTTAGAAGATAAGAGGATATATGATGACAATAGCCATTTTTAGAAGCACTTGTCTAAACCTTTCTTTTATTAGACATACAATTATAATCTTGATAGTAATATTTTTTTAAAAAAAAGATGCAAAAGTTATTGTCATTCTATTTCTAGTTTCCCTAACTAGACAAGCAGTTAGATTGTGAATGCTGGAAATTATCCGGAGACTAAGCAATGCGATAAAAGGTTAAGAATCCTCCATGGTTGTGTGCAACTTGGAATTTTTTACTACCATTGCCTGTTCTTTTATGCTTGTTTATTAAAATATAGATCAGCATTTTTCATTTTCTAAGTTATCGTTACCTCTAATGTTTCAGTTTGGAAGAGCTACCAAGCAAGTTGAGAAGCCTTGTTAGAAATGTGAAGAAAACAGAAGCTGAAATAGTAGCTCTGAAGATTTCATATCTCAAGAAAATCAACAAAGGCTCCAAAATTGTCATCTTGGATTCGTGGGTTCTTTCTACTTGCTTGTCTCCTATGGCTGCTTTATCTCTTTGTTTCTTGTTTTTGCTTGCTTTTGACTTGAATGCCTTGAGATATGCAGGTACTCAGATTCAGCAAAAACAGTTGCCAGAGCACTAACAAGTCTTGGCTTTAAGAACTGCTGGATTGTAGCAGATGGATTTTCTGGAAGCAGAGGATGGTTACAGAGTCGATTAGGCACAGATTCATATAAATTATCTTTTGCTGAGGTTCTCTCACCATCTAGAATAATTCCTGGAGCAGCCAGATCAACAAATGTTAAATTGCTTCCTGGAGCTGATTAAAATTTTTTTGCCTTATCCAGATCACTGAACAGAAATGATTGGATGTGCATTCTCAGTTTAGAATAGTAAATCAAATTTTCTTCCCTTGTATTTCATTTGTTGCCTTCATTCTATTGCTTGTTTCAATCAGATAACACCATCAAGGAAGCTGAATACAGCACCATCAAGCAAAGAGATATGGCCTCTCTTTGAGTATGAATAGAGATATGCGACGAGAAAAGTTCACCAAGCAGAGAATTTGAACTCCCGCTTGTCTGCATTAAAAACTAGGGTAAATTATCGTTTAGTCCCTCTAATTTAATAAAATATTTACTTTAGTCTCTATATTTTTAAAAATCTATAATTTAATTTTTTATATTTAAAAAAATTATAAAATAATCTCTGCCGTCAAATTTTCAATTAGCCTTCCATTTATTTTAATGAAAATAACTAAACTACCATTTAAATAAAAAAAAATTCAATTAAACACTATTTTTCACTTCCAAATTAATCCATCTCACTACCTCTTTTTCCTTTAATCCTCGTCCTTCTCCTTCTCAGCCCATCTCACTTTCAAAACATTTAAATACATATTATTTTTAATAAATAAGACTAACTTTTATAAATTAGTATAATATTAAAAATTAAAAATATAATATAAATCTTAGTAATTTGATTAATAATAAAATTTATTTATATTATTCAAAAATTTTAATTTAAAATTTTATAATTTATAAGAGAAATCGGGTCTTTTTATTCTTATTATAACTTTGATGATCACTGTAAAAAAATTTAAAAATAATATATATCTCTTAACCATAATATAAATGTATAATTAGAGTTGGCGCAACTCCGGTTCCGACCAGTTTAGCCATATTTTAATAAAAAATGGACGCCAATATTGACTTCAACATTATCACATACGGCCATTACCATATTTACAAAATTCAGAATTAAGAAGCTTGAAGAATAAAAAGTTGCACAAATTTTTTTATTTGAAAACTTAAAAAAAAAAAAAAAAGGAAAAGGAAGAATGGGCCACTGTTTTTCTCTGTGGAGAATGTAGACAAGCGCAAAATCTTCACAGAACCGCCCCTTCCCTTTTGGTTTCTGCAGCTATCGGAGGCGGAACGTTCGCAGAGCCAGAGAGGGAGATAGAGCTGCGATTTTTACCAAGTTGGAAATTGAAATTACGGTTTTTGTCTGAAGATTTGATTATCTATGGCTTCCTTTCTGCTCTCTAACCCTATTCTTTCCTCTCCTTTCCTCCCTCAGAAACTGTAAGCTTCCTCTCTCTCATTATCTCCAATTCTTTTGTATCCTTGAGGTTGGCTCTTTGATTATTCAATTGGATAATTCGAATCTTTTTTAGCTTTTGCATCTCCTAGTTTCTTTTTTTTGTTACTAATTTTGAAGATTTAGCTATTGAAATTGTTTTCCCCTCGTCTGTGCAGCACTAAATTTGAACAAAACACAAGTAATAGGATAACGCTATGTAGCCCAATTTCGAGAAGCCCCAGAACCCTTACCAGCGTTAGGTGTGCAGCGGATGTAACATATGGAGGTATGACTTGTTTCTTATGTATAATTTTTAGATTTTGTTTTCACTTGAGCTTTTTTTTTTTTTTCCTTGTCATTCTATGTCAATTAGTTTTGCTTCCATAATAAATAAGAAGAAAAGGAGCATATATAGAATTTGACTTAAGATAAATCAATAATGTGATGGAAATTTGTTTTTGTTGTTTGTTTTTGGATGGTCATTCAAGGAAAGAATTATCAAGGGTATTCCAATTATCTAACTTAGAAAAACGTGTCCATATAAAGTATGTTTATTTGTGAACTTGGTTTGTTCAATAAATATATGAAAAAGAATATCGTTTCTATTAGAAGTTGATTTAAAGATGTGTGCATTTCAGGTTTGCTGCTACCTAGTTGTTTCTGTTGGGTTCATTGCTTGGTAACCTTTTTGTTTTTTCGGTTGGGTATGAAAGCAATCCCTCCTGGAGTTTGTCCATTTCAGAATTTAAGCTTGTGAACTACTTAGATCCTTCTGGAATGTAACACATTTAGAGTATCAGCTTAGGACAATCATAAAATTGGAGTTGGGTTATTCTACAGTTTCATCTAATTAATTCTTGTGAAGACATATGTTCAAAAAGAAAAAAAAATTGTAATACTTTCTTATATGAAGCTTAAAAGCCTAAGATTTATTTTATTTTATTTTTTTATTTTTTTGTGTATTCAACAATAAGTGAAGCAATCTTAGAGTGAGAAAAGGATGAGCCTCAACAGTTAGTTGAATAGCATTCTATCCCTTGTGCATCCTGTCATTTCTCTCATTCTCAGTTCAACACATTGGGATTGGGAAAGGCCTTTGCAAATATACTAATATAGCAAATTATAGTATTAGATTATATTTCAGAAAAAACAAGAGATGAAAGCAACTAAAGATTCATCACTTTCTTGCAAAATAGAACAAGTTTACCTTTGGTGGAGCCACACACCTGTAATTTCATGCACTAAAATCAAAAGAAAATAATAGTATGTCAAGTATCAGCGTAAATACTTGTGATAAATGTTAATGGGTGATATTGACAGCCTATTATTCCTCATTTTCACATTATTATGTGCTGTATACTCGTGTCTGTAATCATCTCTGATTTTGCTGTGCTAGAACTACCTTCTTATATGTGTTGGGCTTTTTTTTTTTCAGGTAATATCCCAAAGTTTCCTCGAATGAATGTTTGGGATCCTTATAGGCGTCTTGGTATCAGTCCTTATGCTTCTGAGGAGGAAATTTGGTCATCAAGGAATTTTCTCTTAGAGCAATATGCTGGTCATGAGAGAAGTGAAGAATCGATAGAGGCTGCCTTTGAGAAGTTGTTGATGACCAGCTTTAGAGAACGGAAGAAAACAAAGATTAATTTGAAAACCAGGCTAAAGAAGAAAGTGGAAGAATCTCCACCTTGGATCAAGAATTTGCTCAATTTTGTGGAACTTCCTCCAGTTGAAGTTATTTTTAGAAGATTGTTCCTCTTTGCATTCATGGGTGGCTGGAGTGTCATGAATTCTGCTGAAGGTGGACCTGCTTTTCAGGTTTGTTTCACCTGTCTCTTTTCTTTCTTCTGATTGTATTGGTGAACCTTCCATATAAACATTTATGTGTATACTTGCAACATCCTTACTGGTGAAGGCACAATATTCTTGTGAAGTTAAGAGTTAGCGTAGGACACAGGTTATGCATTGTAAACATTGCTATGATAAGTGAATGGAACAACGAATTAGGCTTCACACAGAAAGTTCCAGAGGTAAGACACCTAGGATAAAGTTACATGATTGCATCACAAAACTCAAGAGAGCAATTGCAGGGATGGTTGAACACATGTCAGTCTCAATCGAAAAAAAAAAAGAAGCATACCAATTTAAATTGGTTTTTGATTTGGCTTTTAGTAAAGCAGTTCATTTGGTTAGTATTTTTAGAGAATAACAGTTCTCTGGTTCGGTTTGATTTTCAAGATTGAAAAACTGAAATAACCAAACAAAGCTATAGTGCTATACACATTCAATGCTGCATTGTTTTTGAACAAGCCATATATACCCCTGTTATTGAAACCACTTTACACTTTCTCAATTGCCCTTCCTCAAGTCTCCGAGGTCCAGAGGCTGTAGAGATAAAGACCCTAGAGAATCCACACCTATAGGCTATCATTCCTCAATCACCTTTTTCCTTTCCAAAGACTCCGTCATGTCACCTTTCCTCATGTCTCACTGTCTCACCTCACAATTTGTATAAAAAACATAGAATCTCATGCATAAGGGGTGTCCAAGTCATCCATCATCCTTTCTCACAAGTCACAAGGTCGCCATCACCCTTCATCGGTGTTGTAGCATTCAATCATCCATCCATGCCATTCATTGTCGTTGCATCCCTCAGTGCCCTTCATTGACAAAGTCAATGCCCTCATCTCATGCTGCTCATGTCTCCACAATGTCTCATCTCACACATTTCTGTCCTGTAGTCCTTGTCATTGTCGTAGTCACTGGGTTGAGAACAACACACCTCGTTCCTCTCCTGAGCTGTGTTTGGTGTGTAATTGATTTGAGGATTTTGTAAATTTGAGTATTATTAATTAAAAGACATGTAATTGATTTTACTGCCGCGTGATTTGTGAATTTTTAGATTTTTTTTAAAAAAATTGTTGTTGGCTGCTTGTTGTGGGATTGTGGGACTAAATTTCAAAGTACGCCACTGTCATTCATGGCAAAGTTGATCCACTGTGGAATTGTTTGAAGCTGTTGGGAATTCTGGATAGAGAAGGAAGTGAACCGTCAGCATTTTCTTGGTGGAAGTATACTCAAAGCTGACAAACTGAGCCAAACAGATGCTTTGTCAAAAGAAAAAAAAAGAGATGCGGTTTAGTTTTTCTATCATTTTGTTTTGGTTAGGTTTCCATTTCATAGTATTTCAGTATTTATGATTTGTTTTGAGTGTAAACTGACCGATTGCACACTCCTAAATTTTAGGAAATATTATTGAATTATAACTAAATTGTGGAGCACTACTCCTATTTTGGACTCCCAAAGAGAACTAAAAGAAATAGTAGTCCTAAGCCAAATAGATTAAAATTAAGAATTCAAAATGAAAATAAGGTATCCTAAAAAGGAGCAAAACCAAATATTACAAAATTAGATGTACTCTATAAAGATAAAATTTTGCAAGTTTCTTGCTTATCTAAACAAGAAGCCCTAATTAAGTTACATGCTAAGCTTGTCATCATTTTATGTATATTTTTGTTTGTACTATGCATATAGGAAAAGTATGTAGGGATGTGATAATGGAAAGTCACGCCTGTCACTAGAGCTGCACTTAATAACCTCGATTTTGAGTTTTACTCCACCACATCAAACATTACTTATGGGACTGTTCGAAAATAAGACAAATATAGGAATATGTAGTACATTGCTTGCCTCCTCATTCTTTATTTTAAACTATATTATTTCTCATGCAGGTGGCGGTATCTTTAGCAGCTTGCATATATTTCCTCAACGAGAAAACGAACAACTTAGGCAGAGCTTTTGTTATTGGGTGAGTTCATGAATAAAAAGAATGGAAGCTGCAGTTGCCTAACGGCCCCCTTCTATTTTTCCCCCAATTTTCTTCTCTCTCTCATCTGTTTTATTACCTAAATGTATCTTTCATGTGTTGCAGTCTTGGATCTCTTGCAGCTGGGTGGGTATGCGGCTCTATATTTGTTCCCATGATTCCCACAGTTCTAATACATCCAACTTGGACACTCGAACTCCTTACTTCATTGGTAGCGTATGTTTTCTTGTTTGTGGCATGTACTTTCCTCAAGTGAATGACAACCGTGTCTCACTAATGCTGGGAGTTGTATTGAAGTTTATATATTCATTTTAATCATCCTTTTGTTTTACCCCATGTTATGTAGGATTTCAATTCAATTCAATTTTGTAGGAAGCTCAATCTCCTTTTAAGAGAAAAAAAAAATAGAAATTATGCATGATATCAAATTTTAGTTGAATTCTTTTCTCACAAATAATTGTTTCCAAACAAAGAGAGGTATTTTGAATGCCATGAATTTGAGAATTCTATGCTGCACTTCTTTTTGAATCCTTTCTGCCTCCCATGTTTTGATTTTTATTGAATCTTTTTTTATAAATTCCTTTGAGAACTTTTCACTTTGTTCTTCTAGTGATGGTAAATAATAATTTTTTATTATTTAAAAAGAAGAAAATATCCTTTTAAGATATTTAGAAGTTTTAAAGATAAAATTTTCTCAATTGACCATATAGCGAGTTAAAATTAAAAATTTTTAAAAGTTACTAAAACTTTTATTTTAAAAACACTCTTATTCAAATATAGTTTCAAGGTTTTCAAATGTCGAAAAACCTTTCATTACCTTACAAAATCTCCACCCCAATAAAGACTACTGGCATTGAACTGCAAGCCATGCACAGAAAAGTTTAGAGGCTTGGCATTATCATTAGAGGCTTCTGGACCACAGTCTGGTAACCTGTGACCTGATGGCTAGCAATACGAGCCAACCACGAAATAACCAGATTTCCAGCATGCTTGGCATTCAAATTGAGTGCTAGAAAAGTATTTAAAAAACAAAAAAACCTACTCTTTAAAAAACAACTCACCATTGTGTATCCATGCGAGCTTTAGAGACTAAGCTAAGCTAAGCTAAGCTTTGATGGGGCAAAATTTATCTCTTTGATAATTATAAAACCTGACCCAGATGCAACAATTGATAATTGGCAGATAATTAAATTTGGGAAATAAATTAATCTTTATATGAATTCACAAGGGTCTTAATCAAGAAACCTAATATATCTAAAGAACTAAAATATTAATAACTAAAAACCAAAAGAAGAAAGAGAAGTTCAAGGGCAGTAATCTTTGTAGCAAGTGGTATGGCATTGAAGATTCCTTCTGGTGCAACAACTAGTTGAGTAAACAAGGATTACAAAAGCAAGAAGACATGCATTCATTACAGCCAAACTTCTCCATTCAATCTTAATATTCTCTAAAACTCCTCTCTTACATGATTTGCAGTCAAAGCAAAGCTTGTCTCCTGTATTCCTCCATCTGCTGCAGTCTCTATCTTCCACTTGTGGCCCTGATTCTGGCATTATCCAGAACGTTGCATTCTTGAACCCAAATCCGCAATATCTTGGCGGCTTGCAGCAACCGGACTGAGAAATCGGTAAAATCACCATTCTCAAATATCAACAATATATATGGTTTCATCTCTAAAATTAAACTGCTGGTGAGTGAGTTGTTGGTTAATTTTAAGAAATCTCAAATTACATATGAAGAGCACAGTAATAAAGAAATAATTAATTAATCAAATTAAAATTAACAGGAAATTAATAAAAACAAAATATGTACCTGAACTGGAGAGAATTGCTGCTTATAATAATCATAAGCATCTTGATTAATATCAAGACCAAGATTCTTGCAGACCTGAGCATCAACCAAACAACTCCTAATCTCTTCCCAATTCTTCCCTTGTTCAAATTGATTTCGCAGCCAATTGGAGTAATCTCCAACTCTATACTCCTTAAACCCTAACCCTGACAAAGCCTTCCCTGCATTTTCATTCGTAACCACAAATGCGAAGGCCATGTAAGCCATCAGACCAATCACCATCACAAACGCCACAAACGAATACATCCAAAGGAAAATGATGAGCCTCCAGAACGAACCCATTAGCCCTATCAAAGCCATAACGAATGTGAACACTCCTATTATCATGAACGGATTCTGCAGGACTTTCTGGCAGTCGGAGCCGCTGTGTTGACGGAGGTAGAGGGAGGAGCTAAGGGTGGCGATGGCAAACATCATCAGCATTATATTCAGCATGAAAAAGATGCAATTTGTTAGGCGAAGCATGACGATGACCTTGATGAATGGTTGGTAAGGGTTTTAATTTGGCGCGATGGTTTTTAGTTATCAACTGTTACGTAGCGATGGATTAAGGCTACGCACCAGTTTCCTGATCTCTCTAATTGATTTTTGAGATTAATTTAGGTCTTAATGTTTTTGCCTTTGTTTACTCAAGTTTGGTACGAATATGCCTTTTTCTGGTTAGATTTGTTCGTGATTTTAGCTCCTAACATCTCATCTCATCTCATCACAAATACTTGTGGTCTATCATAAAACTCGCTCTTAAATTATTAATTATTTTATATAAAATATGTCATAAATGGTAATTTTAATAGGCTAGATATATCATGATTTATATAAAAAAAATCTCCAATAATATGTTAATACTCATATTTCGGTTCAAATCAAAAAAATCAATCGAACCAAATTAATTTGAAAATTCAATTTGATTTTTTATTTTAGAAATTTCAATTATTTTAGTTCAGTTCAGTTTTGATCAGAAAAAAATTGAAGAAATCGAACCGAATCGATTAGTAATAATAATATATTATTTTCAATAATATAGAGAGATTAGATCATATTAAGATTAAAAATATTCTAATTAGATTTTAAAATACTAAAAATAAAATAAAAAATAAAAAATTATTAAAAATTCAAATTAATTAAATCTAACCGAATCTAATCGAATCAGACCAATTTAATTCAATTTAATTTCTAACTAAAATTGATTCGATTTGATTTTTATAAATACTAAAATTTTAATTTGTATTTAATTCAATTCAATTTAATTTTAAATCAAACTGATCGAATGTCCATACGAATCATTTTGTGCTAAGACAAGACAACCTAAACAAATATAGTGACTGTCAAATCACATGCAAACCAACAAGTTTTTTATAGTTATGTAAGTATGATGAAAAAACAAGTCTTATAAAAAATCATTAATATTTATAATGAATATTTAAATAAAAAAAGAAATGATGTCTCACAATTAAAAGCCGCAGAACATTAGCTAGGCTACAATAAATTAAAAGAAATTGATTAAATAATCCTACAAATCAAAAGAATGATATATAGTACAATCAAGCAAAATGGTTTCTTTGCCAATTATATCTCCTATCAAGAGAATTGTTCCTCTTGGCACAGGAACCAATGGAGAAGACAACAAGAATGAAGAGGATGATACAGATCAAGAATATAGCCAGAATCCTCCACTGCTTCCTTATGCTGGCTACAACCCCAGCTTTGCATGAATTGCAGTTGTAGCATAGCTGCTTCGGGTCGTTACTCCACGTCTTACAGTCACTGTCATCCACCGGCGGCAGCCCATATTTCGCCACCGTCCACGTGGTCCCATTCCTATATTGATATCCACAACCCGTCGGCGGGTTGCAGCAACCACCCTGGAAAAAAGAAATACAATCATTCAAAAACTAATCAGAATCAAATCATTCAAAAGAAAATAAAAATGGCTAGAAATTGAGGAAGTGCGTGCCTGTATAGCAGAAAATTTCTGCTTCGAGAAATCGTTTTGGTTATTATCACAAACTTTAGCTTCAATCAAACAACTCCTGAGGACATCCCAATTCTTCCCTTTAACAAAGTGATTCTGCAACCAATGCGAGTAATCTCCAAGCCTGTACTTCTTAAACCCTTTATCAGACAAGGCCTGACCCGCAGTCTCATTGGTGACGACGAAAGCGAAAATCGTGAACACCACGAGGCCGACCATCATCAAAAACAAGAGAATCAGATAAAGCCATAACAAACAATTGTTCCTACAGCATGAACCAATCAACCCTAGGAAAGAAACTAGAAGCATAAAGACACCCAGTATGAACAGCGGGTTCTCAAGCGATTTTTGGCAGGCGGTGGCGGAAGCATGCACGTGAATGTACATGCCGCCGGAGATGACGGCGAGGCTAACTAGGAGGAAGATGGTGTTGAGGAGTGCGACGATAGTGTTGCTTACCCGAACCATGGCGTCGACGATTGTAAGAGAAGATCAAGAAGAAGGTTACTTATATTTAGGGTTTCGGTTTGCTAATTAGAATTAGATTTGATTTCGGAATGCGAAAACGTAAAAGACATAATGTCATGGCGCTGCTTACGCGGTGAATGGTGCCAGCTGTCTACCGAGAAAGGTTTCCACGTCAGATTTACATTCAGAGAATACTACCACGCGCGGGGCGTACAAGTAATTTTCACACTCAATTAATAAAAATTTAAAATTTTATATTAATGGGTAAATCTCAATATATTTTAGATAATTTTTTTATTTTTTAATTACATATCAAAATTCTATTAACTGGATGCATTCATCCAAATACGTCGTAGATTTTTCGGCATTATCTTGAATTTGCATTAAAGCTGATTGGTCCAATGCATCAAAACGTCGCCCTTTGAGTGTTTGCTTAATTTGTTTTTTTTTTTTTTTTCCTATTTAGGAGAAAATCAGACTAACCGTAAGGGAAAATTTTTACCTATATATACTTTAATTTTTAATACTATTAATTAAAATTTAAAAAACACGTTTTATAATAAAAATCATTTTAAAGTCTAAATTTAAATTCATGTCAAATTAGTATTACATATTATTTTACCGTTAGTAAAAAGACGACAAAATAGCATATCCATTTAAATTTAATGACGTAGTAATTTTAAAATAATTTAAAATATTTAAATTAATATTTAATATATAAATTAATATTAAAATAAAAGAAAAAATAAATCCTTCATGTTTACTCTTATCATTACTCTCTTCTCTCTATTTCATTTCTTTAAAATCCTTAATCCCCAAATTAGAGAGAAATAAGTTCACAATCTGAAACAAACGAGATGATTGGAGGAAGGAGGGACATGAATGCATGGCATATAAGTAATTATCAATTGGAGGAGCCACTGTTCAGCCTCCTCTTTCTTTTCTTTCTTTTCTTCCTCTACGTCGTTCACGGTTAGAAACTCTATTTTGTCGTTATTAATAAATATAATTTTAATTTTAATTCGGATAGTAAAAATTATAATTTTAATTCGGATAGTAAAAATTAGTAGTTGAATTTTTCGTTATTAATAAATATTATAATTTAATAATAATATTTTTATTATAATTAATACATTATGTATTATATATATAATTGTTGGAATAAGTTCATCTAAATTGCATGATGTAAAATATTTAAAAAATAATTTAAAATTATAAGTAATAATATTCAATTATATATAATTTAAGAAATATTTAAATTTAATTTTTATAATAAAAATGGAAAAATACTAATGATAAATTATATAATATAATTCATACAAAAAATTATGTATTTTTTACTCTATAAACGATAATAAAATAAAAAAAAATATGTAGTGATTTAATTTACCTAACAAAACAAATGATTAATACTATTAATTATTTAAATTATATTTTTTATTTTTCATTTATTATGGTTAGACTCGAGATGAAAAATTCATATAAATATATATACTTTTTGTGAGTAAAAAACAACAAACGATTGTTATTGTTAACAGTTTGGGTGGCGATAGCCTTGAAAACTCATGTTTGTGGTTCACAAGGTCAAATCCCATTACTGGTTTGGTTTGAAATTAGGATCAAACCAAATGAGTTGATAATTTACTGAATACCCATTCAGTTCAAACCGGTTTATACCATTCCCCATAATTTACTGACATTGTTTACATGTGTAACATCAATTTGATTATATAAAAAATGTACAAAGAAATATTTTGAATATATAAATTTACAAAAAAGTTTAACATACAAATGAAAAAAACAAGAAATTATAGAAATTATACATGTATCAGTAAATGATAATATAAAAATAATTACATTGTTAGGAATTAAAAAGGTATTTTTAAGTTTGAACTTAATTTTTAAAATAATAATAATTAAATCCTTTTAATAAATGAATCAAAACTCTAGTAGTTGAGTTATACTGTTCGTAATTCGGACTTTTACGATTATTTGTCTCTCATTTTGTGATTTTTTTATCAATTTGTGATTTTTTTATCAATTCTTCCGTAAACCGCCGCCCTATACTCTATTGTATCTTCAATTTATAATTCAACTATTATTTTGATTAATTAAATATTTATTTAATAAAAAATAAAATTTAAAGCTAAAATAAATACACAAAACTTTTATTTGATTAGATAAATTAATACCTTATCTTGATTAATTTCTGGCAAATCATATTGCATCTTGAAAGTAAAATGCTCGAACCAGATCATGTCATCGTCTCAAGAAATGTTGGTGTTTTGTCTTACATGTTATTCTGACTCACCGTTGTTCCAACACTGGCTAGCGATTCCTCATATTGTTCCAAAGTGTTGGTGGTGACACTATTCCCCATTTCTACTGTATTGCCTGTGAGCAGGATCCTCTTCTATACCCATCAAGCAACTTGAACTCTGAAACTCAATTGTTGAGATGTCACAACTGATGGGTTTTCTTGAACGTCGTTTAATGATTCAGCTGCTGTATCAAAACTCTGTGAATCAAAAGGAGAAGACATATCATCCCGGTCAAGAAAACGCCATCATCAACACTTTAGCTCCAAACTCCATTACCATTTGCAGTACTGTTATTGGTTGGCTTTCTTGAAATTTGTTTGATTCAATTTCTAAGCGCCTGTTTGACAGGAAGCCATGAGTAGCGTCATCAAGAAGGCTATACTTCCTCTTCTAGGGGTTGAATCTATTTCTGCTACTCATCTTCAGTTGACAAAGCACATGATAATCACTAGTATATTTGACACCTCAAGATCCAAACTGTACTCAATCAAGTGTCAACAACGATCTTGGTCCAATTTTGATGGGTTTCTGTGACTGAATCTTTTCTTGTAGGCTGCTAAACCGCCAACGAGAATGACTGATCTTTACTCGCCATGCCAAGTACCCCATCAGCACCGATCTTGCGATTAATTCTAGAACCGCCGGTAGTTTTCTTGTTTAACTTTGAAAAGAAGAAAACATCCTCACTGACATTCAATTTGTTTTTCTGCCATAGCTCCCATGGCTCTTATGTGCCGTACAAGAAATTAAAAGAAAGAATAACCACTGCAGTGAAGGAGATTGGTTCTTTCTTGAGATCTACTCAACAAAAAAGGAAAAAACAACCACAATAACTCACCCCTAATCACCATTTTAAAGGCTTAAATATAAATTAAAATATAGAGAACTTAACAAAATAAACTTTAAATGATATAAAACAAACTAACGAGATGCAAAACCTAGGAGCTATAAATTTAATTGGCCATAGCTTCTGAAAGTTAACTTTTTTTTTTAGCAGGCAGTAGTGTTTCTTTTTTTCTTGGAATCTATTAACCGAAAGAATAAGATTTTCAATCCTTTTTTATGGCAATTCAAAGAGAAGAAAGAATTTTCTTTCTTTAGTACAAGATATAAGTACAGTATCTGCAAGCTATGAATTTTCCTGTGTGTTTTTATTTGTGATAAATATCTCCTGGCTTTGGGTTCCAGGTTCTCAACGAAATATATGAACAAGCTTACCTTTGGTGCAGTGTTTCTTCTTTCTTGAATCTATTAACAAAAAGAATGGGATTTTCAATCCTTTTTATGGCAATTAAAAAAAAAAGAACAATTCAAAAAAGAAAAGAAATAGATACAGTTCTTACGAGTTACAAATTTTTCTTGGCATTTTTTTCTTTATGATATCAATTTAAGAAAGAAGAAAAAATATTTCTTGGCTTTGGGAACAACTTACCTCTGCTGCAGCGTCAACCCTTAAAGTACCTTTAAAGTGCATAACTCTATTCTTTTCGAGACCACCACCTAATATTATTGGTCCACGTACTATAAATTAAAAAGATTTTAGGAGCAAATGATCGCCATAAATATAAAACGTTATTGCTAATTATCATGCATAAATTTATAATTATCAAGTTAATATATTAGCTTTACATTTTTTTTTTATCAAAGATATTAGCTTTATGATTATATATTTAAAATAATAATAATTCTCCATCTTGCTGTGTCTGCCACTGAAGTAGAGACTGAGATTCGAGCTAGGTGTTGAACTCAATCACCTAACCAGTCAATCTTAGGGGCATTATTTTCAAAATCTATGATTGAGCTACTGTAAATATGACATCCCACGTCCAGCGGTGATAAGATAAAATTGAAATTTATATAATAGTTATTAAAAATTCCTTATTCATCACTGAGAAAAACAGCAAACAAATCATATTTGGAATTGCAATAACATTTTACATTCCCTTACATCTCAATTGCTCAATCAAGGAATTAAAATCAGAAAGAGAAGATCCACCTTCTTCAGTAGCTTTGCTTGCCATTTCTGCAAGACTTTTTGCTCTGCATCTCATTTCCTTTGTTTCTTCACTGGCCATAAGATGTGTCATTGCTTTCTTTATGGCTTCTTTCTTCACACTATCACCTACTATTCTTGCCCACTGTTGTACACCAACAGCAACTCCAATCCTCAGAACCTGTGTCACCAACTTTTCATTATAAAACTGCTCTGCATATAGTGGCCATGTGACCATTGGAACTCCTGCAGAAATTGCTTCAAGCGTAGAGTTCCATCCACAGTGAGTCACAAAACCCCCCACTGCTTCATGTTCAAGAATCAACACTTGTGGTGCCCAGCCTCTTATGATTAGTCCCTTGCCTTTCATTCTTTCCTCAAATCCTTCAGGCAACCACACTTCATTGTTCTTGTTTTCCCTCACTGCCCAAATGAATTGCTGCCCAGAATCTTCAAGAGCCATTGCAATCTCAAGAAGCTGTGAAGCAGGAAAATTAGCAAGACTTCCAAAACATATATAAACAACCGAGTTGGGTTCCTTTGAATCAAGCCACTGCAAACACTTATTTTTATCCATGGAAGATTCTTTTCCTCTCTTTGCCTTATCTTCAATGTTTGTGTTCCAAAGGGAAATTGGCCCAATATGCCACGTCTTTGCACCCAAGACATTCCTGTAATAATCAGCATAAGTAGGCTCAAGCTCGTAGAAGCTGTTGACAAGAACCCCAAAACTTTTAAGCTCAGCTTCTTTCACTTCCCTATAGAAATTGGAGAAGACAATTTCTTCTTTCACAAAGTCCGGCAGTTGATTTCTTGTCAACTTGATCTCGCCTGGAAAATTGGGGATAATGAAAGGATCTGAATCAGATGATACCCTTTTGTAAGGCTGATACAATCTCAAACACTGTGCAGCACATAAAGAGAAGAAACAAGTTGCAGCAAAAACGATCCTTGGAATTCCAAACTTGGATGCAACTTGAGACGACCATGGAAAGAAACTATCTGCAATTAGACAATTGGGTCGATACTCTTTCAAAAGATCTTCGAGTGGATGAGCAAGCAAGGTGGTGGCCATAAAGAAATTTAAACCCATTTCAGGTGAAGTAGTCAAGTCCAATCGCTCACATCCTTCTGGTAATCCAGCCTCCACACAAGGGAATTGGATGACTAGAACATCAATTTTGTGACCCAGAAGTCTGTTTCTCTCAATGGATTTGGATAAAAGAGGGGCGTTTACTGGGGTTGTGATTATGCTTACTTTGAGACCTCGAGAAGCAAAGAGTTTGGCCGTGTCTATGAGGGGAATAGAGTGGCCTTCAGCCATGAATGGGAAGAAGAAAATATGAAGAAGGCCGTGTCTCTTTTCAACGTCCATTAGATCTCGCGAAGATGAGCAACTGAGGGGAAAGAAATCTAAAATTTTGGGTTGAGCTGCATAACTTCTGATCTTAGGGTTCCATGTGAAGGATTATATGCTACTGTTTTATCGCCATTCCGTCTCATTATGTGTATTGACTTTGTTTATTAACTTACACCAAGGACAAATTTTTTCATTAATTTTTTAATTATATTTATTATAAAAAGATTAAATTTTATTAAATATTAAAAAATATTTTAAAAATAAAATTAAATTAAATTAAAAAAATATAGAATGAAAGAAGTATAATATTTATTTATGTAATAATTAATTAGAAAATTTTATTATTTAATTCTTAAATATTATTATTATTAATAAATTAATCTTTGCATTTTTAAAATTTATTAAAAATTTCTTATTTTATATCTGTTTATTGTATAGTCCTTTCACCTAATTTAATTTCATCGTCCATTAAAATTCGATGCAAACTAAGAACTCCCTTTGATTGCTTTTTATCTTTATCTAAACTCAATTTCTAAAATTAAAGTGATAATAAAAAAATAAAAAATATAAAATTTAAATAAAATAACACAATTCAATTCTAATAAAAAAAAATTCAAACCACATATTTAATCACATCCAAATATAAATTCTCAATCTTTCAATCTCACAAAATAATATAATTTAAATACAAAATCTCTTAATACTTCAATACGCATGTATAAACATAAAATTCACATTTCAATTTTTAAAATAATCTTATAAAATTTATCAAATTGCAACATACAATGATAATGAAAGCATCGAGCGAGAAAGAGATAATTGATAGGGATTCGAGTGAGACTAATGCAACAAAAAATACTCACAAATATTTAATTTTAATAGTTGTGTAATTATTGGTGGAGATTGAGAATACAGTCGATTAAAAAGAAGAAGAAAAGTCGAAAAAGATCATAGGAATAAATCTCCCGTTAGAAGAAAGAAATAAGAAAAAAAATAAAAAGATAGCGACTTCAGTTGAAATATGTGATATCACATAGGAAAGAAAGAGAAAAAGAACAAGAAATATGTGGTTTCACAAAGGAAAGAAAGAGATTCACATAGGAAAGAAAGAGAAAAAGAACAAGAAGAACGTTGTGGCTTCAAAATAAGAATGAAGAAGGTTATTATTTTTAGATATCGCGTTAATTGAGAGTGATAAGGGTAAAATTGAAATTTTAAAGTATTCTCTTTTTTTATATCTTTTTAATAAAAAATAGATAGAATGACTTGATTTTTAAATTTAATTATCTAACAACGTTTTAATATATTTTTTAAATATTTGTTAATAATGATAAAATTTAAAAATTAAATAATAAATTTTCATAATAATTATATCAAATAAATTGCTGGGAATAATATAGTTACAAGAACATGCTCTCCACTATTAAATTTAAAGATGTTTGTGTGACACTCTAATTTTTTTTTTTTTTATGAAACTAATATTTACTGTTATTTTTAGAAATGAAATAAATTTTATGGAAATTTGAATATAAAATTTAACTAAGATTGGAGTTTAAAATGTAAGTATTGAAATTTTAGGTGTAAAATAAAAGTTTGAAAAAGTTAAAAATTAAAGTGATTTTTCAAAAAAGGATCAAAATGAAATTTGATTTAAAATTGGACGTTAGCTTCCCATTCTTGCAAGCTTGCCACGGTGATGTCCTATTCTCCACAATAAATAGAAAAAAAAAAATGAAAGAGAGGAAGAATCGCGGAAGTGAAAGAGAAAAATGGGAAAAAGAAAAAGCAGGAAAAAAACAAAGGAAAAGAAGAATGAGAAATAAGATGGCCGGATTTTATGTCCTTCCGGTGATGGATTGCCGGAATTAGGAAGCAAAGGGGAGAGAGACAGAGGAGAGAGTGAAGTGAGAAGGAGTGCAGAAATCCATCTAAGCAAAAATAAATTGATAAATTCTGATTGGTAGAATATATAAACACTTGGGCTAAGAAGTTTCCTATAAATAAAATGTTATCCTAATTAATTTATTTAAATTATTAATATAAATAACAGCGTTTAAGAAAACATTAATTGAATTACGATTTTTCCTCTATTTATTTTTTTATTTTTCGTTATTTTCAAAATATTATCAATTCATTTGCTAAATTTATTTTTTTAATCATTTTAATTATCTATGTATTTCAATTATGTTGGATCTCAAAACAATATATCTTACAGTATAATTAATAAATGTGAGACATCGAATTATAATTTTTAATTTTATTATAATTACATTCTATATTTTTTTTAATTAAAATTTAATATTTTAAAATTACTCTAATTATATTATTATAAACAGGATCTGTATCTCCAACTAATTTTCATATAAATTCTAGACTTCTAGTAATCATGTTTTATATAATTTAATCTTGATTATTTCAAATTAGAATTTGGTTGTTTTAAATTATTTAAGATGCAATACTTTAATCTTAAAATACAACAGAATTTATATGAATTGTTATAATATTATTTAATAATTAAATATATTATTATTTGTTTAATATTACCAAAAATAAATTATATCTTTTTTCTCTATTTGATATATAATTTTTTTTTAAAAAAAATTAAATTCTATCAATAAAATTCAATTCATTTCTGAAAAAAATTCAATTATTTAGAATCAATTTGAATATAATAAAATTTAATTAAACTCTTTTATACTAGATAAATTAATAATATAATTCAAATTAATTTAATTTATTCATATTTTTATTATTTTTAAATAAAACATAAATATTTATTTTATAAATAATAATCATTTTTATCACATTCATCGAAAATTTATTATTAATATTTTTGTGACACTTAAAGTCTGAAGTTTACATAATTTTTTATAATTAAAAATATAAAAATTATTTTTTAAAATTAATAAAATAATATAATAAATTTTTTCAAATTTAGCATCTTAAAGAACGATTTTAAGAAATAATAATACTTTAAATAATTATTAATTAAATAAAAAAAATAGCCCTGAATACAGAGATTAACTCCTAACTTTATTTGGAAAAGGAAAAATTATTAACACCTTAACTTGTGGTATGGCAGGCCTGTGTGAGGATCGGAAGCTTAATCAACAAGTTTGAGAGACGAACCCACTTCTCACCTAGCCCTGGTTTGATTCAAATGCTTTGATTTTCAAAAAGGTAAAAAAAAAAAATTCAACTAAACATATAAAATTTTAAAACTGCCTGAAAATTTAAAATTATTTGAGCTCCATATTTTATGAGAAAATATTTTTAGCATTTGAGACATTCAAATAATTTAATTAATAAAAAATATTTTTCTAATTAAAGAACAAATCAAGTCATTTTAAAAAAAAATAAAAAAAAGTGAAAGTCATTTTTTTAAAAGCACTTTTAAACTCTTATTAAAACTTATATATATAAATTTTTTAATAAATATTATTTTTAAATTAAAATTAAGTAATAAAAAATAAATTATCTTATTGAAAAATATTTTTGACGAAAATATTTTTTAAATACAAGTTATTTTTTCTAAATAAATAGAATTTTAGTTAAGTTATTTCCAACCAAACAAGTTTCTAGTCTAAAATCGGTCATTATACCTTTGTTACAGCATCACATTATGCTCGTGGGTAGATTCTTTCACATGTTGGTTATAACTGTGGCGTTTATGTTCTGTAAGAAACCAAGATGATGTGGATGCTATTATGCTAGATATTGATGGAAACCCAAACAAGTCAAAACTAGGAGCTAATGCTATCCTTGGCGTCTCTCTGAGCATTTGTCGAGCAGGTGGTGGAGCAAAAGGATTGCCAAAGGAGCTTGTTATGCCAGTTCCTGCTTTCAATGTCACAAATGGAGGTAATCATGCTGGAAATAATTTAGCTATGCAAGAATTTATGACACTTCAGCCTCATGCGCCGAGGCCCTCCTTATGGGGTAGTGAAGGTTAGCAAGCTAGTGCTTTCACCTCTATTCTCTTTTACTGGAATCATGTACTTCGACTGGCTTTTAATTTGTAAACAGAGTATGTGCCTACGTTGGTTCCTGGCTTCAATCAACTTTCAATAAGACCTTAGAAAATCTAGAGAAATTTTGGCAGAGAGTCTATGTAGATGTCAATTAAAAACCCCATTTTCTCAAAATCTTGAAAGAAACAAGTGTGCCTCTGAATAAGGAGAAATTTTATAATTCCATTATTATTTGTAAATTTATGTGCGTGAGAATGTATTTGCCAAATGGAACTCAATTAAATTTTAATTACATTGCATTTGCGCAAATGGTTTTTGGTGTGACATCAAAGTAGTTGGGGAATTAAACCCTAAAATATGAAAAAATTATCAAAAGAAAGAAAATAGAAAATGAAATTTCATTATCCTTTTGAGTATATATTTTTTCACTTATTTTAAGAGTAAGACTATAATGACCTTAACAAATAAGGCATTGAGATATTATCAAACTCCAATATCATTCATTTGGAAAGAAGACATTCCTAATAACAGCACAGGATGAGTGGAACTACCAAAAATCAAAGGAAATGTTAACCAGAAAAAAATATATAGAATAAGATAAACTTAGATTAAGGAAAATGGAAAATTAATTGAAAAGGGAAACCTGTAAAAGTTAAATAATTAAACTAACTGGAGACCTGATGATACAATTAGTACAATTTCACATGCAAAATTGTGTCAACTATAATGCTGATATCCTCACAAGATAGCAGGATATTTGCAGTTGAAAGCAAGCTATTACAGGCATATTCACAATGAAGCTTGAATCAAATGAGGGAACAGCCATGCATTCTACTGATAATAAGAACTAAGCACTAATGGCTGGACCTGCATATGCTCCTTGACGCATATAAAGATCGTCTGGCGTTGCTATCTCTGCAAGCCATGCATAGTCCTCTTCTTTTCCATCACTAAAATCAATTGTATTTCCTGTAGCTGCAGGATAACATGTTCAATAAGCTACCCAACATCTATCATGTTGCTCATACTAGAAATTTGAATGACATATGCATTTCAACCAACATATGCAGCATTGATGAAGATTTACTTGCAGAGAACTAAAAAAGATAGTAAATACAAAGACAAGAATACTTACAACATGCGGAATAAGGGTAATCATGGTAGTAAGTACATTTCCTGCCTGCATCTTCATTGTAAGATGGTGTAAGAATGTCAAGCACAGCACAAGGGGTGACTGCAGTGAAACAATGGAGATTCCCCCCACTTTTTGGATACAAGACTGATGTCCCACATGGAGCTGTCAAAACTTTATCAACTGCCAACTTTGCCAACTTTACTGCCAAATATATATATTATTGTCACAAGTGTGCGCCATTTTTTAACTTCAAATTTTGCAACAGCCACTCCTGCTGCTAATGGCACATAAATTTTTTTACCATTTTTAAGATAAATTTGACAACACAAAACCAAACAACCGCCATCATTCATAACAACTATGGTTGAGACATACTCATAACGAAGAGCCTAGTACAGGTCAGGCAAGAAAAATCAATATCCTGTAATGTTCATCCAGCAATTCCACAATTTTAAACAAAACAATCATCCAACTGACCAAATTCCTTTACATACATTGCCAAACTACAAATGGATATAAAGTTTCACAATAAAAGGGACTGCTTTAGGCTGCACATTACCAATTTACCATGCTCTAGCGACAAGGCCAACAGTAGGAATAGTCACGTTATTTGTGGATTTCTTTCATTAGGTGGTATTTGGTTCATGGGAGGTCAAGAAACTGTCAGGGGAATCTGCATAATCTTTTTCTGTTTACTCAGGAAAATCTAAGATTACCCATTTCCTCACATTGCATCTGCTTGGAATATCAGACAATATGTCTGGATATTGTGCCTTAATAGTTAATATCTTTTTTAAAAAAAAAAAAATTGGGTTCACAAAAACCTGCAAGAAAAATTTTGAGTGTCATATACTGCCATAGTTCTCTTTATCCCTAATTCCTCTCATGAGGACCTTAACAAAATTAATATACTTTCTTCTACTTCTATGTCTAGAATGTAATGTAGAATTGTAGATGTTATATAGCTTTGATTAGGACAGAAATATGCACCAAGTTTTGGTCTCTATTGTTTTATCATCAGTAAGTGTTGTCTCCAATTTATCACAAGTATGATTGTTGCTGCCAAGTTGGGTTTTGCTTTCTTTCTTTGTTTATTTCTTTCTTTTGCTGCTTGCTAGACAATTGACATGATGCAGATGATAGTTTTCCCCTTCTTGAATTGATGATAAAGTTCTGCAAATGTATCAATAGTGAATTCCATATTATTGCAAGAATCAATACCTTAGTTTCACATTTAACCAATCATAAGGGAATGATACTTCTGCTTTCACAAAGAACACCATTCCACTAAAAATCATTAAAAAGGCAAACTGAATGTTGCCCTGAATGCATACATAATTCAGAAGATGAACAAAACATAGTGAGTATACCAATTTTTTCCACTGGATCAAACAAAACAACATTTGACACGTAGATATCATATTAGTCATAAAGCAATTCCAAAGTAAAGTGCCATCTGTGAACCATGCACCAACCAACGTAGTAGAACAACCACCAGAAATAAGTTTACATAAAATATTACACTATGCTGCTTCTGAACAATAATAGTCCCAAAAAGTGGCTCCATTTTTTATTTTTTCTTTTTGCAACAAAACAGAAGAACTTGCTGTGTTATTGCACGGAACTATTGTGGAATGGCTAGACAACATTATTGGTCTAGTCCACCAGGAGCAGAACCAGAAAATTTTTATTTGGTTTGTAGTGCAACTGTAGTGCATCAATAAACCACGCATATGCACACGCCTGTGCACACACGCAAGCACATACATAAAAATAGAGTGCATAAACATATATTAAATAAGAATAACACAATATCAAACTATAATAAAGTTTTTACCGGTTAAAATAATATAAAAAAACTTCAATAATAATTATAAATTTTAACATAGTTATAATTTTGATTAGTATATAATTTCATAATATAAGTTTTATTATTTTTAGAAAATATAAACAAGTTTGTATTAAAGTATTATACCAAAAAAAACTTATATAAAATTCATAGACCTGAAAGCCATAAAATAAATATAAACGCTAAATAGCCAAATATATGGCATAACAGCAAAAGATTAAAAATAATAATTACTATTAAAATTGAAGAGATGATAAAATAGATTAGTAAAATAACAAAGTAAACATCCAAAATTTTCATGAGAATTGAGACATTTAGATTTTTCTAACTATACAGAAAAATAAAATTTTTTTAATCTGAATTACATAAAGAAGTGCAAGCTAAACAAGAGGGAAGATAGTGAAAATTTTATATTTTAAGAGCGAAGATAGAGAAAAAAATTTTTCAAAAATCTCATTTGATCTAAGTTATATGATATGAAATTATTAGATTAAATTGTATTTAGTTTTCAAATAATAACCACCAATCAAATTATAATTTATAAACACAAAAGTGTTTGAATAATTAATTTTTAGTTGAGCTTTTGTACTCATTTAGTGACAATCAAATTATTATATGCTTCAATTAAATCATAATAATTGAATTATAAATTATTAGGAGCCAATTAAAAATTTGAGGAGCTAATGAAAATTTTATTTTACATATTTAAGATTTTTTATAAATATTTGGAGGGGCTAATAAAAAATTTTGAGAGACTAATTAATAAAAAATAAAATAAAATTCATTATAACTATTAAAAATTCTAACAAAATTTTTTTTTTCTTTTTTGGGGAGGGGGAGGGGGAGGGAAAGGCTTCCCCTTGCCACCACCTAATTCTGCCAACTGTGGTCCACTCAGTTCCCAGTGGGAAAAAAGGTAAATACTCAATGATCAACATCTGTTTGGTCATCATGGAAATGTATATGTACTACTCCATCTGAGTAGAAGAAACGTGATCCAAATTTGAATAAGAAATTCACTGGTTCCAACTGACAGTTAACAAAGGAAAATGATGCAGTTCCATAAAATGTTCCACAAAATGAAACCAACATCAACAAGTAGAATATGAATATAGTTTTTGGATACATTAGACTTTGCTTAGAATTTAAAATAAATCTAGGACTTAAAAGAGAAAACAATTACGGCCACCACCCAAATAACAGAAGAGGGTCTTAACTTTACAGTCTAGCGTTAGAGCACACCAACTATTTCAAATAAAAATAGTTACTGCAGGAAGATCAAGACCATAGGAATAAATAATTAGAAGTTAGCAGTTCCTTTCATTTTGTGGAACTCAGTTTGTGATGTCAGAAGTTGGAAAAGCAAGTCAGAAAGTTCAAACCTGGTGGATAACCGGATCCCTTGTTTTCGTTGATGCAGGTAGGTTCGACCCAATCATAAGCTTTCACATGCAAGGAGCCATAGAGAACTTTGCTGAAAACAGTCATGCCAGGATGATCATGGAGTGGAATAACTGAGGAAGTAGGAAAGCAGAATATACACATCTGCATGAACAGTTACTTTCATATCAAGCAGTTTTGAACAGCTAGAACCCATATTTCATATGTGATTATCATATTATGTGTCCACATAAAAGAGCTGCTTAAAAATTATTAATATAAAATTTCAAGCCAATTTTTGCTTCTCAACATACATGCACCATGGACATCCACCCAAAAAAAAAAAATTCTAGAACGTGAAAGGGAAATGACAGGGAAAAAACACCATGTATCATTAAAGTTGAGCACGCTAAGTAATAAGTATGTTATAAAATGTCAAGTTTTAAAACTTAGACATGGATGGCTGTCTGATAATATTCCAGACTGAGGGCCATTGTAACAAGCTTAAAAGCAAATCAAATTCCATCTGGAAGATGGAAAAGCTCACCGTAAAACTATCACACTCGTAAATATCTATGTACGTAATTGGTTGTGCCCATCGAACTGCCCGACTTAACCTGTTCAGTCCAAAAAAGCCATGCCCTCGATCATCATCCGGATTTTCCTCTTTAAGCCCTACATCAGCAGGCTGAACTGTGTCTGCAGAACAGCAATAGGTAATGATGTATCAAAGCCACAAAGGCAGCATAAGTAAATCAGTAATATGACTTTATCATACTTCTGAAAAAGCAAAAAATCCCCAATTCCATCTTGTTATTAAAAGTTGCTAAGGAGGAACTGGTTCCAGTATATAAAATTCAGGAAAAACAAGGGATAAATGATATGTGATAATTCATAGTTATGCATTGTCTCCTATTTAAAATTAAAATCATAGATGGTGATAAAATTAAAAGCTGAAAATGGATAAGTGTCATTGGCTTGATAATTTGATTCCCTGCTATCAAGCATTTCTGGAGTGCGTATTATGATCGAGTTAGAATGTTCTTTTTGCAATAAATCAGAAGAAACCATATCTCATTTGACCAAAACGGCATTAAAGGAAAAAAAAAAGAAAAAGGAAATTTGTTTCCCAATTGAAATAAAACCCAAAAATTGACAAAAGATTCATTTCCCAATTTCAGGCTTAAAACATAGCAAACACTTTGAATTTCCACATAATTTAAGAAACACACCCAAGAATTGAGCCTAGCAGACACAAATCAATAAAAAAGGCAAAAAAGAAAAATACCCAAAAGAGAGCAGAGCTTGTGGATAGCAGAGGAAGAAGAATGAATTCCTGAAGGCGTGAAGGTGGTTGTGCAGAGATCGTAAATAGCATGAACCTTAGAAGAGGAGCTTTGCTCCACCATGTTAACGTGGCTCCTGAAACACACAGAGAAAAGCGGGTTGTTTCTGGCTTCTAAAACAATCCTCCTGGCCTTATCAGTTGTTTGGTGTAATTATGAAAACATTTTGGCAATGAATGAGAATATTGAAGAAATAGAGGTTAAACTATATAAATTTCAGATTTTGTTGGACCAAATGTGATTGCTTGTTTAGCTGTTTGTTTCTGTGCCAGTGGAATTTGGAATCTCCATAGACAGCCACGATGTGCAACCAGCAGCGAGCCAGTATGGGCATATTGCTTATGAAAATTATTAAGAGTTTTGATTTTTTTTCAATCTTAAAATAATATATGAATATTTTAATTATCTCATAATTTTTTTCTCCTTTACTTTTTCATAAAATGTAATTTCTTTTTATTAATTTTCTAATTATAATTACATTATATTTTATTAAATATTTAAAATAAAATAAAATTATAATAGTTTAAAAATAAATAATAATTTTAAAATAATTAAAAAAATAAATAGAAATTATGAGAGAAATTGAATACATATCTAATTTTATTTAATAATTTGTAAAAAAAATTAAGAGTATCTTATATTTTTTAATGTCTATGTTCCATCATGAAGAAAAACATTTATTTTTTATCTTAAATAAATTAAATAAGATCAAATAAATTGAAAATACATAATTATCCTGATAAATAATAGTTTTATTTGGGTTACAATGATAGTTTAAGAGCAATTTTAGATCAATTTAATATTTTTTAATTTCATAGTATAGTTTAGGAATAAATTTGATATTTTAACTTAAAGTTTTTTATTTTAAAATATTTTTAAACCTTAAAAACTTTATTAATTTAAAATATTTTTCTCGAATAAAGACTAAGGAAATATCACACTTTTCTCTAAATTTTTTCTTGCTTTTGGGAGCATGTCTCCTTCAGTCTACTCCATGTTGGGAACATCCTCATTTCTTTCAATCCGGAGTGTGGGTCTCCCTCCCCTCCCCACCTCCATATGTTTTCTTTTGATTTCTTTTCGTGTTTTATTCTTTATTTTTTTTTCTCTTAAATTTTCTTCTATATTTATGGTTATATGTGAGGATTTCTTTGATATGCTTTTATTTTTTATTTTATGGTATTTATTGTGGTTCTTTCCTTACATACAAGTTAGAAGACTCGCAGATTGGATTCTTATCCATATTGTCCTTCTTTGTAAAAAAAGAAAATATGAAAACGACTCGCGAAATAATACTTGAAAAGCGCAATTAGATCGCCAAAGAGTATATTTCCACCACTTTTATTAGTGAACTTAATTTGTGGAGTTGTTATTGACTCGAACAATGGAATATATAACTACATGCATCTATGGGTCGGATTTAATGATTTACCATTATATGATTTTCTTTTCTTTGCTTGTTTTGATTGATTAGATAAGCAATTATCTCTTTAGACTTTCTTTAATTTTTTTTTATGATTTTCACAACTAAAAAGATCTTTCAAGTCATGGCTTTTAAGTTTTATGACAGTCGGTTGTAACTGTAAGAAAGAATAGTAATACAGTTTTTTTATCAGATCTGAATTTCGAATCTCGAATCTTCTATTATTTGAATTTCTAGGATTCCTTTAAAAATTTTTTATTAGATCTAAATGCTTATTATATTTATAATTCGATTTTGAATTAAGTAATACACGTTTTGTTTTTTCAACAAAATCCTTTATTTTTTGAGAAAAATATTAAAAGAAGAAAGTGTATTCAACAATGCGCCTTCAATTAATAAAATTAAATATATATTCTTAATTTTCTCATAATTTTTTCAATATTATAAAATAAAATAGATAACGAAAATAAAATTTTCTTTTATTTTCTTAAATAAATTATTGTTTTTTTAGTTTGCATTCTTCTCACGATTTTTCTTCCATTTAAAAGAAATAAAGAATGAAAATAAAAATAATTAGCTCTTATTTTCCTAAAGACAAAAAAGAGGGAAAAAAAAAAGAAAAAAAAAGTGGGAGGGTAACCCACCATTTTCTTAAACCCTAAACAGAATAAATTTATAAAAAGCAGGATAGCGCAAAAACCCTAGTCTCTCCGCCTTCACCCATAGCCAGAAGCTCTTCTGTCCCTTACACTCAAGAGTCAGAGAAAGATTGAAAGAGGAGATATGGGAAGTGATAGCGAAGCAGAGAGGTCGCAGAAGCAGGAGAAGGACAAGAAGAAGATTTTGGCTCTGTCTCCTATCGCCAAGCCCCTTGCTGGTAAAAAGCTCTGCAAAAGAACCCTCAAGTTAGTTCGCCAAGGTACATTGATTTACATTTATCAATAGAAAACGTTGCTGCTTTTCGTTCTTGTTTATGAGAAAGAAGATATGTGCTGCTTTTAGTTCTTTCATATTCCCATTATTGATCTGATTAGAGAGTAGAAATTGTTGATGACAGATTGAAACTTCAATGGCCATCTCTTAGCTGATTTTGTTTCTCTGCCTCGTAGTTTAGTACTATTGTAGTTGATACTGGATTATGATTATAGATTTCGATGCATACAACGGTTTTGAGATTATAACAACCATTTGAATCAGAAATGGGCTTTCTTGTCGACTTTTAGGTGAATTCATTATGGTGAGTGTAATTGGTGTGAGTTCTTATCTATATATTTATTTACTAGTTGTCGGTGCAATTGATGAATTTGATTTATTTATGCTATGCCTATGATGAAATAATTATATTGTTCTTCCAGCTGCTGAACACAAATGCTTGAAGAGAGGTGTGAAAGAGGTGGTTAAAAGCATTCGGCGTGGTCATAAAGGGTCAGTTTTTCTATACATCATGGATTTTTGAAGCACTCTCACAATACATTTAGTTCTTTAAACTCAACTCATATTGTTTTTGTTTCTTCGCATTATTGTACAAATTGGTTTCATGGATTTCTATTATAGAATACCTCGCCAAATTTCATGATATTTGTTTTTTAAAATTGAAGAAAAATAAGACTTGGAATGTATTATTGGCTATATCAGTGTCAGTTATGCAATTTCATTTCTTAAGAGATTTTTGGTAAGGATGTGGATGTTTTGGTAAATTTTATTTCTGTTTTCTTGTTTGCTATTTCACTGCATTAATAGTCTCTTTGTCATATATGGGCTGCATTTTTAATACATCTTAGTTATGCCCTGATGGTTGGATCCTAATCATAAAGTTGTAATTTATATATCTAGTTGATTTATTCATAGAATAGCTTGATTTTAAAATTATGAAATTGCTATTAGAATCTTAACTGGTTTATTGTGTTTATGCAATGCAGGTTATGTGTTATAGCTGGGAATATATCTCCCATAGATGTAATCACTCATGTCCCAATCTTGTGTGAGGAGTCTGACATTCCTTATGTATATGTTCCCTCAAAAGAAGTAAGGGTCTCCCTTTTGCTCTGCATTAGTTTCCTTTTGTGTGGAACTGCATACCTGTTCTTCTTTCTTAATATATCAAGGATGTCGAGTGTATAATATTTCATTTCTACTACTTCTCAATAGCTTTTATGATGTCCCTATTGTTTTATGACAGCATTTTAACATATAACACAAGCTACAGTTTTATCAGTAAATGAGAGGATAAAAATAGCTTATTAGTTATCTAGGCCCAACAGATTTGTTTGAAACCTGAATGTAATTGTATATGCCTTGCCTTGCATTTTTAGTGATGCCTTAATAGCTTGATTAAGTTTGAATTCTCTTTTCCATTATTTTCCAGGTTTTTGATTTGCTAATGTCACTTTTCCAATTTCAGGATCTTGCAAATGCAGGAGCTACCAAGAGACCTACGTGTTGTGTTCTGGTGTTAACCAAGCCTCCTAAGGGAGAACTAGTCCAGGAGGAACAGGAGAAATTGAAGGAAGACTTTTCTCAAGTTGCAGCTGATGTATCTGAACTTAACTCCTCTCTTTTCTAGTGGAGAAAATGGTAGTTATTGTAGTTTGGGTGATGTAATATACAGTTGTTGAAGTGATTTTGTTGCGGTTGGATAATGTAACAAAGCTTTTCTCCCCATCAATGGTAATGATTTTTAGGAAATTATTAAATGCACTGGAATACCACCTCTTTTGTGTCAGTGGTACATCAAGCTAATAGTGTTATAATAAATTATTACATAATTTAGAGTTGCCCACTAAACTTGCACTATCACTAAAGTATTCATACTATTACTTGCGTGAAAGTTTATCAAATTTGAATTTATTAAGTTTTTATTTTGTTTTCTAAAATTATTATTTTATTTAAATACTATTTCCATAGATGGGTTGGTAATTCTAACTTATATAATAGGATATAAATGAATCAAACTAGTCATTAACTATTCAAATTTTAAAATTGAAAACTCTAAATAAGTTGAACTTGATATTAGCTTTTGGGTTTGTTAGTGAAAGTGAGCTGAATTTGAATTCTGTATGCATTTAGTTTGTTAAGATTTTATGTTGGACTTATTTTACTTATAAATTGATTTGTAGATATATTCCTTAAATATAAAGAAATTGAGTTCAAAACATGAATTTGCTCTTGACAGATTGACTACATTCTTAGAATATGCAAATATTCATATTGTTAAAACTTAATAATTTTTTTTTTAAATTTGTGAGATAATGTATATATATATTTATTTAATTAAAATTATTTAATTTTAAATTTATTAATTTTTAAAATACATTATAATATTATTTATCAACCATTTAAAATTAAATCGGTTAAAAACTCAATTCATCTAAACCCTTTTAATAAATAAATCAAAATTAAACTTATTAATGTTTTGGTGGAGTTATACGATCCATTTATACGTGTATATATATAATAATTTTTCATTGTCTTTTTCCCTTTTAATAGTAATGATTGAGATAAAGGTAAATTACCATAATAGCTAGTTTATTTTGAAAACTCGGGAATCAACCCTTTGATTGGTTTATCCCTAAAAATTAAGTCAAACTTGGTCAATTTGTTAAATGATGGGTGGATTAGTTTAATTTTATTTTCACCAAAATCAATATAATAATTAATGTAGCATAATAAATAATCGATTTTTTATCCAAAAAAAAAAAACAAAAAAGATAAAGCTATCAAAATAAATCTAGTAAATGACATGTAGAATAAAAATATAAAAAAAAAATCAAATACAAAACCAAAAAAACACAAAAAAAAATGACAGAACAAGAAGACACTCGTAACAGAAAAAAATCAAAATCCTAATGGAATTTTTGCTTCAATAGAATCACCATCGACCAAAGTGCCTAACTTCAAGTTTTAGCAATTTAAAAAGAAAATGTCTTTCCTAACGCAAGTGAAGTCTGGAACCAATTTTCCACATCCCTAAAATCATATCCTTCATCACCTGCCCTCCCCACTGGTAAGTACACAAGCTCTAGCTTCGTCATATTTGAAAGATGATGGCGATTCGCGGATTTCGTATTCCTTTTCAAATTCTGATAGCCCAAGCCATAGGTTCTGCTATTGTGGCGAAGAATAGTTCAAGAGAAAATGTTAGATAAAGGAGATCTCGCCATGGCAGCATTGTATGGATAATTATCGACGGCAATGACACCTTTTAGAGAGACAAAGAAAGTTGAAGAGATCTCACAAGGGAATTTATGATTTTGAACTAATGGGAAAAGCTTAAAAAGGTAGTTAAAACATTTTCCCTCCATTTACAATAAAAATAAAATTCACAAAATATTTAATTCAATTGATTTTTTTAAAATAATTTTCTTATTTAAAATAAAATAATTCAATTCTTCAAAATTTAAAAAATTATTATTTATACAAAAAGGTTAAAATCATATACGATTTTAAAAAGATTCATTTAAATAAAAGTTCATGAAATTCTAACAGTAAATTTATTAAGAAATGAAAGTAAAAGACCTTTTTACTTATGGTGATGAAAGTAAAAACCTGATAATGGGTTATCAAAAATGCCAATAATAGTCAAGAATGAAACTATAAATAAAAAAAAAAAGCTTAATTTTGCGGGTTGATGAGTTTATAATTTTTGCTCCAGTATTTAATTTAAATTAAAAAAAATCGATTGAATTGAATAAATTTAAAAATTTAATTCGATTTTTTATTTATTTTCATTCAATTTAATTTAATTTTTAATTTTAAAAATTTTAATTATTTTAATTCGATTTAATTTTAATAAAAAAAATTAAAAAAACTACAAACTAATTAGTAATAATAATATATTATTTTTAATAATATAAAAAAATTAAATTATACTAAAATTAAAATATTTTAATTAAATTTTAAAATATTAAAAATAAAATATAAAAAATAAAAAATTTATTAAAATTTAAATCAAATTAAATCAAATCAAATAGATTCAATTTAATTCAATTTCTTATCAAAACTGATTCAATTTAATTTTTATAAATATTAAAATTTTAATTTTTAATTTATTCAAAACTTAAAACCGACAGAATCCTCAGCAACACTTTATTAACAGCAAAATCTTACCAATTATACTCCACATTTGTATGTCCTTTAAATTTTTTTTTTTTTTTAAAGTAACTGTAGAGATAATTATGCTATGGCATTAACACCCAACAAACAGAGCCCTTTACTCTGCACTTGGATGTTCCATATATACAATATTAACCTGAAAACAGCACCGACGACAAGGTTGTGGGGACTGGGGAGCTTTGATTATTGCCTTTCTCCCCTCTCTGGGTAACAATATTAGAACGGCAGAACAACATCAATAACATGTTCGTGTACAACCCACGGTGACAAAAATCATTTTTGGGATGTCAGACCCCTAAACAAGAACACACCTAAACCACCAACTGCTAAAGTTAGAATAACAGGCAAGGCAATAGACTCAACATCTATAGCTCTGTTTATCCTATCTGTTCTCTCTTGGCGAGCCCTCGCTCCCCAATACTCGTGCAGAAGATTGCTCAGATTGTCTAACTGGTGCATGATCTGGCGTTGTGCCCTTGCAATTATTAGAACCTGTTCAGTAATAATCAAACAAATTGTTCGTTAAGGCATTTAAACTCTTAAGTCATGGTTTCTGTTTCAGGCAATGTAACATGGAAAATCAATAGGATTGCACATGTAACTAAAGAAGATATGTTAAAATCAATAGCACATATGAATTTACTTGAGATAAGAGGATCAAAATATATGTATCAAGATAAAGAAATAAATGAAGCTGTTAGCCAAAATTTCTGCTGTTAATTACCCAAGTTTTTGTATTGTACATAGTTAGTCTTTCCTTATTGTTAGTGACTAATAGTAAGTTAAGCCAGTCGGTTATTGAGCTAGTAAAGCTAGCAGGCTTGTGTAGCTCCTCGTGGTTCATGTGAGGTTGCACTCTTCTTCTTGTATATATGTACCGATACAGAGAGTAAATAAATCATCGATCACTTTCCCAATATTCATTTCCAATCCCTATCTCGTAACATGATATCAGAGCTCTGAATTTTTTTTTAATGACTTCCTCTTCTTTTATAGCTGCAGTCACACTTTCTTCTTCCGAAAATAATCTCAATCCCTTAGATGATGCTTCCTTGCCATACTTTCTTCACTATTTTGAGAATCACAATTTTGTGATCTTTCATCTTTGCGGTATCAATAAGAAACAAACAAGGTTTTCTTGATGGTACTGTTCCAAAAACCTCTCTAGAAAGCCCACTGTACCTACCTTGGATTATATGTAACAATCTAATTGTAGCGTGGTTGTTAAGATCTATATCGCCTTCAATTGCATCTACAGTCTTTTCTTTGGAGCATGCAAAGCAAATATGGGATAAGTTGCACCAGAGGTTCTCCCAACCTGATGATTCTCGAATTTGTCATTTTCAACACATGCTTTCTATCACTACTCAAGGTACGAAATTTGTAGATGCGTATTTCACAGAATTAAATAGAATCTTGAAAGAGTTACGGGTGTATAGGCCATTTTCTCACTGTTCTTGTGGCAAATGCAACTCAAATTACTTTCAAAAATTCACTAAAACTATTCAAAAGAATCATGTATTCAAGTTTCTTAATGGATTAAACAAATCTTATCAAGGCTTAAGATCACTGATAATCATAATGCAACCTTTTCCTTCTCTTGATCAAGCATATAACATGGTTCTTAGAGAGAAAACACAAAGATCTTTAACATTACAAACTCAACTGTTTATTGAAGGAGTTGCTATGGCCGTTAAAAGATCAAAATCAGATGTTGTGTGTTTCCACTGTGAAAAGTCTGGACATATAAAGGCTCAGTGTTATAGACTTGTTGGTTTTTCACCAGACTTTAAATTCACTAGATCTAAAGATTTTATTCATAAGGGATCTCTACAAGGGACTGTTCAACAAGTTTCTTCATCTTCTCTCTCAACTGAGAATTCTTTGAATGAGAATTCTTCTCAATTGAGTTTGACCAAAGATCATATCATAAAACCGATGTCTCTTCTCAATGAATTCAATGATTCATCACTCAATTCTCTGCTAGTAGTAATTGCACTCCTTTGTCATCTCAAATTAATATAGCAAGTATGACTGGTCCAGTAGGTTCTTGGATTATTGATACAGGTGCAATTGACCACATTGTGTGTGATTCTTCCTTATTTATTGATTCTAAGCCTATTTCTAAAGCTTTTGTTTCTCTTCCAAATAACCAAAGGGTTCAAGTCTATGCTATTAAAATTGTCAAACTCAATGATTAATTATTCCTCCATGAATGTTCTGTACATTCCGTCAATCAATTGCAATTTGCTTTCTATCAGTAGGTTAATCTCTAATAAGGAAGTGTGTTTTGTGTTTCTGGTTGATATTTGCTTCATTCAGGCCCTCTCCACCTGGAAGACAATTGGATGGGCTAATAAGAAGAATGGTTTATTTTACCTGAAACAACAGGCTCAGATATCTTCCACTGTCTGCTCAGCTATATTGCTCCTTCAATAAGTCTTGTCCTTGCTTTACTTGTCCTAAGGCTAAACAAAGGAGGTTATCCTTTCCTCAACACATTTCAAATATTGTTGCTTATTTTGATTTAGTTCAAATGGATGTTTGGGATCACATTCACAACAAGACATTAATAAGAATCACTACTTTCTCACTATAGTAGATGATTTTTCTAAATATGTTTGGACTTTTTTTATGAAATCAAAGGCAGATGTCTCATTCATTGTTCCACAGTTTTTGCATTATGTTAAAACTCAGTTTCACTCTTCAATTAAATAGATTAGAACGGATATGGATCTGAGTTTTTCCTTAAAACTTATTTTGCTTCTAATGAAATTGTCCATAAGACAAGTTGTGCATATACACCCCAACAGAATGGGATAGTTGAAAAAAAAACATCAGCATTTTCTTAATGTGGCAAGAGCTTTGCTCTTTCATTCTGGTTTGCCAACTTAGTTTTGGGGCTGTGCTATTTTGACTGCTACTTTTCTTATCAACAGAATTCCAATTGTCAAGTGTGGGAATCAAACTCCTTTTCAGCTTCTATTTTATAAATCTTCCCAATATCATCATTTAAAATCTTTTGATTGCTTATGCTTTGTTTCAAATTTAATGGCACATAGAACTAAGTTTGAATCAAGAGCAAAAAAATGTGTTTGTAGGTTATTCTAATGGTGTCAAGGCTATAAACTATATGATCTTGAGACAAAAACATGCTTTATTTCCAAGGATGTGATAGCATGTTTGCAATTCACATTGCTAAGAATCCTGTTATGCATGAGAAAACAAAGCACATTAAAATAGATTGTCATTCCATAAGATCAATTGGAGCAATCAGACCAGAGTACATCAATACTAAGGAACAGCCAGCAAACCTGTTTACCAAAACTCTCCATCTTACTCAATTCAAGCACTTACTAAACAAGTTGAATATTGGAAACATATATGTTCAACTTGAGAGAGAGTATCAAGATAAAGAAATAAATGAAGTTGTTAGTTAGCCAAAATTAATGTTGTTACTGCTGTTATCTATCCAAGTCTTTGTATTGTACATAGTTAGTCTTTCCTCTAATGTTAGTAACTAATGGTAAGTTAAGCCAGTCGGTTATTCAGCTGGTACAGCTGGCAGGCTTGAGTAGCTCCTTGTGATTCATGTGAGGTCACTCTTCTTCTTGTATATATGTACTCATTGATCACTTTCCCAATATTCATCTCCAATCCCTATCTCGTAACAATATGAAGATGCCTACTGCCAACTTTCAGTAGTCTCTTTCACAACCACTTTTCAAAAGTATATCACACTACTAATTGTTCCACCATTTTCCACATGTATTGCTTTTACACTCACTTTGCCGCATTCTATAAGCTCTCTTATTTAAACCAAAAATTCCAACAGCTTCATTCTTAAACTGGAAGTGCACAACAAAACTAGTACTGTTATAACATACCCTGTTCGAAAAAAATTTCATTGCTCTCAATGATTCCCTGTGTAAACATATTACCGGTCTAGATTCAAGAATTATATATATTATTCTGGTTTACAGATGATAAATTAGAACCTCATATCTGCCATATATTTCTATAATTTATTTCAATTTTACTTTTTCCTACAAATAAATTATAGGTTATTTTGAATTAGCTGCTTTACCTCTTCCATCAGGGGCGACTCCCTAGCTAACTGTGATGAAGATGAGGAAGTTGGTAGTAGTGATCCGGCTAATGAACCATTACCCAAACCAGAAACAAAAACAGAAGTGGGTCCAGAGCCATTGCAGGCTTCTGCCTGCATTGCCAAGTTCTGTTGGCTAGCTGAAACCTTCCTGATAGTGAACTTGGAATTCAGTTCCTCAATCCGAGATGTGAACTCATCCATCCTCTCGTTCAGTGTGGCAATCTGTTCAGAGAGTTGAGTAATGATACCCTGAAACATTCCCAATATCAAATAATTGGTCAAAGCTCCATTTAGAAGCAAGTAAGAAGGAAAAGATAACAATAATACAAGAAGAAATGACGAATATAATAAATTAGTACAAGCTTATCCAAGCTTCTCTCTGTGTACCACTAATAAACAAAGGGGGAAATTTTAAATATTTATGTTCTTCCATTATTTCAAACATAGTGTTGAACAAATAGACCACTAGAATAGATCTAAATACTTCTTGAGGCAGGATCTAAACTAACCTGGTTTGCAACTGTGGCTGGTGAGTCAGGAGTCCTTTCATCAAACCTTCTATTATTAACAGCAAGTCTTGTCAACTTGGATATATTCTTCTCCCGTTGATTTGCATATGAGAGTGATACACTACTGTTAATACGCAAATAAAATTGTCAGAGGAACTAAGTTCCTTAAATTTGTAAATATTAACACGCTAACACATAAGTTGTTTCACTATTCAAAATTCAAGTCATTGCATCATTTGTCCCTAAGAAAGTACACATAAATTAGGGAAAAAATAGTAGAATTTTAAAGGCATCATCAGTTGAATTAAAAGATAAATGGTTCCAATGGCCAAAATATTGTGTTAAACAAATCATATACAGGGCAATGCTACCCACATAGAGGTCTGGTTATTTACCCCCTGACCTTTCTTTCGATTTTCTTTTTCATTTTCCCAAACTGTATGAAGGATAAATTATCAAAATTGGATCAGAAAAATAGAGTACCGGCTCAGATACTTATTTCTCCTATCTGCAGAAGCTCGAGAAAGGGCTTCTTTAGGGCTAGAAACCAAATCATCATCTATGCTGAGCTTTGTCTTCAGATCATCTGGTAATGCCTGCAGATTGATAGGATAAGGACCACAAAGCACAAATTGGGTAAAGCATAATTAAGAATGAGAACCATACCATAACATCGTTGACGAGCTTCTCCAACTGAATCTGCTCTATGTAAGTGCGAGGAACATATGAACCATCCAAGCCTAGCTGCTCAGCCACATATTTAACATACAAGCGATCTCTACCTTGCACCTTTAGTCCAGGAATAACATCAGTTTACACAGTGCTAAGGCTTGAAAATTAGATCAAAATTATGCACCATCGATGGACTACGCAATACGCATAGTATTCTAACAAAAAATATAAACTGCTAGTCACCAGATAACATGGACAATTTCCTGTAACTGTCCAACCGACGGACCAAATATACAAGAGGACTGCCAAGTGCCAAATGAAATGATATCTTTGAAGTGACGATATGAGGAAGGCACAAGGAAATTCAGTTTATCACTTTTTGCCACAGCTATTTCAACAAGGTGTATTGACTTGAAATTCAAGAAAGTATGATTATGCTAACAACCATATTTAAGCCAATGCCTGGACTAATGGAAGACCTCCCAAAAGATAAAGGGAAAGGCATTGCTGAGTTGAGAAAAGCTGGAATCAACACACAAGATTGGTGTGGCAATTTTAGAATGGAAGTGACTATTAGAAGGAGAACATATACTTGGATAGAAACTTTATTTTTAAAACAAAAAAAAATTCAATTTGCAAATGCAAAATATCATCAGTTAGCTAAATGCTATAAAGATTAGACTTCCTTCAAATTTGCAACCAATGTCACATATAATAAGTACATGATAGAATTAAATTGTTAGAATCACAAACTGTACTTTATTTGAGCATCTTGCGTGCTACTAATGTCCACATTTCCACTTCTAATCTCTCAATTCAAAGTGTGGGTTAGGTTCCAAGTTTCACTTAAGTTGAATCCACTTTTATTCAGAAAGGGGAAGTAGTTAGTACAATGAACCTTTAAAAAAAAAAAAGAAAGAAAAAGAAGATGTTATGAACAGCAGCACATCTCTAGGTTCCATACTACCTGAACATATTGGCGATTGAGCTGTTCTAACCAGTCTGTTTTCACACACACCCTGCTGTCACTGAAAATGTGGCTACTTCTTTTGAGGATGGTTGCGATTGTGTACCCCAACGCCATTAGCCCTCCTAGAAGGCGCACGCTAACTTCAAAAGTTATTCTAGGTGATATTATGAATGGACTGTCTGTAACCCATTCCTGGTCACAAAATATATAATGGTTAGAACAGGAACCCCAACCTTCAGAGAACCTCTACCATGCTATGATTATTCAACAAAACCCTAAACCATACATCATCACCTCCATAAGTTTAATCAGCTGCTGCAATACAAAATAACTTCAATAACATTTCTGCAGGTGTGCCTTTGCTCTCTTTTTTTTTTCAGTGCAATCAAATGGATTGTGTATGCTCCTTTCAGACTTTAACACATGCGCTATATCCTTCATCATAATGTTTGAACCTTTTTTATGATAGGTTTAAGGATTAATGGAGTTTATCATTATTATAGGAGCTGGAGGAAACAGGTACTATTTGACACTGATAATTCTCATCCAAGCATGAAATTTTAGAACACAAATATAAGTAGGCCTAAAGTTACAATGATCCGACCTCAAACATGAGATTGTACTTTCCGTCCCTATTCCTCATCCTTAGATATGATTGACATGCTTCAGAATCTTCACCAGGTGGTAGAAGATATATGTCATAAGTCTCTTCTTTTGTTTCAGTGTGTTCTTCAGAAATCACAGACTTGATTTGTTCAACTGTAACTGCTCTGGCTGACTGCAATAAAAGAAAGCAGTTAGTGCAAGATTAGAAGAAAAATACCACAGGAAGATGCAAGTAATGAAAAAGAATAATAAGAAGTTTTGGATACAAACACGTATATTTACCTTCAGAATATAAGTAGGGCTCTGAAATCCAGTGAAAGGATTAAACTTGTTAATTATTTTAATATGTGCTGTTTGGAGATCTGGCTCAATAAAAGCCTTGTACATGGGATAAACCTGGGGAAAAATTTAACAAAATACAGATCAAGTAAATGCCTCATAATGAAATGAGGCAACACAATGACAAGCACAGAAAATCATCCATGATGAGACAATTAAAGCACCGTTTCAGAGATTTGGTGAATTATTTCTTCAGGCTCTTGTCCAGCACGTTGAATGTCCCGCAAAACACGTTTGACAAGATCAAAGTGAACTCCACCTGTTATAGATACACGAAGATCTAGCAATGGTCGCAATCTCTCACTTAACGCGTAGATTCCTTCAATAATCACAATGCGGGAACTAGGGACTTCAACAGTCCTGTTGGAAGATTGAGGACAACAAAGAGTTAAAAACTAACATAAGCTAACAATCAAACTTTTGTCCACACTACAGAAAAAACATATTTAAGAGGTGATGGTGGAGGTTGGGGGAGAGAGACATGATGATGATGAATACAAGTAAGGATGCAAAATGAATGGGCAATCAGATCTGTAGAAGTCCGCATGAACTTGAACATCAACTGAAGTACCTGTATTTCTGGCCTTCTCTTAATATGCGCAAAACAATTAAGCCATCAATAACACACCATAAACTTATTTCCTTATTTGTTTCATCCCCCATTCTTCCTCTTCCTTGAATGGGCAGGATAATTGGAGAAGGCGTGAAAACTATGATAAAAGTTTTCATGTCACGAAAAATAGAGAAAGAGTCAAAGAGATAACTACAACCTGTAACCTATGCGAGAGCTAGTCTTGAAGTCATATATTGGAACCTGAACAGCCTTCCCTGCTTTTAAACCATGTATATTATCGAGAAGAGTGTCATAATCCGTCAAACGTGGGTCTGTGGCAAATAATTCACACCAATTAGACTTCTTCCATGTTTCCCTCCTTCATATTCAATCTCCAAATGTAACGATCTATAGATAATTGAAAACTATTCTCAAGAAACAGGAAAGATCTAAGCAAAATATGCATCAACTGATACCCACAAAAGCAAGCACAAGATATTGAAAATATCATGACTTTGAAGCAACCTTATAATCTGCTGTCAGATAATCAGGTAATAGAATATCTGATCCAATACATCCTTCCACAGATAATTGCTCAGTTACAATTACAATTTGACTTATGCTATTATTTTCTTTTGAATGCTTACATAAACAGAAGCATTATGACCCATCCATTGTGTGCTTCCCTATCAACTTTATCACACTATTATTCTACTAAGAGCCTAAACTTTTCCACTTGAAGTAATTGTAAATGGACCTAGACTCCTTTAGTTTAGTAATTTTGTGTTAGAAATAGAACCCAAACATCCAGAGGCTCTGTTCTTTTGGCACGCTTCTTGTACTCTCATCTTGCTTTCTTTTCTCATAGCGGTGTTAATTCTCATCCTTTATATTCCATAAAAGGAAAATTATTCTTTGGCTTTACCACATACTACTACAGGTAGAACCAGGATATCCCTAATCCTATATAACCATGAATACCCTCAAAGAGTAAATCATTACACCTGTCTAAAATGTTTTCACAACACTTCAGAATTTCTGCTAAACACAGTCCAATTTCTAGCTTACTACCAAACTACATAGCAATAAAGCAAACAATACATTGCAAGAAGCTTATTTACCAAAGCCTAGAATTAGCAACTTATACACACCAGCCATATGGTCAGGTCCTTAAAAAACTTGCATATGAATTAGAGTTGCAAGAGAGAGAGAGACAGAGACAGAGAGAGAAATATAGATTACTATGCCTTCTCATTCTTATTTCGTTGTCATATAATTGAGATTAGTACATGCTCAAGCTGAAGACCCATAAATAAATAAATAAACAGGGAGGAGGGGCGAAGAGATAACTATATACAATCAATTTCATCAATTAAATGGATGTCGGAACATTAATACTTATTATCAGTCAGTATCTTACAGTCTTTAACAGGGAAGGACTATTTGATTTTAATCAACCTTCAGCCACTCTTTCTAAAAGGGAATAGTTTTGGAGGAACATAAGCAGCTCTTGCCTTTTAGTATGTTTGAAAGAGCATGGGCATCCATAAAATGGGCACTGGTTTTATTTGACCTTAATATTCAATAAATTAAAAGGGACCAATATACAGAAGAAGTTACTCAGTTAAAGGTTTTAGATGCACACATAAAGCGAAACCAAAAATTCTCATTAATATACAAAAATAAAATGATTGAAAAGGGAATCATTTTGAAGATCATGAGCATCAATAAACTTCATTGACTAAGCAAATAACACTTTCTAACAACTACTATCCGAATTGGATGAACATGAAATTTTACCGTCAAAGTTTCCATCAATGATCCGACTAGAATCATTGTAATTGTCCATGGTAATGACAGCAAGGCTGGGCATAAAGTTGAGCACCTTCTCAGTGAACACAGTCTTTCCAGCTCCAGATGGACCTGCTACTCCTACGAATATTATTCCATCATTCTTTTGTGACAGCAACTGGCATGCACGAATTACTATGAAGAACCCTTTTTCAAATGATAAAGTTTCTTCAATTGGTGCAATCTCATAGCGATCAGAGTCCTTCTTCTTAACCAGCTGCACCTGATCTCTTAAGAGACCAGAACGCCGCCTAGGTGAATCTGCATTATGAGAAGCTTTTTGAGCCATTTAAGAGATGGCGAATAGTTCCTCTCCTATTCTACAGGAAAAAACATATGTTAAAACAATATCTACTACAAGACAGCAATTTAAAATAATAAGTTGCAGATCTCTCCATGTATTAGATTTCAAATAGAGCTAACTGCTAATCAACAAAATAGCAAAAGAGTAAAACAGACAAATTTAAAAGAAGCCATTATGTGTTGGCACATTTACCCCAAAAAAAATAAAAAGGGAAGAAGGGGAGGGGATCACCAGAGGGCCTTAAGGAATCAAACCCAGTAAAGCAATTGAAAAACTTCGATTAAATTGACATCAAAAGACATGAACACCAGTAGAGTCCGAGTAAGTCAGTAGCTAGATTACTTGTTTAAAGTCCCAATATCTCTACTTGAGAATATATAACAATCGTCCACAAAATTTCGGCAAATCAAAATTACCAACTAAAGCAAATTTCTCCCAAAACCAGAATCAGTCAGCTTTCCGGAATACAACGAATTTAAACATCGCTTTTCACACTCAATTTCCTCGAATACTAACAAAATAAAATGAAAAAATGCCGAGAAAGTGCATAATAATAGAAAACATGTAAAGAATACCTTGAATTATTTAGGCTTTTTGTGTTGTATGCTCTGGAAATCGATTATAATAGTGGAAATCTGCAAGGTCTGATACCCGAGAAATTAAAAAATGGAAGGAAGCTTTTGAAACTTTATAGAAGTCGTTAGGAATCCAGCTATAGGACAGAGAGAGAGAGAGAGGAGGCGTGGCGTTTTTTTATAGGTTGGAGTAATGAAGGTGTGTAGAATAGTTTAGGTTATAAGACTAGGGGTTGAGTGGGTCCCATATGTCAACACTATCTTTGGTCAAGTCACTCGCGTGGACACACAGGTTTCGGTGTCATTTGCCTGAGGCTCTAAGCCCTTAATTATCTCTAGATATTTTGTTATTATTATTATTATTATTATTATTATTTCTTAATTAGATAAAATTTGATTTATTTTCCTTTTTATACCTTCTAAGAGATATGTTATTATCTTTTCCATATAGTAATTTTTTAATAGTTTTACAAATATACTCTCAACTCATATGCATTCAAAGTGAAAATTTTCTTAATTTTAAAAAGAATTTAACAATGAAAATTATTTAATTTTAATTGAGTAATATGATTAAAAATATATAAAAAAATGAATAAAATTGGTGGAATTGCAGCTAATGCTTAGATAATAAAAAATATAAGTAAATTATTTAGAAGATATTTTAATAATAAAATATGAATTTATCTTGTCGGTACAATGTTGTTGGATAGTTTAGATATTTGCCAAATCACAACGTTGTACTATTGAGAGGTCTTTTACGATGATCTATAGATAATGCTGGACTGAGAATCTTTTTTTAACTCAACAAGAGATTTTATATGCTCTGATATCAGACAACTTAAGGATTGTGACAGACTCGGTAATCTATGCATCTCAAGCAGGGCGGAAAGAAGGTACGGTAAGGGACATGTGTCATACCGGCGATCGAAAAATACTTGTAAAGGGAATGAAGGTACTGCAGCGGCACAGCCGGTGGTGCTGCAGCGGTGCAGTTGATACCCTATCAAAAGGGAAGCTTCTGGCTCCGCTCCTGATCTCAGGATAATGTCACTGTGAGCTCTGCTGCGTCAATCCCTAAAAGCTTAGTAGTTTTAAAATTTTTTATTTGAATTTTGTGTTTTTGACTTTGTTATGGTTAGTTATTTTTTTTATTTTGCCATCTTAAAATTTCTTGGGTTGATAATGGTTTGATTTGTTAGATTTTGTTTTGATTCTTTGTTAAGAGGGTTTGATATAATATTGTGGATTACATTTTTACCCTTTTGAGTTTTAATGCAATGTTATATATATAATATGATGAAATAATAAGTTTTTATTAAAAAATTTAAGTTTGATTTAAAAAAAACTTTAATATAATCTAATATGATCACTATATAATATTTTTGAAATCATATATTTTACAATAAAAACTTAAAAATTTATAAAATTAACAACAAAATTAAAATTTTAATAAAAATGAAAACAAAATTTTACTTAAATATATTTTAAAGATATTTACCAATATTTAATTTTTTTAGAAGCTTAAAACTTAATTATTTATACATATAGCAAGAAAAAAAACTTTATATTTTATATTAAACATTCCCTTAAAATAAATATTAGAACAATTAAAATTTTAGAAATTAGATGCATGGTTTTATTTAGAAAGAAAAAGTAATTTTCCTTAAATTTAACTTAATTTTTTTATTAATTAATTTTTTAAAATATTTTAAATATTAAAAAATATATAAAAAATAATATTTTTTTTTTTTAAAAAATAAATAAAACCTACCTCATTTGTTTTTAAAAAATAATTTATATTTGAAAAATATTTTCCGTATTAAGAATTTAATGTTTAACTAGAATTAAATCGAGATAGAATTAGTATAGTGTTTATTCTAAATATTATATAATAAATGTTAATTTTATATATCATTATTAATATTTGTATATTAACTTTATATTATATACTTTCGGTAAATACTAAATTTGTGTTATATAATTAATATTTTTATTAATATATTAGTATTTGATAATCTGAGATCCAGAAATATAGAATTTTACAAGGGTTTTGTGAACTTAGAAAAACTTGGGTCTAGAGTAGGGCAATCCTCCTTTTATCCTTTTCCTTCTCCCTCACGCGAGATGGCCTTTCCGCTATAGATGCACCTACCCCTTGATGCAGTGCCGTATGTCAGGATAACCTCAGGACCCTCCCTGTGTCAGGCGAGCATTTAATTCCCTTCGGCGCGTGCGTGGTCAGAGCTGCGAAATGACTGGACCTGCAGTCTTTTCTTCTCGTGGCCGGGTTTGAGGAAAAAGAACCGAAACCTAGGAGAGGGCTGGATTTGAGGATGAGGTGGGCTGGGCCGGTCTAAGGAGGATGAACGGATTGGGCCTGACTTGCTCGGGGGTTCAAGAGCCTCCTGATTGTGGGATGCTATCATCGGCCCGGTCTCGCAAAGGGATGGAGAAATCCGGCAGTCATCAATATTGAATCAGATATTTATATTGTTTCAATAAATATAATCTCATAAATTAATTTTAATATATTAATTTATGTAAACAATCGAGTGAAAGAATATACTAAGTTTTTATTTGATATGATTTATTTTTATAAAAATACTTAAATAAATTTTTGTAAAATTTTAATTTTTTAAAATAAAATTTTTAAAATTATGCAAAACTTTTATTTAAATAATTGTTTCATTAGTTCTAATTATAAAAATCATAAAATTTTATGACTTATTTAAATATATACACACTCACACACGTAAGAAAACATGAAAAAGTTATGAAAAGAACTTTCTAACGTTTTTAGTCAGTATAATATTCAAATTACATTTATTTTAAATATAATATTTTCTTCACCTGATAATAATTAAAATTATATATAAATATGTATATAAACTTTATTTTTAAAATATAATTTCAAGTTTTCAAACTTTGACAAATAATATATTGAAATTAGATTATATTTATAATAATAAAAATATAATAAAAATTGTTAAAAATATTACAAAAATATCATAATAATTATAATAGAATAAATAATAGCCATTATAACATTTAAAAACTTAAACATCTAGAAATGATATTAAAATAGATAAATTACAATATGGTTTGATGACTTATAATCATTTAATTTTGAAAATTTCAAATATATAAAATCATGAAATACTCGATAAAATCGTATTATTAATTTCATATTCAATTTCATTTTTAACATGATTTCAATTTTATATAATTTTTATTTATTTTAGTGATTTTACTTGATTTTGATTTGTTCTAGTGACTTGAATTATTTATAGCATACTCATATGTATAGAATTATATTTCTTCGTATAAAATTTTTTTTATTAAATTTTATTTAATACGATTTGACTATTAAGTTTGGAGTTTTATTAACTGTAATTTACTCATTAAGTTTTGACCAATTTGTTTGACAAGTTTTGACTATCCAATTTCTGTGAAGTCTTATTGAAAAAGTTTTTTTCTTTCTTTTCTCATGTATCTTTATAAATAAACTTTTTAGAATGAAGTTGCTAAGAAATATTATAGAGAGAGTTTTGTGAGTACATTGGATGTATTTGAGTGATTGTTCTCTATTGTTCTTATACTTTTCTGATTATTAGTGCATTTTTCTCTTCTCCTTCGCCCATTGACATGGGCTTACGCCGAACCATGTAAATATGTGTGTTTTATTTCGTCTTCTCCTATTTTTCTATTTTGTTTATCGTATTTTTATCTAGATAAATATTTTATTTTTGCATTTTATTCTAATAAATTGGTATCAAAGTTTTGCTAATATTTATTTGGATTCTGCTACAGCAACAGCAAAAATTTGATATTAAGAAATTTGAGAGCAATATGAGTTTTGATATGTAGCAAGTTAAGATAAAAGCAACCTTAACGCAAAATTGTTTACAGAAAAGTGCATTTGGGAAAAGATTAGATGCCTTATTCAACAGATGAAGATAAAAAGGTCGAAATTGATGAGAAAGCCTTATTAGCTATTCAATTATAGTTGTCTAATGAAGTTTTACATGAAGTCCTTGATTAGAAGACAACCAAGGATTTATAGGACAAGTTGGAATTTTTGTATATTACAAAGAATCTCACCACCAAACTGATTGCCAAGCACCGTCTATACACCATCTCTAGGGCGGAAAGTACATCAATTAATTCTCACATTGATGACTTCTCTTTTATGCTTTTAGACTTGGCAAATATAGAGATAAAATATAAAGATGAAGATCAGGCTCTTATGTTGCTTTGTTCATTATCTCCATCATATAGGAGCTTTGGAAAAATTTTGATTTATAGCAATAAGTCTTTAAAGTTAGAGGAGGTGGAAGCATCTTTGTATTCAAAAGAGCTCTGTGACAAAAAAACTCTCCCCTAGCCATTCTGACAGTCCAATAGAAGGTTTGATTGTTAAAGAAAGGTCTTCTACAAGGGAGTCCAGCAGTAGTAGTCAACCAAGATCGAAATCAAAGTCGAAGAACAATCAATTGACTTGTAATTATTGTAAGAAGAAATAGTACATTAAAACTGAAAGTTATAAGCTTCAGAACAATAATAAAGAAAAGAATCAGAAAATCGGTGAGCCCACTGAAATCAATGTTGTACGGGATAAGGTAAAAGATAGTGATGTCTACACTGTAATTGAAGATAGTGCCAAATCCAAACAAGGATGGGTCTTAGATTTTGCTTGCTCATTTAATATATGTCTCCATAAAGATTGATTTTCCTCCTTTGAACTTGTAGACAGAGGAGTTGTGCTGATGGATAATGATCATCCTTGTAAGGTTATCGGTATTGGTACTATCAAAATTAGGATGTATGATGGCATGATCATATCATTGACTGATGTAAATTATATTCCTAATATAAGAAAGAATCTCATCTCTTTACTTAGTTTATATAATCTTAGTTGCAGGCTTTCTGGTGTAGGTAGAATTTTGAAGGTTTTAAAGAGTGCTCTAGTTGTGATGAAAGCCAACCAAATTTGTAACGACCCGAAAACCGGACCGCTACCGGCACTAGGATCCAGATCGGCATAAGACCGCCGGGACCCGTAGCAAGCCTACAATGCATCATGTACAGTCGGTATAATCCCAAACATGAACAAACATTTCCATGAAACATTTAAAACTTTACCTTTCACCAGCTTGACCTGTGTATGCACTATGACTGAACTCATAGAACCCCTAGGGTCAGCATACCCTGTGTCAAACTCGGTCCAACACATACATCAACATAAAAATAAAACTCATGCACAAAGGGATTATCCAACTCGGGCCAAGCACAATACTATAACTCTGAACATATTACATAATATCATTTACAACACAACTCTTTTACATCATTACATAGACTTACATTACATCTTGTCCACTACTATTCTATTACACATCATAACCACAGCCATATCCTGATGACTTCCTAAACTACCTCTGGCCCTGCATACCTGGGGTTAGGGGAGAGGGGTGAGCTATAAAGCCCAGTGAGCAGAACTAATAAAAACAGTTTATAATATCATATGCTTTCATGACATGCATCACATCACAAACATATCACATCAAGGATGAACTTGTCATCCATAGCCCTCAACATATCGTAACATGTCCAACTGTGCCAGGGGCGATAAGGCCATGCTTGGTCTTTTCTTACTTAACTCATATCATAACATGTCCAACTATGCCAGGGGCGATTAGGCCACACCTGGTCTTCTCTGTCACATAATATATTGCCAGGGGCAATTAGGCCACACCTGGTCTTTCCATCTCATGTCATACCATGTCATATCATATCATATCATATCGTACTGAGGGCTAGAGAATCATTCAATATTCATCCATATCATCATCATCGTATTATGCAATGCATCATATTCGTGGATTCTAATGCAACAACCTATTACATAACATGGTATTCATGATGCATGAACATGCTTAAAACATTTCATTTCTTTAATATTAAAAGAGTTATGTTCTACTCACCTGTAACTAGCTCTAGGCCGACTCTGAAACGGCTGACACTGCTAAACACCTCGGTTCCTCGGGTCCGATCCTACACAGGTGGACTCCAGTGAGGTGCCAAACATACTCTAAACAACTCATAAACAACTACCCAAAAACCCCCTAAAACATCACTTAAACATGCATAGAAAACACCCAAGAAAGGGCTGGACAGGGCACTTTCGGCGGCCGAAGGTCCCTTCCAGAGACGAAAGTCATGCAGGTTCGGCGGCAAGTTCGGCGGCCGAACCCTCTCTCCAGAGACGAAAGTCAGACACTTTCGGCGGCCGAACATCACCTTCGGCGGCCGAAAGTCTGCTCCAGCTCCGAAACACAACTTTCGGGGGCAAAGTTTGGCGGCCAATCCATGCATCCATAGGCAGGTTCGGCGGCCGAAACCACCTTCGGCGGCCGAACCTGAGTTCGTCCAGAACTCAGCCTCATGCACCAACAGCCTCCCAAACCATTTCAAACACCCCAAAACAAACACCCAACATCTCAACACATGCACAAACTCTTAACCATGCACAAAGGAGCTTAACAACTTGATTAAACTTCCAAAAAAACAACATCCAAAGCATGCATAGATAGCTTATGACCCACATAGGCCAAAATCATCAAAACACCCCATAATCTCACTTGCTCTTTCCCAATCATGCATACACTCTCCCACATGTATAAACTAACTTAACTTTCAACATAACATCACATAACCATACATTGGGCATAAAACCCACATAAACCCTAACATGCATATCTACCCATACTCAACCATCAAAACATCATTAAACTTACTTAAAACTTCAGTAAAACGCTAGGAAAGCAAGGATCTACACTTACCTCTTGAAGATCGAGGGTTGGTGCGATCCCTAACTCGGAGGTATGGAGGATCCAAGCTCCAAAAAGCCTCCAAGCTCCAAAACTCCCTTTTAAGCTTCAAAACCAGGGTAGATCTCATGAAAACTTGAAGGATGGGTCGAGAAAAACATGAAAACGACCAAAGGAGGACCAAAACTCACCTGAGCTCGAGAATGGGGAGAAAACTCGCCCATTTCCGATTTGAGGGCTCTTTATAGGTGGCCTGTTGAACCACCTTCGGCAGCCTAACGTGCCCCCTAAACTCATGCATGTTCGGCGGCCGAACCTTGGCTCGCTCAAAAAGGCTTTCGGAGGCCAAAGGCGCTCTCGAAACCTTCCCATGTTCGGCAGCCGAACTTTACTTTCGGCGGCCGAACCTGGCAAATGCCTCCTTGGTCTTTTCTTTTCAAAACTCAATTCTTTTTCAATTAAAACCATGAAATCAGTAAAAAAAAAAAAAATTTTGGAAAACACATTTTAACCCTCTAGAAGACTCTGGCATCATCAAAATTCCAGATTCCAACGGAGATTCCGCCGGAAGGTAGGGATTCCGATGCCAGAATCTAGCCGGGTATTACATTCTTTCCCCCTTTAAGAACATTCGTCCCCGAATGTTCAAACAAACAGGTACATGTATAAACATAACATCAGCACAATCATAACAACACATAAACTCTAGTCTATAAAGAAACACGGTATCACTGGAGTAGAAACTCTCGGTCTCCCTAGTGCACTTTTTCATCTTAAGGTGATTCTAAGGGACTTGCACCATCGGGATTTCCTTGTTTCCACACTTTCCGACTTGTGTGTCTGCGGTCCGTACTTAGCTGCTCAGCATAGGTGAGATCTTCTACGATCTCCACCTCTGGTTCGTTCACGAACCTCACTCGGACCCGACACAAACCCATATACCGTGGAAACATGGAAAAACGGATGGATCTCTTCCATTGAAGTAGGTAAATCTAACTCGTGGGATACATTCCCAATCCTTTGCAGGATTTCAAAGGGTCCAATGTATTTGAGAGCTAATTTACCTTTCTGCCCATAACAAATCACTCTCTCTTTAGGAGACACCTCCAGCAAATCTCGACTTTCTCAAGAACCTCACCATGCTTTCGCTGCGCACTCTGATAAAACTCTTCTTTCTTCTAAAACTCTACATGCCTCTTGCGGACAACTTCATAACTCTCCTGCCGACTCACGGCAGTTCTGATTCTTCTCGTTTTCTGATTACTGGCTTCCTTCTTACTGTACTAAGGGATGGGGTAAGCTGCCAAGTGGTTTCCGGTTGAGGGCATCTATCAAAATATTTGCCCCACCCGGATATTAAACCTTGAAGTCATAACCACTACGCAGTTTTTACCCATCACCTCTACTTTAGGTTCTTCTCCCTTGACTCAAGATGTATTGCAAGCTCTTTCGATCTGTAAGGATCTACTATCACACCTTATACAGGTATCGCCTCTACATCTTGAGTGCAAAGATTACCATCGCCATCTCTAAATCATGTGTAAGATGATTCAACTCATGCTTCTTCAGCTACTTAGAAGCATAAGCAATCATCCTGCCACTTTACATTAACACACAATCTAGTCTCACTCGGGACGCATCACAGGACACTGTGACATCTTCATTACTGGTGGATAGAGCCACCACAGGTGTTAACATCAACATTTCCTTCGGCTCTTCAAAGCCCTCTTCACTCTGAGTGGACCACACAACCCTCTGATTCTTCTTGATCCATCTGGCCATAGGAGCGGCAACTCTAAAGAAGTTCTAGATGAACCTCCAGTAGGTAACCTGCCCAACCCAAAAACTTGATTTATGTCACTACAGTGGGCCTGGGCTAGTCAGCTACAGCTTCAACTTTCTCGGGTCTACCTCACTTTTCTCTTTTCCCCGACATACCATGACCCAAGAAAGGTATGCTCCTTGACCGGAACTCACATTTGGAGACCTGGGCATCCAAGCCATGTTCTCTCAGGATCTGCAATCATGGCCTCAGATAATGGGCATACTCTTCTATATGTCTGGAACTCACCGAGGTACCGTCAATGAAGACAATAACGGAGTGATCCAGAAACCGACTACAACTCTGCGTATGAGATCCATGAATGCTGTAGGGGCGTTCATTAACCTGGACGACATTCCTGGAAATTCATAGTGCCCATATCTGGTTCTAAACACTGTTCTCTGTACATCTTCTTCCTTGCTCTTAACTAATGGTACCTGGACTCCAGATCTATCTTGGAAAGGCAACCAGCTCCTGCTAGCTGGTTTAAAATAGATCGTCGATCCAAGGTAACAACTACTTGTTCTGGGTAGTGACTTTGTTCAACGACTTGTAGTCGATACAAAGTCCTAGGGATCCATCCTTCATCCTTATAACAACTCTGGAACACCCCAAGGTGAAGTGCTCAGTCAGATGGGAACCCTCACTACCTGCTCTTGCAACTGGTCCTTACAACTCTTTCAACTCTATTGATACCATCCTGTGGGGAGGGATAGAGATTGGTCAATTTCCATGCATTACTTCTATTTTAAACTCTATCTCCTTGACAGGTGGTAGTCCTGGGCACTCATCTGGGAAAACATCTAAGAACTTCTCTGACTACGGGCACTGAGGCGGGCTCCCTGACCTGACTGCTAAACACTCTCACAAAAACGAGAAACCCCCGACAACCTCTCCTGAGCAACCTACGAGCCTATAGGGCCGATAACATACCTCTAAGTGTAATACCCGGCTAGACTCCGGTATCGGAATTCCTATCGTCCGGTGGAATCTCGGATGTCGGAAGCCTCTAGTAGGGTAGAATCATGTTTTCATAAAATGTTTTAAGGTAATTCATGGTTTGAAGTAAAGTGAAAATGAGTTTTTGCATGAAAACAACCTTGAAGGAAAACTCAGGTTCGGCCGCCGAACATGCATGCCTTCGGGAGCGCCTTTAGGCCCCCGAAAGCACAAGTGAAGGAAGTCCAGGTTCGGCCGCCGAACCTCAAGTTCGGCCGCCGAACATGGCATGCATGCGGAGGCACATTCGGCCCCCGAACGTGGCTTGGCCAGCCACTATAAAAGGGTCCCTTAGCCGAAAACGGGCGAGCTTTTCCCCATTTTCGGCCAAGGTGAGCTTTCCGCCGCCCCTCACCGATCTTTGATGTTTTTCCTCTAGATCTTTCAAGTTTTTCACTTGTTTTAACTTCGTTTTGAAGATTTGAGCTTTTGAGCAAAGTTTTGGAGCTTTGAGGTCCAAGAACTCAAATCTCTCCCAACTCCAAGTTTGGTCGCCTCTACTCTTGATCTTCAAGAGGTAAGAGTCGATCTCTAGCTTACATTATGTTTTAAACGAATTTTATGAAGTTCATGGGGGTAGAATGCATGTTTAGGTCATAGTTATGTTTATGGGTTTTTGGTGTGATTTTTGAACAATGTGAGTTGCTTGTGTGTTATAGATGGGGTTTTAGCTAGTTGATGCCCCTAGGAACTTGTATGCTTGTGTATGAGTGTTGTAGAATAGGTTTTGCATGTTTGGATGAGATTGGAGGCACAAATGCATAAGGGAGCTGAGTTTCTGCCATTCTGGGAGAAACCAGGTTCGGCAGTCGAAGGAACTTTCGGCCGCCGAACGTGCTTGTGGAGGCAGCCTTCGGCTGCCGAAGCTTGCCCCCGAAAGGAGACTTTCGTCTCTGTCTGGGACTTTCGGCCGCCGAAAGTGCCGCCGAACATGCATGAGTTTTGCCTCTGTCTGGGAGTTTCGGCCGCCGAAGGTACCGCCGAACCTGCCTAACTTTCGGCTCTGGAGGGACTTTCGGCCGCCGAACCTGCCGCCGAAAGTGCCCTGTCCAGCCCTTTCTTGCATGTTTTTTCTATGATTATTCCATGATGTTTTAGGGGGTTTTTGGGGAATAGTTTAGAGTTATGTTCATGTATGTTTGGTCCCTCATTTGAGTCCACCTGTGTAGGTTCGGACCCGAGGAACCGAGGACCCCAACAGTGAGTCTGTTGCCCCAGTGTCTGGTCAGAGCTATCCAGAGGTGAGTGGAATAACCTATCATGTTTTAAAGCAAATAATGTACTTTTTAGCATGCTTCATGCATCATGAATGCCATGTGATGAATTAGGTTGCTTGCACTAGAATTCACGAATATGTTGCATTGCATATGTTAAATGTTGATGTGGATGAATGTTGGATGATCCATAGCCCTCGATCTATGATATGACGATGTGATATGTACGGTATAGAATGTAAGACCAGTGGGACCCATTCTACGTTCGCTGGCACTATGTAAGGGAAAGACCAGGACCCATTCTACGTTCTGGCACAGTTGGACACTGTTATGTTATGATATGTAAGGGAAAGACCAGGACTCATTCTACGTTCTGGCACAGTTGGACCATGTAGAGGGCTATTGGTGACAAGTTCATCCTTGATGTGATTAGCTGTGATGTGATGCATTCCATGTTATCATATGATTTTAAATGTTTTATTATTCTGCTCACTGGGCTCTAGTAGCTCACCCCTCTCCCATTTCCCCAGGATTGCAGGTACAGGGTAGACCAAGTGGTTTACAAGAGTAATAAAGTCTGTTTTATGTAATAGATAGTGTGGACATGATAAATGTATTAATGTTATGTAAAAGTACAGTTTCAGTCATGTAATGATATTGAGGATTAGATATTGTGCTTGACATTATGTATGAGGTATCCCTTTTATTACATGATCAAAAATGTTTTATAATGTTCATGAAAGCCAACTCATCTCATGTTGTATTGCCCATTGGGGCATTGATGAGATCCCACAGAGGGATCATAATTATGATTATGACTATGTACAGTGTATGTTCAGGTTGAGTTGGATGTTTGAAGGAAAAGTTTTAAATTTTTATGTATATTGTTGATCATGTATGGGATTAAACAGGTTTTCAGGATGTATGTTAGGCTTGCTACGGGTCCCGGCGGCCTTAAGCCGACCTGGATCCTAGCGCCGGTAGCGGTCCGATTTTCGGGTCGTTACAGAATGGTATCAGAGCCTTAGGTTCATAGGATCGGACCTAGAGTGTCGGGCTCATAGATGTTCTAGAAGGTCAAGCACAATAGGAAGATCATGTCCACTAGGATAGGATGTGGAGTCCTATCTTGTATGATGATGAGTAATGCCATGATTATATACATGTGCATTGATGCTATGATATGAATGATGTATATGTGATGAGGGTTCATGTGTGCCCACATGAACCATACGATGCTAATGTTTGTATGATGTGTACTGTTTTTCAGAAAACAGGATGAGAGGAACCCGTCGATCGGCAAGATTGACTGGAGTACCACCTGAGGATGAGGGCACGAGCGCCCGTCCTCCTACATTGCCTAGGGCAATGTCTTGTAGAGCCAACAGAGAAAGAGTGTCAAGGGACCCTAGAAGGTCTTTTGATGCTAGCAGAAGGGGGACAGATAGGGGAGGAAGTTCTTCAGATGTGAGGGAGGTTACGGAAGAGGATCAGAGGAGGGATGGGAACCTGGACGTGAGCATGGAGGAAGAAGGGACAGGGGAGTCTCAGGGAGGCGTTCAGGCCTCGGGGTATGGTTTTCCACCCCATTATCCACCTTTCCCACAGGGTTCAGGGTATCCGATGGGAGGTACATCGGATTACTCCAGCTTTAACCCCTACCCTACCTACATGCCTTATCCACCTTTCTATCCACCTTACACACAGTACCCAGCTTATCCACCCTCACCCTTCTATCCAAACCCGGCAAACCCCACCTCGGGGAATGCTGCACCCCCACCTCCACCACCTACAGAACCAGCAGCCCCAGTTACTCAACCTCCTAGACCTAGCTCAGCCGATGGGAGCAAAGTAAAGATGACAGTTTACCTCAAGCTGGATGCTCCCAAATACAAGTCAGGGGATGACCCCTTTGAGTACCTGAGAGTAGTGAAGACAATAACTGATGAGCTAGGGGCGAATGATAGCAGGGCCATTCAGATGGCAGGGTTCACTTTAAAGTGCAAGAAGGCACGGGAATGGTTCAAGTGTTATGTGGACCCGAGACTAGACGGCATGACATGGGAGGAGTTTGCGAATGAGTTCGCTGGATGGGCTTTTCCAGACAGTTCCAGAGAACTGAAAATGATTGAGTTTGAGCAACTGAGGCAGTCAGAGCACATGGGTGTAGAGGAGTTCACGGATAAATTCTTGGAGCTATTGCCTTTTTCAGGGCAAGCTCTAGATACAGATACGAACAAAGCCAAAAGATATGTTATGAAGCTACATTCTAGGTACTCCTCGTTGATTCAGTCAGCTGAGAGAGAAAGTTTCCACACTGTGGTGGATATGGCTCGAAGGATGGAGGCGAGTGCTATAGTTGAGGGGTCAGTGAAGCAGTCAGTGACCCAGTCTTCAGGGGTCAAGACCCCAGGCAGAGGAGGGCCAGGTCTCTCTTCTCAGAGCTCAAGTAAGAAGAGGTGGGATAACACCACCAAGAAGCCGAAGAAGAATAAGTTTTGGAATAAGTTGAAATCCAGTCTGGGATTTGGCGGTGGCTCGAGCTCAGGCTCAGATGGTATAGAATGCCAGAAATGTAGAAGGCCGCATAGGGGAGTGTGTCGAGCTAGGACTAATGCATGTTTCAGATGTGGTCAGGAGGGACACATAGCTCGGGAGTGTCCTAGAGCGCCTTTTATGGGCCAGCCCCAGCAGACAACTTCTGGTAGTGTGGCACAGCCAGCAGCTCCAGCCACAACTCAGGGCAGTGGCAGAGGTAGAGGGAGAGGGGCAGCCTCTTCTTCTGGTTCCCGAGGTGAAGGTCCATCAGCTCCCGCCAGGATCTTCACCATGACTCAGCAGGAGGCTAACACATCCAACACCGTGGTGTCAGGTAATCTTGTCATTGGGTGTTCTGATGTGTATGCATTAATGGACTCGGGTGCATCTCATTCATTTATTGCTCCGAGAGCCGTTGAGAGGTTGGGTCTGATAGTCTCTGGGTTAGAGTGTCCCCTATGGGTCAGTGGACCCAAGTGTGACCCGTCAGTGGCAGAGTCAGTCTGCCAGTACAGTCCAGTTTTTGTTGAGGGAAGATGCCTCTCCACCGACCTTGTGGTTCTAGATTTGACAGACTTTGACGTCATTCTAGGGATGGATTGGCTATCTACCCATGGTGCTACCTTGGACTGCAGGGACAAGGTAGTCAGGTTCAGAGATCAGAACGGGTCAGAGGTCGTCTTCAGAGGAGACAAGAGGGGCACACCTAGAGGTCTGATATCAGCTCTTCAGGCTCGTAGGTTGCTTAGGAAGGGATGTCAGGGGTATTTGGCTCATGTGAGAGAGCTTAGTAGTCAGGTCAGGGAGCCAGCCTCGATGCCGATTGTCAGAGAGTTTCAGGATATCTTTCCAGACGAGCTTCCAGGTTTACCACCTGCTAGGGAGATAGAGTTCGAGATAGAGTTGATGCCTGGAGCTAGACCGATCTCTATCCCTCCCTACAGGATGGCCCCAGCCGAGTTAAAGGAGTTGAAAGAGCAGTTGCAAGAGCTGGTAGAAAAGGGCTTCATTCGACAGAGTACCTCACCTTGGGGTGCTCCGGTCTTGTTTGTGAGAAAGAAGGATGGGTCCCTCAGACTTTGTATCGACTACAGGCAGTTGAACAAAGTCACTACTAAAAATAGGTACCCTTTGCCAAGGATCGATGATCTATTCGACCAGCTAGCAGGAGCGGGTTGTTTCTCCAAAATAGATCTGAGATCGGGGTACCATCAGCTGAGGATAAGGGATGAAGATGTGCCGAAGACAGCTTTCAGGACCAGATATGGCATTTTGAGTTCCTTGTAATGCCGTTCGGGTTAACTAACGCCCCTGCAGCATTCATGGACCTCATGAACTGAGTGTTTAGTCAATACCTGGATCACTTCGTTATTGTCTTCATAGATGATATCTTAGTGTATTCCAGGAATGCAGAGGAGCATGCCCATCATCTGCGGTTGGTCTTGCAGACTTTGAGGGAACATGACTTGTATGCCAAGTTCTCTAAGTGTGAGTTCTGGTTGAGGAGCATTTCGTTCTTGGGGCATGTAGTGTCAGAGAATGGGATTGAGGTGGACCCCAAGAAGACAGAAACTGTGGCTAACTGGCCTAGACCCACTTTAGTGACAGAGATTAGAAGTTTCTTGGGTTTGGCAGGTTACTACAGGAGGTTCGTTCAGGACTTCTCAAAGATTGCAGCTCCTCTGACCAGGTTAACCAGGAAGAATCAGAAGTTTGTGTGGACTGACCAGTGCGAAGAGAGTTTTGAAGAGCTTAAGAAGAGGTTGACTTCAGCACCAGTTTTAGCTCTGCCATCTAGTGATGAGGACTTTACAGTCTTTTGTGATGCATCCCGTGTGGGACTGGGTTGTGTACTAATGCAGAATGAGAGGGTGATCGCTTATGCTTCTAGGCAGCTGAAGAAGCATGAGTTGAATTACCCCACACATGACCTGGAGATGGCAGCAGTAATCTTTGCACTCAAGATGTGGAGGCACTACCTCTATAGGGTTAAATGTGAGATCTTTACAGATCATAAGAGCCTGCAGTACATCCTGAGTCAAAGAGATTTGAATTTGAGATAGAGGAGATGGGTGGAGCTGCTGAGTGACTATGATTGCAAGATTCAGTACCATCCGGGTAAGGCGAATGTAGTGGCAGACGCCTTAAGCCGGAAATCACTCGGCAGTTTATCCCACATATCGGCAGAGAGGAGGCCAGTGGTGAAGGAGCTCTACAAGCTCATTGAGGAAGGTCTACAGATGGAGTTGTCTGGTACAGGTGCCTTGGTGGCCCAGATGAGAGTGGCACCCGTGTTTCTGGAGCAGGTGGCTCAGAAACAGCATGAGGACCCGGAGTTAGTGAAGATTGCCAGGACTGTTCAGTCAGGCAATGATAGTGAGTTCAGATTCGACAGCAAGGGGATCCTCCGCTATGGGAGCAGACTATGTGTACCAGATGACATAGGGCTAAAAGGAGACATTATGAGAGAGGCTCATAATGCAAGATACAGCATTCACCCCGGAGCCACCAAGATGTATCAAGATTTGAAGAAGGTTTATTGGTGGCCAGCTATGAAGAAAGAAGTGGCACAGTTTGTGTCAGCCTGCGAAGTGTGTCAGAGGGTGAAGCTGGAACATCAGAAGCCAGCTGGAATGCTTAACCCGCTACCTATTCCAGAATGGAAATGGGAAAATATAGCTATGGACTTCGTAGTGGGGTTACCGGCGACGTCCAACAGATTGGACTCCATATGGGTGATTGTGGACAGACTCACCAAATCTGCTCACTTCATTCCTGTCAAGAGTGGCTATTCTGTGGACAAGTTGGCGCAGGTGTATGTTGATGAGATCGTCAGGCTGCATGGGGTTCCTGTTTCTATAGTGTCAGATAGAGGGCCCCAGTTCACCTCCAGATTTTGGCGGAGTCTGCAGAATGCCATGGGTACTAGGTTGGATTTCAGTACTGCCTTCCACCCATAGATGGACGGACAATCAGAAAGGACCATCCAGACCATAGAGGATATGCTCAGAATGTGTGTGCTGGACTTTGGCGGTTCTTGGAGGCAACATCTACCTTTGGTGGAGTTTGCCTACAATAACAGCCATCATGCTAGCATCGGGATGGCTCCATATGAAGCTTTATATGGAAGGAAGTGCAGATCACCTGTTTGCTGGGAAGAGGTTGGAGAAAAGGCCTTGGCAGGGCCTGAGCTAGTAGAGATTACCAGCAGGGTAGTACCCATAATCAGAGAGAGAATCAAGACTGCTGCAAGCAGACAGAAGAGTTATGCAGACATCCGCAGAAGGCAGTTAGAGTTTCAGGAGGGGGATCTGGTATTGCTCAAGGTGTCTCCTATGAAAGGAGTGGTTCGCTTCGGGAAGAAAGGTAAACTAGCCCCACGATACATCGGACCCTTTGAAGTCTTGCAAAAGATTGGGAATGTGTCGTACAAGCTGGATTTACCTGCTTCAATGGAAAGAATCCATCCGGTTTTCCATGTTTCAATGTTGAGGAAGTTTGGGTCAGATCCGAGCAAGGTTCTTAGGGAGCCTGATGTGGAGGTCCAAGAGGATCTCACCTATGTTGAACAGCCAGTACGGATCATAGACACCCAGATCAGAAAGTTAAGGAACAAGGAAATCCCGATGGTGAAAGTCTTGTGGAACCACCACAATTTGGAGGAATGCACTTGGGAGACACGGGAGTCTATGCTCCAGCAGTACCCTCAGCTCTTTTAAGGTTAGATCTCTATGTGTTTATGTGCTATGTATGTTATGTTTTATGCCATGCTATGTGCTAGTTGAGGAACATTCGGGGACGAATATTCTTAAGGGGGGGAGAATGTAATACCCGGCTAGACTCCGGTATCGGAATTCCTATCGTCCGGTGGAATCTCGGATGTCGGAAGCCTCTAGTAGGGTAGAATCATGTTTTCATAAAATGTTTTAAGGTAATTCATGGTTTTAAGTAAAGTGGAAATGAGTTTTTGCATGAAAACAACCTTGAAGGAAAACTCAGGTTCGGCCGTCGAACCTCAAGTTCGGCCGCCGAACATGCATGCCTTCGGGAGCACCTTTAGGCCCCCGAAAGCACAAGTGAGGGAAGTCCAGGTTCGGCCGCCGAACCTCAAGTTCGGCCGCCGAACATGGCATGTATGCGGAGGCACATTCGGCCCCCGAACGTGGCTTGGCCAGCCACTATAAAAGGGTCCCTTAGCCGAAAACAGGCGAGCTTTTCCCCATTTTCGGCCAAGGTGAGCTTTCCGCCGCCCCTCACCGATCTTTGATGTTTTTCCTCTAGATCTTTCAAGTTTTTCACTTGTTTTAACTTCGTTTTGAAGATTTGAGCTTTTGAGCAAAGTTTTGGAGCTTTGAGGTCCAAGAACTCAAATCTCTCCCAACTCCAAGTTTGGTCGCCTCTACTCTCGATCTTCAAGAGGTAAGAGTCGATCTCTAGCTTACATTATGTTTTAAACGAATTTTATGAAGTTCATGGGGGTAGAATGCATGTTTAGGTCATAGTTATGTTTATGGGTTTTTGGTGTGATTTTTGAACAATGTGAGTTGCTTGTGTGTTATAGATGGGGTTTTAGCTAGTTGATGCCCCTAGGAACTTGTATGCTTGTGTATGAGTGTTGTAGAATAGGTTTTGCATGTTTGGATGAGATTGGAGGCACAAATGCATAAGGGAGCTGAGTTTCTGCCATTCTGGGAGAAACCAGGTTCGGCAGCCGAAGGAACTTTCGGCCGCCGAACGTGCTTGTGGAGGCAGCCTTCGGCTGCCGAAGCTTGCCCCCGAAAGGAGACTTTCGTCTTTGTCTGGGACTTTCGGCCGCCGAAAGTGCCGCCGAACATGCATGAGTTTCGTCTCTGTCTGGGAGTTTCGGCCGCCGAAGGTGCCGCCGAACCTGCCTGACTTTCGGCTCTGGAGGGACTTTCGGCCGCCGAACCTGCCGCCAAAAGTGCCCTGTCCAGCCCTTTCTTGCATATTTTTCTATGATTATTCCATGATGTTTTAGGGGGTTTTTGGGGAATAGTTTAGAGTTATGTTCATGTATGTTTGGTCCCTCATTTGAGTCCACCTGTGTAGGTTCGGACCCGAGGAACCGAGGACCCCAGCAGTGAGTCTGTTGCCCCAATGTCTGGTCAGAGCTATCCAGAGGTGAGTGGAATAACCTATCATGTTTTAAAGCAAATAATGTACTTTTTAGCATGCTTCATGCATCATGAATGCCATGTGATGAATTAGGTTGCTTGCACTAGAATTCACGAATATGTTGCATTGCATATGTTAAATGTTGATGTGGATGAATGTTGGATGATCCATAGCCCTCGATCTATGATATGACGATGTGATATGTACGGTATGGAATGTAAGACCAGTGGGACCCATTCTACGTTCGCTGGCACTATGTAAGGGAAAGACCAGGACCCATTCTACGTTCTGGCACAGTTGGACACTGTTATGTTATGATATGTAAGGGAAAGACCAGGACCCATTCTACGTTCTGGCACAGTTGGACCATGTAGAGGGCTATTGGTGACAAGTTCATCCTTGATGTGATTAGCTGTGATGTGATGCATTCCATGTTATCATATGATTTTAAATGTTTTATTATTCTGTTCACTGGGCTCTAGTAGCTCACCCCTCTCCCATTTCCCCAGGATTGCAGGTACAGGGTAGACCAGGAGGTTTACAAGAGTAATGAAGTATGTTTTATATAATAGATAGTGTGGACATGATAAATGTATTAATGTTATGTAAAAGTACAGTTTCAGTCATGTAATGATATTGAGGATTAGATATTGTGCTTGACATTATGTATGAGGTATCCCTTTTATTACATGATCAAAAATGTTTTATAATGTTCATGAAAGCCAACTCATCTCATGTTGTATTGCCCATTGGGACATTGATGAGATCCCACAGAGGGATCATAATTATGATTATGACTATGTACAGTGTATGTTCAGGTTGAGTTGGATGTTTGAAGGAAAAGTTTTAAATTTTTATGTATGTTGTTGATCATGTATGGGATTAAACAGGTTTTTAGGATGTATGTTAGGCTTGCTACGGGTCCCGGCGGCCTTAAGCCGACCTGGATCCTAGCGCCGGTAGCGGTCCGATTTTCGGGTCGTTACACTAAGTATCCCTACTCTGTCCCCTCTAAGGACTACCTCTGATCCATCCTGACCTCTGAACTTGACTACCTTGTCTCTGCAGACTTAGGTAGTACCACTAGTAGAAGAACCAATCCAACCCTAGAATGACGTCAAACAGTCAAATCTAGAACCGCTAGGTCAGCTGGAAGGCATCTACTCACAACATACTCTGAACTATACCTGCAGACTGACTCCGCCACTGATGAATCACACTTGGGTCCACCGACCCAAAGGGGATACTCTAACCCATAAGCTATCAAACCCAACCTCACAAAGGCTCACAAAGCAAACAAAGAAAGAGAAACATCAGGGTTCATAAAACATACACATCAGAACATACCAGAGTGAGATTACCTGATCCCATCGGGTTCGATGTGTTAGCCTCCTACTGTGTCATAGTGAAGATCCGTGCTGGAGCTGATGGACCTTCACTTGGGAAACCTGTTGAAGAAGGAGCTATCCCTCTTCCTCTGCCTCTGCCCTGCGTCATGGATGGAGCTACTGGGTGAGCTACACTGCCTGAAACTGTTTGCTGGGACTGTGCCAACAAGGTCACAGTGAGACACTCACGTGCCATGTGCCCCTCCTGTCCGCACCTGAAGCATGCCGTTGTCCCAATCAAACAGATTCCCTTGTGCGGCCTACCGCTCCGCGTACATCTGGAGTTACCCGAACCAGAGCTCGAACCATCACGTAAACCCAGACCAGACTTTATCTGATCCCAGAACTTGCTCTTCTTCGATCTTCTGAGGCCTCTGCCTCCCTTCTTACTCTTTGTGACAGCCTCGCTCAGAGGGGAGAGATTAACATCACTTGTCCCCGGGGCTTTGAAACCCGAAGACTATGCCACGTACTGTTTAACTGTCCCTTGAAGGGTGGCACTAGCCTCCATTTTCCGTGCCATATCTCCTAGACTTCTTCAGGTCTGTGTCAAGACCTTGTCCTGCAAACGGCAACAGCTCCAGGAACCTGTCTATAAACTCATCTACACTCATCTCTTTTGTCTGCCTTAGCTGCTCAAATTCAATCATCTTCAGTTCTCTGGAACTATCTGGAAAAGCCCATCCTGCAAACTCATTGGCAAACTGCTCCCAGGATAAGCCTTCCAACCTTGGGTCCACATAGTTTTTGAACCATTCCCTTGCCTTCTTGCATTTCAATGTGAACCCTGCCATCTGAATGGCTCTACTGTCACTTGCTCCCAACTCATCAGTTATCATCTTCACCGTTCTGAGGTACTCAAAAGGGTCATCACCTGATTCAAACTTGGGGGCATCCAACTTTAGGTAGTCTGTCATCTTTACTTTACCCCCAACTGATGAACCAGGTTTGGGTATTTGGACATCAGGGACAATTGGCTCTGCTGGTGGAGGAGGAGGTGCAGCATTCTCTGGGTATGCTGGACCTGGGTAAAAAGATGAGGGTGGAAACATGGGGTACTGTGGGTAAAAGGGAGGATAGGGCATAAAGGTGGGATATGGGTTATAGCTAAAGAAATCCGATGTACCTCCCATCGGATACTCTGGCCCTTGCGGGTAGGGTGGATACTGTGGTGGAACAAAGCCCGAGGCCTGAGTGCCTCCTTGGGACTCTCTCATATCCTCTTCTGACATACTCATGCCCAAACTGCTATCTCTTCTCTGATTATCCTCCTCTGTTTCCATGACATCTGCTGACATATCACCCTGAACTGATCTCCTCCGATCTGCATGAAAAGACCTTCTAGGGTCCCTTGATGTACCTTCTCTGCTTGTTCTACAAGATCTTGCCCTCTGCAGAGCAGGGGAATGGGCATCCATGTCCTCATTCTCTGGCGGAGCTCCAGTCAATCTAGCAGATCGACGAGTTCCTCTCATCTTAACTTCTGAAAACATAACATATCACATAAACATTAGCATCATACGGTTCATGTGGAAACACATGAACCCGCATCACACACATAGCATATCATTAATGCACATGCATATCGTCATGGCATTTCACATCAGCATACATCAGCATACAAGACAGGACTCCACCTCCTATCCTAGTGGACATGATCTTCCTATTGTGCTTGCCCTTCTATCACCTCTATGAGCCCGACACACTATAGGTCCGACCATGTGAACCTAGGGCTCTGATACCATTCTGTAATGACCCGAAAACCAGACCGCTACCGGCACTAGGATCCAGATCGGCATAAGGCCGCCGGGACCCGTAGCAAGCCTACAATGCATCCTGTACAGTCGGTATAATCCCAAACATGAATAAACATTTCCATGAAACATTTAAAACTTTACCTTTCACCAGCTTGACCTGTGTATGCACTATGACTGAACTCATAGAACCCCTAGGGTCAGCATACCCTGTGTCAAACTCGGTCCAACACATACATCAACATAAAAATAAAACTCATGCACAAAGGGATTATCCAACTCGGGCCATGCACAATACTATAACTCTGAACATATTACATAATATCATTTACAACACAACTCTTTTACATCATTACATAGACTTACATTACATCTTGTCCACTACTATTCTATTACACATCATAACCACAGCCATATCCTGATGACTTCCTGAACTACCTCTGGCCCTGCATACCTGGGGTTAGGGGAGAGGGGTGAGCTATAAAGCCCAGTGAGCAAAACTAATAAAAACAGTTTATAATATCATATGCTTTCATGACATGCATCACATCACAAACATATCACATCAAGGATGAACTTGTCACCCATAGCCCTCAACATATCGTAACATGTCCAACTGTGCCAGGGGCGATAAGGCCACGCCTGGTCTTCTCTGTCACATAATATATTGCCAGGGGCGATTAGGCCACACCTGGTCTTTCCATCTCATGTCATACCATGTCATATCATATCATATCATATCGTACTGAGGGCTAGAGGATCATTCAATATTCATCCATATCATCATCATCGTATTATGCAATGCTGTAATACCCGGCTAGACTCCGGTATCGAAATTCCTACCGTCCGGTGGAATCTCGAATGTCGGAAGCCCCTAGTAGGGTAGAAACATGTTTTCATAAAATGTTTTAATGCGTTTTATATGTTTTAAGTGAAAAGGAAATGAGTTTTTGCATGAAAACAACTTTGGAGGAAAACCCAGGTTCGGCCGCCGAACCTCAAGTTCGGCCGCCGAACATGCAGGCATTTCGGGTGTGCCTTAGGCCCCCGAAGGCATAAGTGAGGGAAGTCTAGGTTCGGCAGCCGAACCTCAAGTTCGGCCGCCGAACATGGCATGCATGCGGAGGCACGTTCGGCCCCCGAACGTGGCCTGGCCAGCCACTATAAAAGGGTCCCTTAGCCAAAAACGGGCGAGTTTTTCTCCCCATTGTCGGCCAAGGTGAGCTCTCCGCCGTTCCTCACCAATATTTGAGCTTTTCCTTCAAATCTTTCACGATTTTCACAAGTTTTTGCTTTCTTTTGAAGATTTTCAAGCTTTGAGCAAGTTTTGAACTTGGAGACCCAAGGAGCTAAATCTCTCCCAACTCCAAGTTAGATCGCCTCTACTCTCGATCTTCAAGAGGTAAGAGTCGATCTCTAGCTTACATTATGTTTTAAACAAGTTTTATGCAAGTTCATGGGGTAGAAAATGCATGAGTAAGCTTATGTTGAGTTTATGGGTTTTGATGAGTTTTTGAGCATTGTGGCATGTAAATGTATGTTTGATGGGTTGTAGTTGGGGTTTAAGGTAGTTTGAGACCCCTAGGAGCTTGTATGCATGTTTTGGTTGAGCTAAATGCATGATGGTATGAGTTTGGAGGCATTTATGCATGTTTGAACCAAGTTTCTGCCCTTTGGGAGAAACCAGGTTCGGCAGCCGAAAGGACTTTCGGCCGCCGAACCCTCTTGTGGAAGCAGCCTTCGGCTGCCGAAGCTTGCCCCCGAAAGGAGACTTTCGTCTCTGTCTGGGAGTTTCGGCCGCCGAAAGTGCCGCCGAACATGCATGAGTTTCGCCTCTGTTTGGGAGTTTCGGCCGCCGAAGGTGCCGCCGAACCTGCCTGACTTTCGGCTCTGGAGGGACTTTCAGCCGCCGAACCTGCCGCCGAAAGTGCCCTGTCCAGCCTTCCTTTGCATGTTCTTGCATGGATGTTTTGAGATGTTTTAGGGGGTTTTTGAGGAATAGTTTAGAGTTATGTTCATGTATGTTTGGTCCCTCATTTGAGTCCACCTGTGTAGGTTCGGACCCGAGGAACCGAGGACCCCAGCAGTGAGTTCAGCTGCTTCTGAGTCAGTAGAGCTTCAGCCAGAGGTGAGTGGAATAACTCTTATGCTTTTAAATAAATAAACCAATTTTAGCATGATTCACGCATCATGAATGCCATGAGATATAATAGGGTGCTTGCATTAGAACTCACGAATATGTTGCATTGCATAATATGTTGATAATGCGGATGAATGTTGAATGATCCTTTAGTCCTCCTATGTTATGATATGATGATGATACGGTACGGAAGACCAGTGAGGCCCATTCTACGCCCCTGGCACAGTTGGAATGTTATGTTATGCTATGTTATGATTATGTAAGAGAAAGACCAGTGAGGCCCATTCTACGCCCCTGGCACAGTTGGACCATGTAGAGGACTATTGGTGACAAATTCATCCTTGATGTGATTAGCTGTGATGTGATGCATTCCATGTTATCATATACTTTAAATGTTTTATTATTCTGCTCACTGGGCTCTTGTAGCTCACCCCTCTCCCTTAACCCCCCAGGCTTGCAGGTACAGGGTAGACCAGGAGGTCAGCAAGAGTAATGAAGTCTTATGTTGTAATAGATAGTGTGGACATGATAAATGTATTAATGTTATGTAAAAGTACGGTTTTAGTCATGTAATGATATTGAGATTAGAGATTGTGCTTGAGTTTATGTATAAGGTATCCCTTTTAATACATGATCTTAGATGTTTTTTGATGCTTATGTAAACCAACTCAACGTATGATGTATCGCCCATTGGGGCATTGATGAGATCCCACTGAGGGGTCATGTTCATGATTATGCTTATGTTCAGTGCATGCACAGGTTGAGTTGGTGTATGAGAGAATGTATGAAAGAAAAGTTTTAATTTTTATGTATGCTGTTGATCATGTATGGGATTAAACAGGTTTACAGGTTGCATGTCAGGCTTGCTACGGGTCCCGGCGGCCTTAAGCCGACCTGGGTCCTAGCGCCGGTAGCGGTCCGATTTTCGGGTCGTTACAATCATATTCGTGGATTCTAATGCAACAACCTATTACATAACATGGTATTCATGATGCATGAACATGCTTAAAACATTTCATTTCTTTAATATTAAAAGAGTTATGTTCTACTCACCTGTGACTAGCTCTAGGCCGACTCTGAAACGGCTGACACTGCTAAACACCTCGGTTCCTCGGGTCCGATCCTACACAGGTGGACTCCAGTGAGGTGCCAAACATACTCTAAACAACTCATAAACAACTACCCAAAAACCCCCTAAAACATCACTTAAACATGCATAAAAAACACCCAAGAAAAGGCTGGACAGGGCACTTTCGGCGGCACTTTCGGCGGCCGAAGGTCCCTTCTAGAGATGAAAGTCATGCAGGTTCGGCGGCAAGTTCGGCGGCCGAACCCTCTCTCTAGAGACGAAAGTCAGGCACTTTCGGCGGCCGAACATCACATTCGGCGGCCGAAAGTCTGCTCCAGCTCCGAAACACAACTTTCGGGGGCAAAGTTTGGCGGCCAATCCATGCATCCATAGGCAGGTTCGGCGGCCGAAACCACCTTCGGCGGCCGAACCTGAGTTCGTCCAGAACTCAGCCTCATGCACCAACAGCCTCCCAAACCATTTCAAACACCCCAAAACAAACACCCAACATCTCAACACATGCACAAACTCTTAAGCATGCACAAAGGAGCTTAACAACTTGATTAAACTTCCAAAAAAACAACATCCAAAGCATGCATAGATAGCTTATGACCCACATAGGCCAAAATCATCAAAACACCCCATAATCTCACTTGCTCTTTCCCAATCATGCATACACTCTCCCACATGTATAAACTAACTTAACTTTCAACATAACATCACATAACCATACATTGGGCATAAAACCCACATAAACCCTAACATGCATATCTACCCATACTCAACCATCAAAACATCATTAAACTTATTTAAAACTTCAGTAAAACGCTAGGAAAGCAAGGATCTACACTTACCTCTTGAAGATCGAGGGTTGGTGCGATCCCTAACTCGGAGGTGTGGAGGATCCAAGCTCCAAAAAGCCTCCAAGCTCCAAAACTCCCTTTTAAGCTTCAAAACCAAGGTAGATCTCATGAAAACTTGAAGGATGGGTCGAGAAAAACATGAAAACGACCAAAGGAGGACCAAAACTCACCTGAGCTCGAGAATGGGGAGAAAACTCGCCCATTTCCGATTTGAGGGCTCTTTATAGGTGGCCTGCTGAACCACCTTCGGCAGCCTAACGTGCCCCCTAAACTCATGCATGTTCGGCGGCCGAACTTGAGGTTCGGCGGCCGAACCTTGGCTCGCTCAAAAAGGCTTTCGGAGGCCAAAGGCGCTCTCGAAACCTTCCCATGTTCGGCGGCAGAACTTTACTTTCGGCGGCCGAACCTGGCAAATGCCTCCTTGGTCTTTTCTTTTCAAAACTCAATTCTTTTTCAATTAAAACCATGAAATCAGTAAAAAAAAATAACATTTTGGAAAACACATTTTAACCCTCTAGAAGACTCTGGCATCATCAAAATTCCAGATTCCAACGGAGATTCCGCCGGAAGGTAGGGATTCCGATGCCCGAATCTAGCCGGGTATTACAAAATTGGTAGATTGTATGTATTGCAATGATCTACTATCATAGGGTTGGCTGCAGTTTCTTCTTCCCTGTTGGATTCATATATGACCAAGTTATGGTACATGAGATTGAGACACATGAGTGAGAAGGGGTTGACAATGTGAAGCAAGCGAGGTCTTCTTAACAGTCAAAGTGCATCAAAGTTGGAGGTTTATAAACATTGTATTTTTAGCAAGTACAAAAAAGTTAGTTTCAATACAGCAATTCATAAAACTAAAGGTACTGTTGATAACATAATAATGATGGACCCCTTGAGATCGCGATGCGTGTTTATGAAAGAGGAAAGGTCCATAGCAGCTCGTCTGATTCGACCATTTTGTGGAAGGACCACCCATCCATCATAAAATGCAAGTCTGATCTCCTACATCTCCAACCTCACCCATGCACGGAGCGCGCATGCCGACCTCATTAAAGCACGCAAATTGCCAACAGGGGTCATCATTGTGCGTGCAAGTAGCATTGACAGATGAGAAGTGAGTGATGGACAAGGCATGGCAGAAGCGCCTCAGCATTTATTAGCCGACTCCCACCATAAATGAGTCGCCTGACACTTCTGCCACAACACTTTGCCGTCACATTCGATAGGACGATCCATCAGAACGCACTAGAACGATCAAGGTATTAATACCCCTAAACCAATTATGTAAAGGGACATATTTTATAAAACCCCGATCCTGAAAGCTCTCAAAAGGCTCCAAGAATTCTCAGCATCCTTAAAGCCGTAAAATCAATCCGATCCCCTATCTATTTGGCAACCACCCAATCAGATCCATTAACTTCCCAAAAATAAACCCTCACTAACGTGCCGTCATCTCCTTGTCCTACCGGAGCTTAGACTTATCAATTGGTGCCGTCTGTGGGAAAATGAAGGAAGATTATCCAATTAATCGGAGTTTTCCAAACATAAACCTACTGAGATCCACCATGGCAAATCAAGGAAACAACCCATCAACACCCATTGGAGACAAAAATCCAACCCTTAAAACCCCAAATCGTCCAAGCTTTCCTATGACGTTATTCCCATTCCCCCCACTCAAACATTACCACACACCATCCACCAGCAACCCCATTCTAGCAAACATTGCCCTGCAAACACATATGTCCAACTAGAATCTACAAGCAATGTCTGCGCAACTGCAACAAACGATGATGTGGATGAACCAAATAATACAGCCTATGCCCACAAACCTAACACCCATCACAAACCCTAACCAAGCACCTAAGCCAACCTTTATCCCAGAATTTGAAAATCATGAACAAATTGCTACGATATGCTTAACTCGGAAGAGAAGAGAAGGCGAGTCCACTAGAGAAACTTCAGCCAAGTCCAGAAGCCTTGCAATAAGAAATTAGATAGATGAAGAAATTGACAGGATGGAGAGGTATGAAGTAGAAAGTGAGGAAGAGGGCGCCGGTTCGAAAGCTCCTACAGTTAGTGAAAAAACTAGCACGAAAAATGGAGTAGTAGAGAAGCTGGAAAAACTGAAGGAAGAATTGTTGGCGGAGTTAAAGAACCAAGCAGGAGCCCCTATAAGCCTAAAAATGACTTCCCATTTGTAGCCCATATCTGAGAAGAGACTATTCCTAAGAAGTTTCAAATGCCCACCATTGGTGCGTATAATGGCACAAGTAATCCCAGGGACCATGTAATCAACTATAAAATCTTCATGGAGTTACCGACTCACTCTGATCCTTTGCTTTGTAAAGTATTCCCCACTATCCTTACCGGCGTAACCTTAACCTAGTTCATTAAAGCACGCAGATTCCCAACATAGGTCATCATTACGCGTGCAAGTAAGAATGATAGAGGAGAAGTGAGTGATGGACAGGGCATGGCAAAAGCGCCTCAGCATTTATTAGCCGACTATCCATTTTAAATGAACTGCTTGACACTTCTACCACAATACTCCATCATCGCATCCAATAGGACGATTCGTCATGATGCACCAAAACAATCAAGGTATTAATACCCCTGAACCAATTATGTAAGAGGATAGATTTTACAAAACCTCGATCCTGAAAGCTCTTAAACGGCTCTAAGTATTCCCAACATCCTTAAAGCCATAAAACCAGTTCAATCCCTTATCTATTTGGAAACCACCCAATCAGATCCATTAACTTCCCCGTAAATCGAACCCTCACCAATGTATCATCATCTCCTTGTCCCACCGGATCTTAGACTTATCAACTTTGGACTATATTCACTCAGATCTTAGGGGACCTGCACGCACCCCTTCGAAAGGTGGTGCTCGCTGTATACTTACCTTTATTGATGACTACTCTATGAAGGTATGGATTTACTTTCTAAAGTAAAAAATGAAGCCTTTGCTACTTCTAAGCAATGGAAAGCTTTGGTAGAGAAGCATACAAGCAAGAAGGTCAAATGTCTTCGCACTGATAATGGACTAGAGTTCTATAATGGTGAGTTTATTAAATTCTATAAAGATGAGGGTATTGGGAGACATCTCATAGTTAGAGAAACTCCATAGTAGAATAGTGTTTTCAAATGCATGAATAGAACTCTATTGGAGAAAGTTTGATATTTGCTATCTAATTCTAGTTTGACACAAGACTTTTGGGTAGAAGCAGCTTCTACAGCTTGCTATTTGATAAATTGTTCTCCATCTGTATCAATTGGATGAAGACTCCAAAAAAGGTATGGTTTGGTGATCTTGCTAATTATTCTGATTTTACGGGTGTTTGGTTATCCTATTTATGTTCATATTAGTAATGGAAAAGTTGAACCTAGATCTAGAAAGGGTATATTGTTGGTTATCCATATGGTGTAAAAGGATATAGAGTTTGGCTTCTTGATCCAAAATCACCTAAAGCTGTTATTAATAGGGATATTATATTTGATGAATCTACCATGCTTCACTCAATAAAGGAGTCTATTATTTTTCTGATACAGGGGTGCAAAATTCAGATAAGTAGGTGGAGGTTGAAATTCAGGTGGAGAATACATCTTCACAAAATGATTTCACTCTAGACTCAGTTTAATTATCTCCTACTACAGATGTACAAGAGTCACTAGAAGAGGAGTAGTCTTTTGCCAGAAACAGACCGCAAAGGGAGAGAAAAATGTCTACAAGGTTAGCAGATTATGTCACTTTTTCTTATGTTGCTGCATAAGAAAATAAAGGAACCAGTGATTCTTCAACATATTCAGAAGTTATTTCTTGTGATAATTTTGCCAAGTGGTTGATAGCAATGCAAGAGGAGATGGAATCTCTCTATAAGAACAAAACTTGGGATTTGGTGAAATTGCGCCAAAAGACAAAAATATCATTATTGGTTGCAAATGGGTCTTTTAAAGGAAAGATGACATTTCAGGTGTACAAGATGATAAATATAAGACATGATTGGTCGATAGGGGCTATAGTAAGGTACAAAGAGTGGACTTTAATGATATTTTCTCTTCTGTTATTAAATATATCTCTATTCGTGTCTTGCTTTCTCTAGTTGTTATGCATGATTTTGAGTTAGAACAATTGGATGTCAAGATAACCTTCTTGTATGGTGAACTTAAAGAGACAATTTACATGCAACAGCCTGATGGTTTTGAGATTGAAGGCAAAAAAGACCATATTTGCTTATTGAAGAAATCATTGCATGGGTTGAAGCAGTCACCTCGACAGTAGTATAAGCTGTTTGATTCCTTTATGGTTGGGCATGGCTATTTTAGGAGCCAACATGATAGTTGTGTATATTTCCGAAAGTGTGTTTTCAGCTTGCCCCCTAAAGTGCATCCTTCGGCTTCCGAAAGTGAGGAACAGAGACGAAAGTCCTGTATGTTCGGCCGCCGAACATGGGCTTTCGGCCGCCGAAGGTGGTTTGCTCCCTAAGCAAAATGTTTGGCTTCCGAAAGTGAAGGACAGAGGCTAAAGTCACCTATGTTCGGCCGCCGAAAGTGTGCTTTTAAGTCAGCCTCCGAAGCCTAAAGTTCGGCTTCCGAAAGAGAGGGACAGAGACGAAAGTCCCACATGTTCGGCCGCCGAACTCTGACTTTAGGCCGTCGAAAGTCCTTTTTCAAAGGATGATGTTCTTCACCTCAAGAGGTTCGGCCGCCAAACTTTAGCTTAGGCCGCCGAACCTGAATTTTTCTAAGAATGATATAACCGTTATTTCTGAACATAAACGGCTCTATTTGCATTTAATGCACCCCCAACGGCCATATTTATGACTGAACTATAAATACAATGAGTTTTTGATGTGAAGAGGTTACAACAACCATCTAAGCAAATATTTATTGAGATCACAACATTTTTCATTCTCTCTCTCTCAAAACCTTCAGCCAAAGCATTGATTTCTTGAAAGCTTATTTTGAGTTGTAATTGGTTGGCTTTTCAGAGTGAGTAAAGGTTGTTGAGAGATTCTGTTGTTGAGAGATTCTGTTGTTGTGAGTGTGGCATTGAGCAAAGAATTGCTCTTGAGTGAAAAAGAGATTTATAAAGAGCAAAGGCTTGCTCTAAGATTGTAAGGGTTTTATTCTTCACCCAAAGAAGAGTTGATAGTGGAGTTGAACTCTCAAGGTGGACCTTGAGGAGAGGACGTAGGCTTAGGATAGCTGAACCTCTATAAATTCTTGTGTTGATTATCTTTTTCTTTATTGCCTTCTAATTTGTGCTTTTTCCTTTAAATTTTTTATAAACCCAATTCACCCCCCCTCTTGGGTTGCTTCAAGGGACAACAAGTGGTATCAAAGCTAAGTCTCCCCATCTTGAAGATATAACTATCTTGGAGTAAAGATCGAATGGCAACCCTCAATTCTCAAGAAGGTCAATCGGTTGTGAGACCACCTTTCTTTGATGGAAATGACTTTCTATATTGGAAAAATAGAATGTATTATTTCCTTAAATCGGAAGGAGTTGATTTGTGGGACATTGTGGAGAATGGCCCCTTCTTTCCCACAAGAGTGATAGATGGAAACCAATAGCAAAAACCTAAGAGTGAATGGAGTGAGCTAGAGAAGAGAATAGTAGCCCTCAATGACAAAGCCATTCACATCTTGTTTTGTGCTCTTAGTAGAAGTGAGTACAACAAAGTATGCATGAATCCACCGCCAAGGAAATTTGGGATGCTTTGGTTGTCACTCATGAAGGCACCAATCAAGTCAAGGAAAACAAGATGGAATCCCTCATCTATCAATATGAGTTGTTCAAGATGAAATCTAATGAAACTATTAGTCAAATGTATGATAGATTCATTGAGATCATTGGAGGGATGAAATCTCTTGGGAAGACATTCACAAATGAAGAGTTGGTGAAGAAAATCCTTAGATGTCTACCTAAAGAATGGCTACCAAAGGTAACTTCTTTAAAGGATGCCAAAGACTAGAGCAAAGTGCAATTGGATGAACTCTTGGGAAATCTCATTGATTATGAGATGACTCTAAAGAGAGAGCAAGTGGAGGAACCTAGCAAGATGAAAAAGAACATTGCTCTAAGGGTAGCCTCTGAAGATACTAGTGAGGAAGAAGAAGAGATAAGTGAGGAAGAACTAGCCTTGGTAACTAGGAGAATAAGGAAGTTGCTTCTTCAAAATAAAAAGTTCATCCCAAGGAAGAATTTTAGAAAGGAAAAGGGTGAATCAAGCAAAAAGGAAGTTGTCATTTGCTATGAGTGTAATAAGCCGGGTCACTACAAAGTGGATTGTCCCAAGTTGAAGAAGCCTATCAAGAAGTTCAAGAAGAAGGCCTTCAAAGCAACATGGGATGAGTCAAGTGATACCGAAGAGGAGGAGGTTGGTGATGAAATTGCCAACATGTGCTTCATGGCTCTAGAGGAAAGCTCCGATGAGGTAACTATACTTGATGACTCTACTTTATGTGATGATGTTGTTGAGTTTTCATATGATGAACTTGTAGGTGCTTTAAAATTGATGAATGATGAGCTTGAAAAGAGTCATAAGAAAAACAAGTTTTTGAAATGTGAGTTAGCTAGCTTGAAAAAGGAAAGTGAGAACTCACCTAAGGAACCTTTACCCTTAAATGATCCTTTACAAAAATCCTTAGATGAGCTCTCATTAGAAAATAAAAAGTTGAAAAATGAAGTCCTTGAGTTGAAAAATTCTCTTTCAAAATTTTTAAAAGGCAAGGACAAACTTGATGAAATTTTAGACTCTCAAAGGTCTCCTAGCATCAAGTATGGCCTTGGCTATGATAAATCAACTCAAGCAAACTTTTCTAAAACCGTTTTTGTTAAAGCTACTAACTCACATGAACCTAAGGTTTCTAGCTCAAATGCAAATGTGCCTAAAGCCTCTACTAGTAATATGTCTATGAGAAATGCACATGTACACCAATCCACTAGTTACAACACTCATATAAGACACACACCTAGGCAATTTGCATATAAGAGAAATGATCATTATAGAACACACACTTCTAGTTCACAAAATCACCACTCTAATCATATCTCTTGCTCACATGTTTTTAATAAACAAAGGAGAAATGGCCACATGAGAACTCAAACACACTCACTCACTTATGGACCAAGAATAAGAAGGTTCAATGGTCATTGTCACTATTGTGGCAAGTTTGGTCATACCAATTATAAGTGCACTATTAGAAAATTGCATCTTGGATATGGTAGCATATGAAAATTGGATAGTGGAATGACTAACCCCCAAGAACCCAAGTACATTTGGGTACCTAAAAGTGTTTGAATTTTTTTTCTAGGTGTGCTTGAAATCCTCAAAAATTGAAAGCAAATGGTATCTAGATAGTGGATGTTCAAGGCACATGACCGGAAATTCAAGCCACTTCATCTCTCTTGAAAAGAAAGACGGAAGTGGACAAGTAACTTTTGGAGACAATGGAAAAGGTAAAATTGTTGGCATAGGTAAAGTCGGTAAGGAAAACTCTCCTATTCTTGATAAAGTTCTCTTAGTTGATGGTTTGAAGCATAATTTATTAAGTGTAAGTCAATTATGTGATAAAGGTTGTAGAGTTATCTTTGAACCTAAATCATGTTTTGTTTCTAGAATGTCGGATAACAAAATATTGTTTATTGGTGAAAGAGTTGAAAATATTTATCTTATTGATTTACAAGCTATGACTAACCTAGATATGAAGTGCTTTGTGTCTATTAGTGATAACTCTTGGATTTGGCATAGAAGGCTTTCTCATGCTAGCATAGATCTCCTCAAAAATTTAAGCAAAGATGAGCTAGTTGATGGCCTTCCCAAGATCAAATATGAAAAGGACAAAGTATGTGATGCATGTCAAATGGGTAAGCAAGTTAAGAGTTCTTTTAAAGCTATTAATAAGGTAATCTCTTCTAGACCTTTGCAACTCTTGCATATGGATTTATTTGGTCCAACTAGAGTAGCTAGTCTTGGTGGCATGCATTATGGTTTTGTTATAGTTGATGACTACTCTAGGTATACTTGGGTTGTGTTCTTTGCTCATAAGGATGATTGTTTTGATGCTTTTAAAAGTTTTACAAAGAAAGTTCAAAATGAAAAGGGTTTTCAAATCTCTTCAATAAGGAGTGATCATGGTAGAGAATTTGAAAATGAAAAATTTGAAGTCTTTTGTAATAAGTTAGGGATCACTCATAATTTTTCATCTCCTAGGACTCCCCAACAAAATGGTGTTGTTGAAAGAAAAAATAGAACTCTTTTAGATATGGGGAGGACTATGTTAAGAGAGTATAATTTACCTACTTATTTTTGGGCGGAAGCCATAAATACGGCTTGTTATGTTTCAAATAGAGTTTTAATTAGACCTCTCTTAAATAAGACTCCTTATGAGCTTTGAAATGGAAGGAAACCTAAAGTTAGTTATTTTAGAGTTTTTGGTTGTAAATGCTTCATATTAAATAATAAGGATAATCTAGGCAAATTTGACTCCAAAACCGATGAATGTATCTTCTTAGGATACTCTATTTCTAGTAAATCATATAGAATATTTAATAAAAGAACCTTGATAGTTGAAGAGTCAATGCATGTTGTTTTTGATGAATCTAATCCCTTTGCTCCTAGAAAGGAGGTATCTTGTGATGATGATCTTGTAGGTAACCTTGATGAGTTGACCTTTGAAGATCCTCAACATCATGGAGATCAAAGTCAACCCAAGGAGGATTCAATAGAGGCAAGGGAAGATGAAGTTGGACTTCAAGAGCAACAAATGCAAATTACACAAAGTCAAGGAGTCCAACATGACTTGCCAAGGGATTGGGCCTACAAGAAGGATCATCCCAAGGATCAAATAATTGGTGATGCATCACAATGGGTAACTACTAGATCTTCTATTAGACATGTATGTAATAATATTGCATTCATATCTCATATAGAACCTAAATCTATAGATGAGGCTATTAGTGATGAGAGTTGGGTTCTTGCTATGCAAGAAGAACTCAACCAATTTGAAAGAAACAAGGTTTGGACTTTAGTTTCTAGACCAAAACATCACCCCACCATAGGCACCAAATGGGTGTTTATAAATAAGCTTGATGAAGATGGCAATATCATTAGAAACAAAGCTAGGTTGGTAGCTAAAGGCTATAACCAAGAGGAGGGCATAGACTATGATGAAACTTTTGCCCCCGTAGCTAGATTAGAAGCCATTAGAATCTTGCTTGCATATGCATCATACATGAATTTTAATCTCTTTCAAATGGATGTGAAAAGTGCTTTTTTAAATGGTTTTATTGAGGAGGAGGTTTATGTTGAGCAACCTCCGGGGTTTGAAAATCATGACCTTCCAAATCATGTTTTTAAATTGTCTAAAGCTTTATATGGTTTAAAACAAGCTCCAAGAGCTTGGTATGAAAGACTAAGCAATTTTCTTTTGCAAAATGGTTTTTCAAAAGGCAAAGTGAATACAACACTCTTTGTAAAAAATCATGAAAATGACATCCTTGTAGTACAAATATATGTTGATGATATTATATTTGGTGCTACTAATGTGTGTTTGTGTGAAGAGTTCTCAAAAGTTATGAAAAGTGAGTTTGAGATGAGCATGATGGGAGAACTCAAATTCTTCCTTGGGCTTCAAATCAAGCAAGCTAAGGATGGCATCTTCATCAACCAAGCCAAATACACAAAGGAGCTAATCAAAAGGTTTGGAATGGAGAATAGCAAGCCAAGTAGAACTCCAATGAGCACAAACACCAAGCTTGACAAGGATGAAAAGGGTAAGCCTATTGATGAAAAGCTCTATAGAGGTATGATCGGAAGCCTTTTATATCTCACCGCATCTAGACCGGATATCATGTTTTCCGTATGCTTATGTGCACGTTTTCAATCATGTCCTAAAGAGTCTCATTTGCATGCCGTTAAACGCATTCTTAGATATTTAAATGGTTCATTGCATTTGGGGTTATGGTATCCTAGAAGTACATCCTTTAGTTTATGTTCCTACTCGGATGCCGACTTTGCCGGAAGCATTCTTGATAGGAAAAGTACCTCGAGTACTTGTCAACTTCTAGGACAATCTCTTGTTTCTTGGTGTAGCAAGAAACAAAATTCGGTTGCACTTTCAACCGTCGAAGCTGAATATGTGGCGGCGGGTCTTTGTTGTAGTCAAATCCTTTGGATTAAGCAACAATTAAGAGACTTTGAAGTGTCTCTTGATCACATTCATATTAAATGTGATAATACAAGTGCAATCAATTTAACCAATAACCCCATTCAACATTCTAGAACTAAGCATATTGACATTAGACATCATTTCATTCGTGATCATGTGTTAAATGGTGATGTTGTTCTTGAATTTGTGGATACAAACAACCAATTAGCTGATATTTTCACTAAACCCTTAAATGAAGAAAGATTTAATTTCATTAAAAGGGAATTGGGAATGCTAGATGGTGTTGTTTGTTGAGTGTTTTTATTTTATTATTATTCTGTGATTATCTCTTTGAAAGTTTGTTAGATTGTTTGATATAGTTTTAATTCTTTATTTTTTTTTTTTAAAAAAAAAAAAAGGGAGAGGGAAGCCCAAAAATTCCAGGTTCGGAGGCACATTCGGCCCCCTAACCTTCAATTTCAAGGGCAATATGAAAAGCGGGAATTTTCTTGCCTTTTTCTTTTCTCTTTTTCGGCCGCCTAACACTTTATTCGGCTGCCGAACTTTATGAAGTTTCGGCCGCCGAAGTTTAAGTTCGGTCTCCTAAACTTGCCCAGTTTCGGCCGCCGAAGATAAGTTCGGCCGCCGAAAATGCGCGTCCCTTAAAAACCCCCCGCGACAGCTCATCGTCTTCCTCGCGCAACATTCTCCCTCCCTGAAGCTTTCTCTCTCTCCCCGAAGCTCCCTTCGTCTCCCTCTCAAAAATCTGCATTTTTGAGCCTCTTTTCCCCCCCAAAACCTCCATTTTTCTTCCTTCTCTTCACTCAAACGCACAAAAACAGTTTCTTTTCTCCACATAGAACCCATTTCGAGCTTTTTCCATTTGTGTAAGTTTTCTGTTTTCTCTCTTTTTTTTTATACGTTTTTTATTTATTATCTGTTGATTTTATCCTGTTTTCAGCTCCTAATATGATTAGGATTGTTTTTTTTTTATTGGGTTTTATTGATATGGGTATGTAAAATCTGCTGGATTTTTTTTTTGTGATTGTTGCTCTCTGTTAGCTTGGTTATTTTATTGACGGCTATGTTTATGTAAAAAAAAAAAATTTTTTTCTGGCTCTCTTTATAATGCATTTTGGTAGCTGGGTTGATTTGTTTGTGTTTTTGCATATTATGAAGCACTCAGATTTTTTTTGCTCTGTTTTTGAATATGGGCATGATGCAATAACTGGTTAGCTGGGTTATGTGATTGATAGCTGGGTATATGTAAAAACTGCCTGTTTTTTTTTTTTTGTTGTTTTGTTCGCTCTCTTTATATTACATATGGTGCAATGATGAATGTTTAGTTGTTATGTGAGTTTGTGGTACTTATTGGTTTTGAGTGTTGTTATGGTGCAATAACAGTTAACTATGGTTTGTGTTTTTGTTGATTATGGGTTGAGTTTGTGGTAATGTGTTGCTTATGGGTATCTTTTCTGTTTTTATCATTTGCCTCTGTAGTTGTTGTTTGGGTAAAATGGGTAGAAAATCCACAGCCCGTAGACACCCGTACTTTAGAGGTCAGTCTAGTAGGCAGTCTGAGCCTCCTAGGTCCCCCTCTCCAGACCCTCCTGCCTCTCCACCATTTGAGTTTCCTGTAGTTAGAGAGGAGGATCCAGCTTTTGAGCTTTTTTCTCTCAGGTTTGTTCATCCTAGGAGAACAGTTCATGCTAGTAGTGTTCAGCTCTTTCGCTCTCAGGGATTCCTTCAGCCCTTCAGAGTCCAGGGTTGGGAGCACCTTCTTATCACTCCATCAGACACCCATCCTAGGATTGTTAGGGAGTTCTATGCAAACCTACACACCTTTACCCGTCACACTCCCCCCCACCTGGTCAGTTTTGTAAATGGTCAGAGAGTTTTCCTCACTCCTGACATCATTGCTCGGCATCTAGGTGTCTCCAACTCTGGGGCTGTTGTCTCTACCACTCATAAGTGGATCACTGGTGAGGTCTCTTCCCTTCACCAGACTAGGATCATTTTAGAAGACGTAGATCGTGAGGAGCCCTCTAGGCTTAAGGCCTGTGACCTCAACACTCTCCCTAAAGTTGTTCACCACATAGTCACCTATGAGATTCTCCCTAGATCGGGTCATAGGACTGCACTCTCCTACTCTGACATGTTTGTAGTATCTTGTCTGCTAGAGGGTCGAGCCCTTAACCTGCCACATATTATGATTCACTCTATAGCAGACTCCCTTAGGCTGAGTCGAGGTTGTCTCCCCTTTGGCCGTCATCTCACTCTTCTTTTTCGAGCTCTAGGGGTTGACCCAGGTACCGAGTCTGCTTTACCCTTGTCCAGTGAGTATACCCCCTACACTGAGGCTACCCTCCACCACATGGGTTTGACTAGGAGAGGCAATGAATTTTATAATTCTAGGAGAGATTTTGTAGCCCGCAGAGCAGCACATGCAGCAGCACAGGCACATGATGGTTCTGATGAGGAGTCAGATGATGCTTCTCCTACTGATCTTGAGACAGAGCGAGCTCCCAGAGGCGATGCTAGTACCGGGCAGTCCACCGAGCAGGGTACATCTTCATGGACTGCATCTGATTTGTATGATGCCATGGGTCATCTGGAGCTGCAGGTTGCTCAGATGTCTGATCGCCAGACTCAGATGTTTGAGCGCCAGACTCAGTTGGAGCAGCAGGTGGGACGACTCACAGACCAGCAGCAGACTCTGATCGAGCAGCAGAGACAGATTTTGCACTTCTTTCAGCAGTCATCTGGAGTGCCACCTCCCCAGCCTCCTCAGTGATCTTTTTGTTTATATAGTTGCTCTTATTTTTTTCTCCTCTTTTGGTATTATGATGTTTTTTTGTTTTTGATGATGTCAAAAGGGGGAGAATGGTATAATGGTATCATATATGTATATATTTGATGTTTTGGATATTGGCTATATTAGTTTAACTCTTTTGGTTTTATGGATTTTGGTTTTATGGATCTATTTGACTCATGATTATTGTGCTTAATTATAGCTCTTCTTGAGATGCATTCCTTGTTAGCACTCATTCATTCATATAGGATCCACTCATTCACTCATATAGGATCCATTGCATCTCATTGCATTGAGTCAAAACCTCCCTTATGTGCCTTCTCTCATTTTAAATACGGCATAAATTATTTTTAACAGGGGGAGCACATTAAGGGTGAGAAATTTTAAAATGCACACACTACACTTATGATTATTATTTTATTGTCTACCAATTGTTTGTCATCATAAAAAAGGGGGAGATTGTTGAACCTAAATGTTCTAATCCTTGTTTTGATGATTAATAAACAATTGGTATGCTACTAATTATCTTCAAAGGTGTTTGTGTTGAGCTTGTAGGTCCCTTACCAACAAGAATGAAATTGCTTCTATCTCAAAAGAGAAAAGTGCCTATTTTGGAAGCATACCACAAGAAAGGGGTAAGAAAGTATTTTTATTTATACTTTGTTTAATTCTATTCATTGTGAATTTCAATTAATTAATTGTGATGGCTCAAGGTTGCTTTCATCTCTAAAAGTTTTTTTTAGATATGGCCAAATTTTAAGAAATTGTCTTTTAGGGACTAAAATGATATTTTCCAAAAGTAATGATTTTGAAATTATTTTTTATCAAAATCAAAGATCTAAAAATATGGGTTACAAAAATTCAAACGGATTGAAAAATGGATTTTTATAGCCTAAGTTATGATTTTTCAAAGAATTTAATGAAATATTTTTTGCCCCCTAAAGCCAACCTTCGGCTTCCGAAAGTCAGGGACAGAGACGAAAGTCTCACATGTTCGGCCGCCGAACATTGACTTTCGGCCGCCGAAAGTGTGTTTTCAGCTTGCCCCCTAAAGTACATCCTTCGGCTTCCGAAAGTGAGGAACAGAGACGAAAGTCCTGTATGTTCGGCCGCCGAACATTGGCTTTCGGCCGCCGAAGGTGGTTTGCTCCCTAAGCAAAATGTTTGGCTTCTGAAAGTGAAGGACAGAGGCTAAAGTCATCTATGTTCGGCCGTCGAACATTACTTTCGGCCGCCGAAAGTGTGCTTTTAAGTCAGCCTCCGAAGCCTAAAGTTCGGCTTCCGAAAGAGAGGGACAGAGACGAAAGTCCCACATGTTCGGCCTCCGAACTCTGACTTTAGGCCGCCGAAAGTCCTTTTTCAAAGGATGATGTTCTTCACCTCAAGAGGTTCGGCCGCCGAACTTTAGCTTAGGCCGCCGAACCTGAATTTTTCTGAGAATGATATAACCGTTATTTCTGAACATAAATGGCTCTATTTGCATTTAATGCACCCCCAACGACCATATTTATGACTGAACTATAAATACAATGAGTTTTTGATGTGAAGAGGTTACAACAACCATCTAAGCAAATATTTATTGAGATCACAGCATTTTTCATTCTCTCTCTCTCAAAACCTTGAGCCAAAGCATTGATTTCTTGAAAGCTTATTTTGAGTTGTAATTGGTTGGCTTTTCAGAGTGAGTAAAGGTTGTTGAGAGATTCTGTTGTTGAGAGATTCTGTTGTTGTGAGTGTGGCATTGAGCAAAGAATTGCTCTTGAGTGAAAAAGAGATTTGTAAAGAGCAAAGGCTTGCTCTAAGATTGTAAGGGTTTTATTCTTCACCCAAAGAAGAGTTGATAGTGGAGTTGAACTCTCAAGGTGGACCTTGAGGAGAGGACGTAGGCTTGGGATAGCTGAACCTCTATAAATTCTTGTGTTGATTATCTTTTTCTTTATTGCCTTCTAATTTGTGCTTTTTCCTTTAAATTTTTTATAAACCCAATTCACCCCCCCTCTTGGGTTGCTTCAAGGGACAACAATAGAGATTCAGAGGAACATAATTTTATGCAAACTTTATTTAACTGAAAAAAGTTTTGTCGAGATAGAGTAATTTATGATGAAAAATGCTAAGTCTATAAGTACTCCACTTGTTGCTCATTTTAGGCTTTCAGCAGCTTTATCAACACAATCTAAGAAAGATATTGAGTATATGTCACATGCTCCTTATTCAAGTGTTGTTGGTAGTATTTTGTATACTATAATTTGTACATGTCCAAATATTGCACATGTAGTCAGTGTAGTTAGTAGATATATGACTAATCCGGGTAAAGAGCACTGACAAGATGTGAAATGAATTTTAAGATATTTGAGAGGCATTACTAACAATTGTTTAGAATTTAGTAGAAGTAAGGAAAGTATGGTTGGTTTTGTTGATTCAGACTATGCAAGTGATTTTGATAGAAGAAGATCTATCACTGGTTATGTATTTACCCTTAGTAATTATGCTATTAGATGGGAAGCCAAGTTTAGATTTACAAGTGATCATTGTCCATTATGATAGCCAGAGTGCTATTCATTTAATAAAGGATCATATGTTTCATGAAAGGACAAAGCACATTGATGTAAAATATCATTTTGTTCGAGATGTTATTTGTCAAGACAACATTATAGTTAAAAAAAATTAGTACTGCAAATAATCCAGCTGACATGATGACTAAGACAACATTATAGTTAAAAAAATTAGTACTACAAATAATCCAGCTGACATAATGACTAAGCCTTTTTCAGTAAGCAAGTTCAAGTATTGTTTGGACTTGATTGGTATCATAATTATTGATTTTTTCCTTTAGGGTATACCCACATGTATAAAATTATATATCTCGTATAAAATTTTTTTCATTAAGTTTTATTGAATACAAATTGACCATCAAGTTTGGAGCTTCACCAAGTGCAAATTACCCATCAAGTTTTGACCAATTTATTTGACAAGTTTTGGTTGTCTAATATCTGTGAAATCTTTTTTAAAGAAAATTTTTCTCTCTTTACTTTATATATTTTTATAAATAAAATTTTTGTGACGAAGTTGAAGCTAAAGAATGTTATAAAGAGAGTTTTATAAGCCTATTGAGTGTATTTGGATTTAAAGATTCTCTTATTTTAATTATTACTAGATTTTTCTTCTCTTTTTTACCCGTGGACGTAAACTTAGGCCGAACCATATAAATATATTTATTTTAATAATTTTAACTCATGAAATTGTATAAGGTGGCTCACAATTTTAATAACTATATTCGATAACTCAAAAGGCACTAAAATTATATATTGTACTTCAAATTGAGATGGAAACAAATAAGCTTTGTAATGTGTAGGATTATTGTAAAGTGAGTGGGACATTGCGAGGGGTGCCTTTCCTTATGTCATTATAAAAGTAGATATTCCAGAAGTAAAATGTTTGGCATAGTCATTTTTAAATAGACAAATGACTTTTATGGCTTAAATAAACAAGTGTTTGCAATAATCCCTGTTTTGTTTGTGAAAAATAATTTATATTTTAAAAAAATTAAAATAAAATATTTTTTAAAAATATTTATTTCTATTATTTAATTTTAATTTAAAAATACAAATATATTAATAAATTTTTATATATAAATATTAATAAAATTATCAAAATGTAAAAAACGAGTTTCTCATTTTGAAATGAGTATTTTGTAAAAAAATATTTTTTTTGATTAATTTTTTTAATTATTCCAAAAGTAAAAAAATATGAAAATATTTTCCACAAAATATTTTTTGGGTAACAAACTGAGGGTCAGTAACCAATTTTAGATATTAATACATTTTGGTTTAAATTTAGCCTTAATAAAATTAAATTTTTATATGTAAATTCTAAAAGTAAACTGACTTGCTCAATTTTAAAAATTCACTATATATCTTATTTAATAATTTTATTATTTTTAATAATAAAAATGCTTATAGACTACTCCCTCTCTATCCCATCATTTTCTTTCATTTTATTTTTCACATATATTAAGAAAGAAATTTTTTTTATTAAATTTTTAATTATATTTATTTTAAAAATATTAAATTTTATTAAATACTAAAAAATATTTTAAAAAGTTTATTGAAAATAAGATAAAATTAAATAGGATTATAATAGTTAATTTATATATTAGTATAGTGTAAAAATAAAAAATAAAAAGTAATTTTAAATTAACTAAAAAAATAAATAATAATTTTGAATCAGAGAAAATACTTATTAGAAAACATGTTAATTTGTTATTGGTCACTTATAAACATTTTAAGTCAATCCTGTAGTTCCTAATAATTTCTAAAGGTAATTTTTATAAGTTAAAAGGTTTGTTAATTAGCTCTCAAGGGCTCATGATTCCTTAATTTTCATAAACTTATATCCTCCGTTTAGAATCAACAATTTTATAAAAAAAATTCTTTTAAAATTTAAAAAAAAAATTATTTAAAATTTTTTCATTATATATAAAAATAAAATCATAAATGATTTTATAAGAATTCATTTAAATTTTTTTTCTTATAAAATTATTCATACCAAACGAGGAGATAGTAGATACTTCAATAAATCATAAATCATATTCAATTTGCCCATGCTATTCAATTTAACTCATTTTCATATAATAATAAATTAAATTAATAAATATTATTTTCATCTTTTCATATATTCAACTAAAATTAAAAGTTAAATTAAATATTTAAATTTATTATATTAATAATACATAAATATTATTTTATTTTTTCATATGATTATTTAAATTAGAATATTATATCTTTTTCATAATAAAAACGTTTAATTTTTTTTAGCAATTAAAATTGAGCCAAACTAGACTTATTCAATAAGTTCATGAAAAAAATTGAACAGTAGTTATAATATAATTTAAACTTACATTGAAAGTTTTAAATTAATTTAACCTAGAATAAAAAAAAGATTAAATTGGACATATTTAATAAAGAGAAAAAATATTATGTAGCTCTTATGATATAACAAATTAATTAATTAATCATTGAAATTTAAAAATTATATTAAAACGTTTTTATGATTTTAAAAATTTTGTTAAAAAATTTATGCTGACACATTATTTCTGTACTTTTAATATTAAATGGTAAAAAAAAATTCTTCCAAAATTAATATTCTCTATACATTTAATAGAATGATTATTCTCCGTATTTTGTTTGTATCTGACTCTTTCCTCTTTGTTTAGAGCTGTTAAAGCTGATAGTCGACTTTAAAACTTATGCATTTCTCGTTTAACTCCAACCATTACTAATGTTCTTTTTTCCTTATAATAATTTACTTTTTGCTGGTTTGAAGATGTGAGGCTAACCATTTGCTATAAATTTTTAGGGACTACTCTTCAATATTTAGTCAATGTATTAGTTTTTTTAGGTCTCTTAATTTTTTTAACCAGATGACTCTCTTTTTCTAGAAACAAGAGATTTTATAGCTTTTTTATATGCAGAAAATGCGCCAAGGTGATAAGTATTTGAGTTTACTTGTAGTATTGGACAAATCTAAATAGCAGACCTTGCATTAAATTGAGAATCACATTCATTCTAAAATTCAATCGTGGAAACAAAAACTTTTATTTCAGACTAGTTGAGTTACTTTAATTCAATCAGTCCTTACGGTTGTTCCTTCTTATTCTATTGCTCTTTTTAAGTATCCTAAGCAATCACGTACTAAGTTGAACGATATTTTAGCAAACTTCTGGTAGGGAGGAGATAGAGAGAACCAAAAAAATACATTAGCTGAACTGGCAGCGATCCTATCTATCTAAATTTAATGGAGTTATGGGGTTCAAGGATGGTGAAAAATTTAATCTTGCATGCTTAGCTAAGTAATGTTGGTGCCTTGTCCAGAATCCATCCAGCCTATGAGTTTGACTTCTTAAAGGTTTATACTTTCTTCGCTGTTCTATATAGGATGCACTAATTAGAAGGTAAAGTTCTTGTGTTTGGCATTGAATTTTAGCTAGTAGAAATATACTTAAAGAAGACATCCGGATGAATATTGGAGACGGTTGTCGTACTCTTATTTGGAATGATCTATGGATTTCTGGTGTGGCTAATTTTCATGTGATCAAGCCGCCTCATTGCCCTCTTTATATTAATTTATTGGCAGATTTGATGGATTAGAATGGTATTATCTCTATTATAATAGCTCTTGTGGGCACTCCAGATTTATTTGTTTAGTATTTTGAGCAGAATGAATAGTATAGAGTTAAATCAAGCTACAAGTATCTCACCCAACGATCCTCTATCCAAGCTTCTATATCGCATCATTTCTCTTCAACTATTCTCATGTAATCGATTTGGTAAAAGACATAGGCTCTTCAAGTGCAGTCTAAAATTAAAATTTTTCTGATTTTTACTTCATAATGCGATTCTTGTAATGCATAATTTAATTTTACTTGGCATACAAGCTTCTCCTATGTATCCCTTCTGTCTTACACAAGTAGAAACGCTAGAACATGCTCTTTTTCTCATATTAGAGCTACATGGTTTTTGAGTCCTTATACTTATAAACATATACTTATCGGTTTTTTAAGTTTTTCTATTTAGTGGGAGATCCTCCGGAATCAATTTAAGGCTGAGCCGGACTGTAATGCTATCATTTAGCTTCTCTCTCTTACTTTGTAATATATATGAAAGGCATAAAATAAGAGAGTGTTTAAATTTATCTAGATACTTTAGCTACTTTATCTTGCATTGCTCTTAGTATTGTGAAGCTTAAGCAGTATAGAATTTTTGCTACTTTTTCATCGCCCAGCTCTTCGCGCCAATTTTAGAATGAGATTTTGTTACCTCCTTCTCATGAAACTCTAAAATATAACACTAATGCAGTTTGGAAAGGTTAGTTTTCTCCGTCTGCTATTTATGTGGTGGTTCAAAATAATAATAATATTTGAATAGATGGAGCAACTACTATGTTTAGAGTTATTCTCCATTAGCTATAAATGCTCATATGGTATTTGAGACCCTTAAGATAATTTTGGCTCAAGATTTACGATCTATTATTTATATCATCGACTCAGAAATTCTATTTCCAATATTTACTAATATAATTTTCTTACTACTTTCTAATATTATAATTATTATTATAACTATTTAATCTTTGCGCTATCCGTTAGATGATGTTTCCTTTAAACCTGTACATCATAAGAGAAATAGAGTTGGTGATACAATTATCAAACTTTATTTGAGAAATTTTTTGCCATTTACTTGACTTATAGCTGGCCTTTAAAACTAACTTGTTTTTTAAAACTTGTTGCGTGGTGTAATGCATTGTAAGCTGGTAAAAAAATTGAAATATTGATTAATTAATTAATTTTTTTCATAATATAAAATAAATAATTATAAAATTACGTCAAATTGAGCATAAGTGTAATGTATGTATGTATATAAGAGGAGTTGTAGTAGATACTTATTGGACAGTCCATGTGTCCGGAGGAGATTTAATTTGAGAGATCCAACGGCAAAATAAAAATAATTAAAAAAATCCCAAGAAAAATAAGAGTTAAGTAAATTTGACGAGAACTTAATTTCATTTCTATACAGAGAGAGCTCTGCTAGATCCACTCCGCTGCTCTTCGCATTTCCTCAGAGAAATGCGAACCTAAAGATCTATCCATCCGTTTGACCCGAGAATCACGCGATTTTTAGAGAGAGAGAGATACAGACAGGCAGAGTGATGGGGTGCACGTTTTCCGGTCTGAATGCTCTGTACGACGCCGTTAACGGAGGAGCAGATGTTTGGATCAATGAGAACAGGTTCCGAATCGTCAGGCAGCTTGGTGAAGGTGGTTTCGCCTACGTCTACTTAGTCAAGGAGGTGGTCACCGACTCTTCTGCTTCCGCCGGTGGTGGCGGTAGTGGACTTGCCAAGAAAGTCAAGGACACTTCTCATCTCTCTGGTACGTCTTCCTGTTTATCGTTTCTCTTTTTCTTGATCTTCCTCTTTCTCAAGTGTCACTTGGTAATTTATCCCTGATCCTTGAATTTGGCTGCAAATTCTGTTATTTTGTTGTGGATTTTAGGTGATTGAATATTCAATAGTCTGAATCTCTAATCTAATTTGATCTCTTATCGTGAGATGATATGCTTTGATTTAGCATTTGATTGTAATGGTTGCTCTAGTGTGACTGGAATCATTATGCAGATGATGGAACTTATGCAATGAAGAAAGTTCTCATTCAGAACAATGAGCAATTGGAGTTGGTTCGTGAAGAGATTCGCGTCTCGTCCCTGTTCAGCCACTCCAACCTGCTTCCTCTTCTTGATCATGCTATTATTGCTGTAAAGGTAATGACCTCCCCATGTTCATGTTCAATTTCTTGGCTATTTTATTTTATTTTGTTTTTGTTATTAGACATGTCTGCTTGCTGGCATGTGTGGTCTAAAATTGGTTGAACTGTTTAGTGTATAACATGGAGTCAACTTCCAGTTAGAACTGATCCCTCATCCATTAGAAGTACAAACTCAGTGAAGTTAGGAGGGACACCATAGGGCATAAAGCAAAAGACCATAATTATGTTTCTTTATTGGCATGGATACATAGGATTACATGCTTTTGTAAGTTTAATATTGTTCTCTTGAGATTTTGACATGCAAAGTTGCGATTTAGTTCATTAATTAGCAACTTATGGTGCTGAATATCTTTTGAAATATAATGTCTGAAGATGATTGGCGTTTGCACATGATGCACCTACCTTTCAAGAGAACTTGTATTTTACTCAAATGTAGATTTAATTATCAACCATTATGAGCCTGATGGTCAGCTAGAATATCAAAATTTCTTGATGGCTGATCCTGAACACATTGGTTGCAAAGATAAAGTGTTTGGTGGCAAGAACTAAAGAGAGCATCCTGAAGTTCCAATAGTGATCTTATGCCACCTTTATTTCATTAGTGAAGCTTTTGTGCTCTTCTATTTCACAGAATTGATTTTATGCCAGAATATCTTTTATTTGCTAGACTAATCAAGAGGGCTCTTGGAACCATGAGGCTTATTTGTTATTTCCAGTTCACTTGGATGGAACATTACTGGACAATTCAAAATTCATGAAGGCTAAAAAGGAGTTCTTTTCTACTTCAGATGTTCTTCAAATATTTCGTCAGGTGAAAAGAATCAGCTACTGATCTGATGCCTTTTCTTTTATGCAGTGCAGTTTTATGGGCTTGAAACTACCTTCTTTTAAATGCTACAACCTTAGCTGAAGAAGAAAACTGTACTTGGCATTGATTAGATGTAGTTATTTTCAATCACAATTGATTATCAATAAACTATGTAGTCAGATATCTTTTCAATGACCATCGGTATTGATTGAGCACTTGAAGATTACAATCTGCTGTTTTCTACTCGTGGTGGAAATGATGCATAGTTTCCTTTTATTGTTGAATAGGCAGAATGTGTTCGATATGCTTCCTTTTTCTTTTGCATCAATAGCACTCTACTGACATTCATGTTATTGTTTTAATATGTTGTTGGCATTGTTACTAAAAACATATCGGGTTTGCAGCTTTGTGCTGGACTGAAACATATGCACAGTCTTGATCCTCCATATGCACACAATGACGTAAAACCTGGTAATATACTTCTAACACGTAGGAAAGGACAACCACCTCTTGCCATATTGATGGATTTTGGGAGTGCTCGACCAGCAAGGAGGCAAATCCGATCTCGATCAGATGCCCTAAAGTTACAGGTGCACATTTTTGCTCTTTCCTTTTATTTTTTCTTTTCGTTTCTTTTTTTCTATAACTTATATTGTACTTAATTATTTTATTTTTTACCAATATTACTGTCAGCATGCTGCATTCCCTTATCTGTAATATCTTCTCTCCTGTATGTACCTGATCTTTAAAGCTTTATTATTTTAGAATTTTACTTCCTTTGTTCTTAACATCAATTATGTTCAAATATTATTTTAATCCAAAATTTAATATGGCATTGGCAACCCTAGCTCTGCTTTTCCAATAAAGTTTTTTTTTTTAATGTTTTTAATTTATTATGAAAATACAAGTGAACTGTGATTATGACTAGATTTTAGCTGCCTTTTGTGTAGGAATGGGCATCTGAACATTGTTCAGCACCGTTTAGAGCTCCTGAGTTGTGGGATTGCCCAAGCCATGCAGACATTGATGAGAGATCAGATATTTGGTCATTAGGGTGCACGCTATATGCAATAATGTAAGGAGCAATCTTCTCTTTCGATTGTTTATTTGTCAACCTTTTTTTTTGTCATTTGCATTCTTTTTCTTTTTCTAGAAAAAAAATTGTTTGTCAGCTTTTTGGTGGTTCATACTTTTACAATACCATTATTCACAGAGCATGTAAACTTATAGGCTGGGCCAAGTTATAGCATTCTCAAGCTAGATATATCAGAAATCACTACACGCATAGTGATTACTGATCTGAATCACATGATCTGGATCATTTATAATTGGTGTATGGACATTGAAATCAATATTGCAACATGAATAATAGGTAGAGTAGCAAATTTCTCAGTTATCATTTATACCATTAGTAGGGGCATTGTGTTAAACTGCTTTAAATTCTGGGATTTGGATAATTTTGATTTTAGATGGCATTGAGATGGACCTGGGATGAATAAGTGTGAAATGCTGGAGAAAGAAAATGATATCTAAACTGAGTAGAGTTGAGGAAAAGATAGATAGTTAACCCAACTAGATTGGGCGAAGGCTTATTTGAGTTGAGCTCTGTCAGGTATTAATGCAGTTAGCTTTGGCAATTGAAACTAATTATTTTAGGATATCATTATTGTGTTTCTTTTATATTGTAGTCTGAAAGCTTCAGCCTTCAGCTTGACAGATTCTAATTGATATCCAATTACATTTGACCTTCAAGCTTGACTGGGTACAAATATATGGGCTTTTAAATCTGAACTTGTCTTTAAAATAACATAAATAGTCAAATATCATTAAATTTTGACAGGCGCACTGCTTGGTACTGGTAGGTCATTTTGAAAAGGCCAACAACCCCAATTCTCATAAATTTGTTGGGGCTGCCACCTGATATTTGGTCATGGGTGCACCATGTGCTATGCTGCTCCTTGATGTGGGAAGTCCTACATCATCCTCTTCCTCTTCTTCCCTTTTTCCATTTTTCTTTGTGTCTTCATTGCAAATTTAACGTTTTTCATTCTAGGAATCCTATTATGGATATAGACTAAATCTACAACAAATAGATTATGTTTGTATATTAGTTTTTTTTTATGTCTACTATCTTATCTTATCTTATCTTAGTATTTTATCTTATTTGTTTGTTATTAGATTTTTGTTATCTCATCTTAAGAGTTCTTTATCTAATAATTGCCTATATTAAACTTTTACTCTAATTAGAAATACTATGATTGTATGAACCTCCACTATATAAGAGGTTTAGTTTTATTCAATAAAATAAACAGAATTTATTCTCAAAATTGTGAGATTTAAGACTCTCATAGCCTGAGTCATCCGCAACTATCATCCCGTGATGCAATTTGGTGACCCGGGACCATAACAGATCCACTTTAGGGAAATGGCCAATTGTCATGAAAATCTTGCAGCATGCTGAAATCTGGAATCAGTTTCTAAGCTAATTTATCACTGGAAGACTGGTTGGCAGCCTAAAGTTGGTGATTAATAAGCTTCTGTGAACTTGTGATTGAGCAACTAACAAAAACATAATTGTGTTTAGCTCACCTTTGCTAGTAATTACTTCATTTGTTAAATGAGCCTAAATTTCTTTTTTTTTTTTTTCTTTCCAAATTCTTTTGTTGAACCTAATAAAAAGCATAATGAGCTTGTGACCAATCACTGGTCTCCTTGCTGCCATACACATGGAACCAAATTCTGCCCACTGTCTTGCTTCATATTTAGGATTGAATGTTATTTATTTAGACTTTTGTTTTACTCTTCCCCCACAACAAAGAAAATGGAGTAAAAGAGTTAATTGCTGGGATCATATATGAGTAGTATGTCACCCTTTTTCCCCACTTTCCTACTTTGATTTTCTTGTCTAAGGTACCTTTTTTATGTCCATTTGTGTGCTTATGCTTAGAGCTGAATGGCAAAAAGGATCCATAAAGCCAACCTCAACTAATTCGAGATTAAGACTCTGTTGTTTTTGATATTGTGCTTTTGCATGATGCTTTTATGATCTGCTTCAATCAGATCCATCAGTAGTGGCCTTTCTTTTGGAGCATATGTATGTGCCTTTTAATTGCTATGAATAAGCTGGACTGAATGATGTAATTTTCTCCAGTTACTATTAATAGTATTCTGGAAATTGGAGTCTCGTAAACATGAATCTCAACTGCCTTGATTTCTCAAGCTCGCTGCTATAGTTTACCTATTAATTTTGGCTGATTGGACAGGTATGGGGTATCCCCATTCGAGTATGCACTTGGAGAGTCTGGAGGGAGCTTACAATTGGCCATAGTAAATGCTCAAGTAAAGTGGCCGGCTGGACCTAACCCTCCATATCCAGAAGCTCTACATAAGTTCGTGACCTGGATGCTTCAGCCACAGGCAGCAGTTCGCCCTTGCATTGATGATATTATAATTCATGTTGACAAGTTGATCTCGAAGTTCTCACAGTGACATGAAATGGGACAAAAATGGACTGCATTGACAATGCAGCAACTGGCCGTCCACTTTCAGCAATTTGGTTGCGCAGAAGTGGATGCAGATGTTCTAAATACTTGAAAATGGCAGTGAAAGAAAATAGGAAGTTACTTGTTAAAAAGAGTTACAGTTATAGAGATGGTTGCTTCTTCGTCCTTCTTTCTTTTCCTATTTTTTTTTTCTTCTTCCTTGTCACTGTGTTGTCACAACTATCTAGTTCTGTTCTGTAATTTATTAAAAGATCATCCTGTAGCAGCCCAAAATTCAATCTCTTAGTTGAACCATAATAATTGGCGATGGTTGCCCATTTATGTTTACAGGACGCATTCATTTTATTCCATATTTTGTGCACGGACTTGGGTTACTGTTTTCTATTGGTTCCAAACATGTAAAGGCCTTTACATAATGTAAGGACCGTTACTTATATGTTTTTAGCCTTTTTGTGACCCTTACACATTTTTAAACGGCAAGAAAATTTTGTTTTTCATAATGGTCGTTGTAACTGCTATGTAACGGTATTTAACATTAAATAATTTTAATGATCGAGCAACAATTCAGTTTAATTTTCTTAGATTAGGAAGTTTTATATTGTTATACCTTACTTTTCATCAAATTTCTGTCCAAAATTAACTATCGTTTAGAAATATCTCATTTTCTTTTTTTTTAAACTAGAATCATTTAACTATCTTTTTAATTTTAATTTGAGTTATTTATTTATTTACTTATTTATTAAATAAACAAACTAGAATCATTTAACTATCTCAAAATAAACCGCATATTCCGAGAACTCAAGAATTAAAATGTAGCTGAACATTTCTAAGTGACAAAGGGAAAGATCCAACCCAGTCTAGCCCCTAAGAAATGCTGACTATATATCTGATGCAATTATTGCTAAAGTATTAGACTTCTGATTAAAAAAAATTGTTAACTAGGCTACATATCAAAATTGACCGTGGATAGCAAAAGAAAGCATGAAAACACAACGATAACAATTTTCCAAATCTCCAGAAAAAAAAAAAAAAATCCATTCATTCATACTTCTCACAGTGCAAAAGAATTCAATGTTAGAGGCTAGTGGGAAAATTTTCCCTTGCAATAAATTGTTATGATCTATGAAATACGCAGCAAATTTGTTAAGGTCTAGGAGGAGAGAAGCTAAGGCAACATTTTACATTGGCCAAATCTTGAACCAACATGAAGTTCCTCTGCAATTTACTGTATTTTCGCTCAATCTCCTAATCCATCTCATAGTATCGAGCACAACTACCCTTTGAACAACATAAGCTTCTTCTTTCTTTTTTTTTTTTCCTAATCATCAACAATAACTTACAATACCAGATCACACATGGAAAAGAGAGCATGAAAGATGGTTGAACATGTTTTGATAAGGGTCCATCTCCACGAGAACAAGACAACGTACATCTCATATGAGAAAAGAGAAAACATGGAAGATTTAAGCATAATACTTGAATCAATGTGGTGAAGTTATACTTCTCTGTTTTGATATTACATTGGCATGAGTTTATAATAGGTGCTTGTCTAATTTGTCAGTCAATCATCATGCTCATCTTCACCTTCAGAATCTGTACAATCAAAGTTGGACATATCTTTTTTAATAATTATATTCAAGATGAAAACAATGCCATTATAGTAAAAAAACTTGGAAAATCATTTTCTTCCTAATGAAAAATGTTAAAGAACATGAAAATGACTGAAATATCATCCTAACGATGAAACAGGCTACAAAAGACAACAATACAGGAAGATATATTATATTACAAAATGGAAAAGAGATGTGGCTTGGCATTATATAAGAATCACTTGGTGAAGGGTGCCTCATGATTTGCAAAGTATCATTAAATTGCAATTCTGTATCATCCTAATTTTACACATTATGTGGAGCCTTGAAACCATAGATATATGGGCATGCAAATACATTATGATTTTGTTTTTCTCTAAAACTTGGAATACAAATTTTGTTTTTCTCTAAAACTTGGAATACAAGTTACAAGTATATGGTATATAGATTTATACATTTGTATTAGATTAGCCCTGGAATCGGAAATTCTATTTCGAAAATTTGGTGTTGCAAAAGCATCTAATATGCATAAGAAAGCGTCAAAACACATTGGCATAACAAATATGCAGTAGAGATGAGTTAACTTTCTGTAATAATCCATGTTGTTGGTTAGAGCAAAATATTTGATACTGGGTAAATTATTTCAATACCAACTTGTCAAAAATTTGCTTGGGAATCATTGTTATTCTCAAGTCTTCAAAAACCTATCTTGATAGTTATCCACACTCCCTGTTTGTCCATATTTATAAATTCTTCTATTAAATCCCTGTTCTATAAATCTACCATGCGGCCCTTGCTCAAATTCTTTCCAAGAACACTCGCTGCCCTTTCTACACGAGTTGTGGAAGCAAGCACCAGTCCTTTCCACCAGAAAAAGACTTGCCAACACCACCATTTCATCTTTAGGAGGCCTTGTAGAATTCAAAGTAACTCTATTTAGGCAACATTTACTGCACATTTTCAGGACACTATCACAGTAATTCCTGACTCTCTTTGACGAAAGATCATTAATTCATCAGGAGTAGGGAGGATTCCCTTATCTTCAACTCTGGTTAGAGGTTGAAAATTTTCCCTAACCTCAGTTCATGCTACATTTTCATCCTTACTGCTTACTCCCTTGCCTTTATCATTTTTCACTGGATGTGAGGGCTCTCAAAAATTGCTTCTATGGACTTCTGAGATGACTGTTTAATCTCATTTCTAATGATCTTAACTTCCGCTCTCAGCTCCTCATTCCCTTTCTCAGATTCTCATGAAGAATCTTCACTTGCTCTTCCAGTTCTGCTAAACTCACAGCCTCCGGAACTCACAACTGATATGGATATAGTTGAGACTCAACCAAGCCATAACCACTCGATTCTGTGCTCTGATACCAAATGTTAGGGTTTAGAACCCTGACAGTGCTGAATTTCAAAGAAATAGAAGGTAAAAAAAATAAGGAAAATAGAATCTTAGAGATAAAAGAAACAGAAGAAGATAGAGAGAAATGATAGGATTGTTGATGTTTCTTGGATGGTCCCTTCTAAACTACACAGTTGTTAGCTTCATTTTTCTTTTTTTTTTTTTGAAAATACATAGTTGTTAGTTATACAGTTTATTCCCACCACTATAACTCTTCCTGACCATTACAGCTACTCTCAACAACCTACAGCTCACTTATTAACTAATCAATCCACCCTAACTTCGCTACACCATTTTTAGACAATTACATTCCTTGCACCACCCCTAACACAGCTGTTGTTCACTTTAACTCTCCACATTTATTTCTCGTTAGACCTGATTCTCCTATATGTAATAGTTTCATTTCATTTTTCTTTCCCTAGGTTGTGCTTGTGTCCGAGTATAGGTGACTAGAGATTCATATTTGAAAATCGTGCTGTTTACCTGATCGAACATCATCGCTGACTATGCCTTTTGCCTGGATTTGCTTCACAACCATGCCAAGCATCAAAAACCACCAATATATGTTGAAAACGACCAAGGAGAATAGAAGTGTGTTAAAGATATAATAACACAGAGGTCCAACAACCGTGTACTTCTCCATGTCCAAGGTCAAAACAACTTCATAGCTATGAAGAAAAAAAAAAAGAAAAGAAAATCATAAAGAAAGACAAGCATTAAATTGATGAAGAAGAAGCAAGAGTTAGGGCAAACAAGTAAGATGTGCTACCTTGGTCAACCATTTGTTATAGTTAGAAACATGATAATGGGCAGTCATTTGTCACTTGATTTGATTTTTTCTTCTTCTAATTCTTCTATTGCTTGTAATCATCTTTATTATTCTTGGGTGGTCATGAGGAAAGTGTAAATCTACAGTTTTATACAATTAAAACAGTATGGCTTAATAAGGATGCTGAAAACTTACAATAGCTGAGGTGAAGGTGGGCAGGGGAGGGCTAGGGTTAGTGTTAGCCCCCCAGAAAACTTTAAAAAATATTTTAATAGTTTTCATCAAATTTTATTAATACTTGATCTTTCAAAATTTTTTCTAGTCTCTTTAAATATTTATAAAAAATCTTAATAGTCATAGTAACTTTTTTTTTTCATTATTTATCCTCTCCAAATTTTCTATTGGTCCCTAAAACTTATAAATTATATATTATGATTTGAATTGAAACATTAAAATTACTCGAATGTTATATTAAATAAGTGACGAAGTTCAATTAAAAATTAATTGCTCAAACTTTTGTATTTACAAATTAAATTGTTATTTGAAAATAAACATAAGTTAATCCAATAATTTTTTATTATACAATCTAAAATGAGAAGGGATTTCATATATATATATATATATATATATATATATATATATATATATATAATTTTATTTATGTATCTCCTTCTATGGTAAATATAAATATCTTTTCTTTATCTGCCCTCTCATATTGCTCTCTTTTTTATTTCATTCAAATTGAGAAAAAAAAAAACGTTTATTTACATATGTGCAAATGGATAAAATCAGTAATATTTCAATTGCAAATTTTAGATTAATCAACTTAAAATATACATTTATTTTTATGACATATTGTCTTTATTGTTTACAAATCTCTAAATCTTCATGTCACTTTAATTTTAATGATAATTATTTTTTTTAAATACTATGCTATTATTCCACATAGTATATTTATTTGGGATTTATATTATGGCTTTTGAATCTATAATTTTTATATGAGGTTTTGATACAAGTTGTTAACGTTGAATTTTTTTTTTAAGGGACAATGGCCAAGAAAACTCTAAACTTTTCAACCTTTAAAAATTAAATTTAAACTTTTTTTTAAACAAATCTACCCTAAACTTTGACACTTAATTTACTTGTACCCTACCTATAATTTATTGTGTTAAACTTAACATCTTTGTCGCGTAAGCATCCTAATCACCATCTACCTCTAAATTAAACTCTAATAAACTCTAACTCTCAAATTACAATCTACTCTAATTAACTTTAACCATTAAATAAAAACCAAATTTATCATAGGCTCTCTTTTGCACTTTCCCATTTTGTGGCACCATATCCATTGACTCTTTCTCTCACAAAGCCTCCCTTTTCCTTCATCACAGCATCTCATTTCCTTCACCGCGCAATACTCCCATTTCCATTAGCCCAACCCAACACCATCCCTTTTCCTCCTTCACCATCGCAGCAGCAATAGTGTCTTGCCAAACTCACACCAACTCCTACCTCCTTGCCCTTATCCTTGACCATCACAGCATCAGATTTCACCTCCATCTTGCTGTCTCTGATGTGAAGCTTGCATGAGCCTCACCTCGTCATTGACTAGCACCACCATACCTTAACAGCTTCACCTAGTTATTCTTCGCAGGGTTGATTGTTGAATTATTTTTTTTTCTAATTTTCTTTGTATCAAATATGGGATTATGAAATTTTCTTTGTAAATTGGAATGGGTGATTGGCAGATTTTGGTTGGAGCAATTGCCTGTAAATTGCTGAAGGAAAAGCGATGGTTGATGCTCTGCTATGTTTTTTCTTACTGACACTCTGTTGTAGATGGTGAAGCAATGTTTGCAAATGGACTGAAATGGTGGCCTAAGCATTGGATTATGTAGATAATGGTAAGCTTGGTTCCAAGGTTGAAATTAAAAGAAAGAAGAGTCCCGAACCCAAAGGGACATGTGAGCCTGTAGTTTCTTCTCAAAGGAGGACGAGTGCGATAGCTCAGGTGACAAAACAAAGAGAAAAGAAGGAAGAATTTGGGGTTTTATATTTCAGAAAGAGTAGTGTTTAATTTTGGGTTATGATAAATTTGGGGGTTAAGAGTTTTCCAGGTTACGGTATTTAATTTGGGGGGTTGGGGAGTATATTAAATTAGTGTTCGAAGTGATGATTAGGATGCTTATGTGGCAGAGGTGGGGGTCAATTTAGGATAGATTTGTTAAAAAAAGAAAGTGTAGAGTAGATTTGAAGCTCAAGTGCCATAATTTAAGGTAAATTTGTTTAAAAAAAAAGTATTGAGTAGATTTCAAGCTCAAGTGACATAATTTAAGTAGATTTGTTAAAAAAAAAAAAGCTTAGAGTAGAACTATTAAAAGTCAAAAGTTGGGGTGTCTTTTTGGCCATAAAACCTTTTTTAAATAATATAACAATCAAAACTATAATTTTTTAATTCTTATATTTATTACAGAAAATTTGCTATAGTTTATTTCAATCCATTTCTTATAGTTTGATATTTTGTGTTATTTTCATTTAGATAGACCAACCAGGTTCACCTAAATAGACAATACAAGCAAGAATGGAAAACCTTCAAATGTACTTGTCTGAACAAGAAATGTTAGACTAGCATCTGACAGACTAAGATGTGCAATTGTGCATATAAGATTCCTTAAAAACCATAAAGGGTTCTGTAAAGACCCAATCAGTTTTATGTCAAATCCAGGCCAGGCCATAATTCTGATTGAACTTCATTTATGAATTGAAAATCCTAAGGAGGTAAATAAATTTAAACTGTTTGAAAAAAAAAACTGAAAACTGCATTCGAATAATAACTAGAACTTGACATTAAAAACAACACAAAAAACCAAAAGAAGAAGACAGCTAGATTACAACTTGAGAAGTCAGAGAACAGGTTATGCAAAAGATTTATTAAAAATTAGCACGAAGATTATAGAGTTAATTTTATAATCTTTCTAACATTGTACTAGTGTTTTTACTTTTTAGTAATTTTTTGGGAGTAAGGTATTTTAATTAAGAAGACAAAGGACAAGATGAAGAAGACTTAATTGTTTACAAGCAACATCTGTAGATTCCAAAAGTAAAACTCACACATAATGAAAATTTATTGTTTCCAAGCCTATGAGAAATTGAAAGACAACTGCATCAGATATAGTGGAAATCAAACAACTAAAATGCTAACTTACCATGTACTCCGTATTACCCAGAAAGGAAAGTAGATGATGCGGAGTATTGTCCAGGCCAGAACAAATCCAACAAAAAAAATGCTAGAAATCGATTCATAACCGCTATATCTGGACATCTTTGCAATTTCCATGAAAACATCGGTTGCATCATGCAGGGCTAAAATAATAGAACCAACACGAGCAAATCTGTGATAGGCAGCACAACTAAAGATAATGAGAAAGCATCTTAAATATAATATCAGAATATTAACATGTCACATCATGCACCTCTTGAGAATGAGAGTATGAAAGGTAACCTATGTAATAATTTGTAGCAATTGAATGATTTTTTTTTTTTCACACATATCTTTATATGAATGAAAATGATTGTGTGCATGGATGTACCATGAAGCATCCCCTCATATATTGTCTACTTCTATTAACTATTCATTTATTGGTTACTAATAAGTAGAGAAACCAATTCTTCTCAGCACTATACAAAATGGAAACCAAACTTGAAGCGTAAGCCCTTTCCAAACAAACCTAAACACGTAAGACATAACAAGAAGAATGATAGTTGCCACATGATGAGCCATTGAAACCAAAAAATCTGATCGCCTTGTTTCCCAGAAAACCAAAGCAAATATGGAGTATGTGTAGAATCCAGCAGCATACATGTAAAGTCCCTTCAATTTCAATCTGACCACCACAATATAGCAAGTCAATAAAAGCTGAAGTGCTTAACAGATGTGCATATCTATAAATCTAACAGCAGGAAAGGAAGATTAAACAATAAATTATCCTAACATGGCTATTGATGAACTCACTTAAGTTTTTGATCAGGCCAAATTTGATCAGCAGGTCCCACCCAAAAATACTTAGTATTAGTGAACCAGGGCTCATGATACGAGACATAAAGAGCAAAAAGCTCAGCAGAAAGAAAATAAACAAATTTCCAAGCTGCCTCCTTGAATTTATTAATTTTCTTTCTGTTTTCATGTGTCCCAACATCCACTGATGCAGATGCCTTCCCAAAAATCAATCTCTTGGCTAAATTCTGCAAGAAAAACAAACAGCCATGTTGACACAAGCTGGTAAGATTTAAGTCTACTTTGGTTTTAGCATTTAACTAACTATATAAGATTTCATAGAATTCAAATAGGAACTATCAAAATACATATCCAGAATGCAGTCCCTAGTCAACCTGATAATTCAATAATTTTAGCATTCATCCAGTGTCAAATCCCTCCCATAAACACCCAGAATTCAAAGGCAAATTAACAAACACTTGTTGTTCCTAAATCGCCACCCCGTACTTCCAGATGCTCATATTTAAACAATATTACTAATTCAATAATAATTCGATAAGCAGCAGGCAAAAGGCTTAATTACAATCCGTCCTTGTCACCAGGGCGCACCACAACTAGAAACCAAAGCAAAATCAATAATCCATCAATGTCTGTAAGCACAACACAGTATGATATAATCCATCAATGTCTGTAAGCACACCACAACTAGAAACCAAAGCAAACCCAATAATCAGGTCAACAAAAAGCGGTGAAAATCAGTAGTAATAGTGAAAGATACCTCAAAAACGTATGTGTCAAGAAAAAGCCTAAGAGAAAAGAAGAAGAGAGCGAAGAAGGGAACGAACTTGAAGTCGCTAGCAACTGGGTATGACTCAAACTCCCAATTGGTAAAATCTTCGGTTCCTAAAAGGCCCATTTGGTTCTCTTCGAAGGAATCCCTCAGTAATCAGAGAGATTCAAAGAGAATCAAAGAAATGAAAAACTGCTGATAGCAAAATTACACCGTTCATCATGTTTTCTTGGAAGAAAATCAAATTGGTTGACTGAAATTCATGGACTTTGACCATTCTCATATTGCCGTACAGTCTCACCCAACCGGAAACCGAACAATCCGGTCGGGATCAATCCTTCTGCGTCCGTCCTTGTTACCAGGGCGCCAAAGATACAGAACAGAAATTCCCATGGGTAACTTATGTATTGCAAAATATATATATAAATTTATTTTTATATATAAAACTTTAAATGTTGAATAATAAAACTAAATATCTCATAATTATAATCGAGATATTAAATTAAATTTAAAATTTAATGATAAATTATAATATAATTTTTAAAATTATATATTAATAAAATATATAATACTCTAATTTAAATTTTATATTAAAAATAAAATACGTTTTATATTTATTATATATAATAGTAAATATAATAAATATTTATTATAAATCAATTCTTATTATATAAAATATCATATATAGCTACTATATATTAAAATATTTATATTTAATAATATAATAAATTATTTATATATTTTTCATATATAAAAAAACTAAATTTTATGTTAAAAATATTAAATAAAATAAAATATTATATATTTTAATTTATAATTTTTTTTATATTTTAAAATTTTATTGCTTTATAATATGCATATAAAAGTAGTAATGAGGAGTAAATAAAGTAATAGATAAAATATGATATTGTTAAAATAAAAATTATGTATTTTAAAAATTATTTTATTAGTCAAATAAAATTTTAATAATTATATTATAATTTATTTTTAAATTTTTAAATTTTTAAAATTAAATTTCGTCTAACTATAATTTTCACAGATTTTGAAAAGATTTTGTTTTATTATTTAAAATTTTAGATATAAATATGAATTAAAATAAATATTTAAATTTTTTATTAAAATCTAAATTATAATTATAATTTTTTACAAAAATTATATATTTATTTAAAGAGATATTAATTTTTATTTTATGAAAATATGCTAAAGTAATAGAAAGTTATTAAAAAATAAAATATTTTTATTAATTTAATAAAATTATTATAATTACAAATACTTTTTCTATATGTTATTACTTGTAAGTAGCTTAATATATTTTTAGATTTCTGAAAACGTCACTATTTTTTTTAATAATTTAATAATTCTTCATAAAAATTAATTACTTTATAAAATATATATTGTATTTTATAAATTTATAAATAATTACAAATGATACAGACTTTAATTTCTTTAAAGAAATATAAAAAAATATTTTGTTTATATATCATTTTGGATTACTATTGTGTTTTCATTAATATCATATTTTTTAATATAATTAATTATAAAAAAATTATTTTATTTTACAAACCGATCACAAATATATTTTTATTTATTTATATAAATTTTATTTATAATTTTTTTCAAACAAAAAATAAATCTGCTTATTTTATAAACGAATTCATATTTATCATTAAAAAAATTTAATATTTATTTATATGAAAATAAATTTATTTATTTTATAAACGGATTCATGGTTGTGATACAAATAAATTTAATATTTATTTATTTATTTATTTATATGAAATTGAACGATACGTTTATAAATTTATTTATAATAAAAATTATTTTTTTATATAAATAATTAATTAATTTATAATTTATTTATAATTCAAACGATTTACTCATTTATAAATCTATTTGTAATTTAAATGATTATGGGTAATCGAGCTAAGCATTAATCAGAGGGTGAAACCTTGCGGGGAGTTCTTTCTTTCCCGCATCTATTCCATGAACCCCTGTAAAAGGCGCTTCTACGCATTCTCAATTCAGGAAAAGGTTTCCGGTTGCCATAAAATCACAAAACCCGAATCAATCACACGGTCAACTCGAACAAAGAGCTTCTCGCCTACGATTCGTAAAATATTTAATCAACGTAACTTTGATTTCAGCTCAATTCATAGTCAAACTCAATTATTAGCCTAGAGTTTAAAAATAATTCAAAAATAAAATTAATAAAAATAATTTAAAATTAAAATACTTAAATTTTTTTCATAAGTCTTATAAAACGATTTTATAATTAATAAAAATCATATATTAATGTTAAAAGAAAGAGGAATTACGAGAAAGTAGAGCTCCTCTCTCGTAATTTATTAATATAAAATTAAAATTAAATAAATTTATAAATAAATATTTAATTTATTTATAAAATTAAATAGATAAAACAAACGGATATAAAATCTATTTTTAAAAATTAAATAAATATATAAATTTATTTATAAATTAAATAAATTTATAATTTATTTATAAAATTAAATAAATATAAATAAATTTATAAATATAATCCGTTTATAAAAAAATTGATATAAATGATTTCTCAAACGGATATATAATATATTTATAAAATTAAATGGGTGTAAATGGATTCACATAGTAATATGTTCAAGTTATATACTTTTTCAAGTGAAAATATAATCAATTTATGAAATTAAATACATATAAATAAATTTTTAAATAAATATATAATTTATTTATAAAATTAAATAAATATAAATAAATTTATAAATGTATAATTTATTTATAAAATTAAATAAATATAAATAAATTTACAAATCCACATAAGCCTATAAAATAAATGATACCAATATATTTATAAAATGGACATAAAATCTATTTATAAAGAAAATACTGTTATTTACAAGTACAAACGGATTTGTATGCGTTTTTAAATTTTTATTTACATTTTACTAAATTTTTATAATTAATTTTTTTATTTATATATAACTTTCAATTTAATTTTATTTAATTTAAAAAATAAAAATTCAAAAACTAAATTTATTAACTTTTAAATCTAAATAAAAAAATTAGTTTAAATATTAAAATATAAACCTTTATTTTATCTAAATCATGAAAATTACCCAACAAATTTTAGTTTTGAAACTAAATAAAATTTAAATTAATTTAGACAAAAGTTAAAGATAAACTAAATTGAATAGATTAAAATGTGTGAAATTAAATATTTCGCTAATTTACAAATTAATTGTTATATGTGAAAAAACAAAAGTAATTTCTTTTAAATGATTGATATTTATTTGTTAGTTGCATGGCTCTCTCTATTTTTGTGGAAATACAAATTTCTTTTTTCTTGTTTTTTTGTTTATGGGCAATTGGCGTTTAGTCTGCCAATTTCATCTGGTCTCTGGATAGAGGTAGGATACCTAACCATGAGTTCCCTCTCCCCATGGTAAGGTTGTGGTGCAATAAGATTTTGTTTGTGCTTTTCTAGGGTGATAGTGCTCAGTTGAGAGGATTCTTTTGGTTCCTTGATTGTTTTTTCTTATTTTTGTATCTGTATATTTTACAATTTACATATTGGTTTTGTCATCACAGGTGCTTTTAAGTTTCAGTAAGTTATTCATTTACCTGCAAAGGTCCTGAGAACTTTATAGATTTGTGTTGTCTGAGGCTAGAACTCCAAGGAGAAGGTGGTGTTGGTGGCTTGCAATTTGGGACCTAAAAAAAACCTAAGGGATCGCTAGAAGCACAACTCTCTCTCTGATGTTAGCTTTCCTAAGTGCTGTTTTTCTATATTTCAAGCGTCGGCGAATTAGACATTGTTGAGAAAGTTTATTTTCTCTCTCTTCTGATTTGTCTCTATGTTGCATGTGCTAATAAAAATGGCCTCGTCTTCGCTGGTTTTTGGAAGGCTTGCTTAGTTTTTTTTTTCTTCCTATGCTTCTCATGGATTTTAAGAGTTAATGTAGTCGAAGATTTTTTTCTCTGCAAGGATCAACAACCGATCTCTCCAAAAGCAGAGAGAAATGTTGCATGATATTTGCACCCAGTTTGTAATCTGAGTCAGCTAAGTTGAATTCTTAGGGTTTGGTTACTTTAGACTTTTTTATATTGAGTTTATAAGCTTTTGGATGACTATTTTTCTTCACTTTTTCTTTAGTTGAATTATGATATGCCTAGAATTGTAATATTTTTATCAAAAAATTAAAATCTGATAAAAAAAATATTAATCTGTTAATATTGTGTCCCATTAATATATTAGTATCACTGCTATAAAAATTAATCCGACATCATATTTTTAAATTATAATTATAAATTAATAGTGATGACTGCTGAATTCCTTCACCCCGGACCAGGGGCTTGACCACAGCCCAAGGCCCATGACGTAGAGGCCCACACACACCTGATATATATAACAAGCCTGGCTCATCCAACCTTCAAAGCCGGGCTCGACCCATCTTCCTCACTCAAGCCGGCCCGGCCCGCACGAAGCAGGCCCTCTCCACTCAGGCTTAGCATCCGGCCCAACTCTCAGCCCAGTCTAGGATCCAGAATAATATTCACTAGACAGCTTGGCAGATCCGCTCGAACGTACGCACGAGGAGAATCAGAGGCCGTTATGCATGGAGCAGGCGGCTGATACCCTAATACCTCCGAATCCGCATGGCAGAGACGCGTGGCCCAATCCTGGAGAGACCTTTACACGTCACCAGCAAGCAAGATAATGTATAAAAGAGGAGTCCCCTCCTCAGAAAGCTTAGGCCTTATTCAGTAATACAAAACCCTTGTAAAACCCTATTCTATTGGATCTCAGATCATCAATTGGCGCCGTCTGTGGGAAACGAAGGAGATCTTTTCATCACCGGAGTTTTCACTTTCAAAACCCACTGAGATCCACGATGGCAAACCACCAAGACAGTAACCTTAATATTCCAAATGACTTGAGCTCTGCCCAAGATGGGCAGCAGTTCTCCTTTTCTAGCCCTACAACGTTGAATAACCAAACACCTATCTCTCTGAATCCCTCGCCAAGCCTGGCAGGGAATACTCCCACCATGACCCTGTCTAACCAAGACATTCAAACCATGGCTCTCCAGCTACAAACCACTGCCCACTGGTTGGGGCAGATAATGCAACAAAGGGGACTTAGCACCCCAGTAAACGCACTCCCAGTAGTGGAGGAACCCAGAACCGATGAACCCCAACCTACCTCTGCCCGCCTCCAAACTAACAACCACAATGCCAGGGAAGAGGAAGAACCGGAGGCCCGAATCCATGGGAGAAGGGCAAGAGAGTGGATAGAAAACGAAGAGGTGAATGACTATTCTGCTGAAACAACCAGGGAAACGGGAACTGAAACAGAGGAGGAAGAATGTAGTTTGGGCAAAAGATCCAGCCTGGAAGACGAGAAAATGAACCAAAAGCTGAAAAGGTTGAAGGAGCAGCTCCTAGCCGAGCTAGGTAAGAAAGATCAAAGTCAAACCTCCTTGCCTACTTCTTCTCCCTTCTCAAAGTTAATGCAGCAGGAGACCGTTCCCAAAAAGTTTATGATGCCACCGATGGCGGCCTATAATGGCGCTGGTAACCCGAGAGAGCACGTCATGAACTATAAGACCTTCATGGAGCTACAAACCCTGTCAGATGCTCTGATGTGCAAGGTGTTCCCAACAACGCTCTCGGGACCAGCGAGGGCATGGTTCAACAGCCTAGAGGCCGGAAGCATTCAAAGTTTCGGAGATCTGGCCACTCGCTTCATTAGCCGGTTCGTAGCTGGGGTACCTGCAGATAGGAAGACAAGTTATCTGGAAACAGTGAGACAAAAAGCCGGTGAATCCCTCAGAGAGTACGTCGCCCGTTTCAATACGGAGGCCCTGCAGATCCCCGAGCTTGACGAAGGGAGGGCGGTAGAGGCCATGCAGAAGGGAACAACCTCTGCCGAGTTCTTCGGTTCACTAAGCAGGAAACCTCCGACCTCACTGGCCGAGTTGATGAAGAGGGCGGAAAAGTATATAAGGCAGGATGACGCCTTAGTAACGAGTAGATTTGCCAAAAGGGCGGAAGGAAAAGAAAAAGCCCCGGAGGAAGGGAGGTCGGAGAAGCACGAGAAGAAGCATGGAAAGAGGCCTGAACCGTACAAGCAGGCCTGGGAAAGAAGGGATCACAGGCCTCCTCCTCCTCGGATTCTCGAACCAAGAACGCTCCCTCCTTGGGTTCCGGAGAAACCGACTCCATTAAATGCGTCTAGAGCCGAGGTGCTCATGGCCGTCCAAAATAAAGAGTTTCTCCAGTGGCCTCAACCTTTGAAGTCGGAAGCAGATCAGAGAAATCCTGATAAGTATTGTCAGTATCACCGAACGCATGGCCACGACACAAATAACTGTTTTCAGTTAATTGCAGAGATTGAAAGATTGATAAAAATGGGGCATCTCAAAAATTTTGTGAAGAAACCGGAGGGGCAGAGGCCTCAAACCGGTCCGGCAGCCCAGATGCCCAGGAGAACTGGAACGGGGCCAGTGAACGATGGGTCCAGTGGGACTATTAACATGATCGTTGGAGGAACTGGAGGACGGATGAACCGTCGAGGAAAGAAGAGAAACCGGGAAGGGGAGACCAACAATGGCGAGGTCATGCAGATCGTTGAACACTCTCCCATGACCATCGTTTTCTCTTCGGAGGATGCACAGGGCGTTCAGATGCCCCATGATGACGCGCTTGTCATTGAAGCAGTCATTCATAATTTTCGGGTGAAGAAGGTTCTGGTGGATGATGGAAGTAAGGTTAACTTATTGCCATATCGGGTTTTCCAGCAGATGGGAATCCCAGAGGAACAGCTGGTTCGGGACCAGTCACCTATCAAAGGGATCGGAGGAGCACCGGTACTTGTAGAAGGGAAGGTGAAGCTGGCCCTCACCTTGGGAGAAGCACCCAAAACTCGCACTCATTATGAGGTTTTCTTGGTGGTCAAACTCCCACTGAGCTACAATGCGATTTTGGGGAGGCCGGCGTTGTTCAGTTTCGAGGCTGTCACTAGCATCAGGTATCTGGCGCTCAAGTTCCCAACGGGAGGAGGAGTAGAAATGGTCCGGGGAAGCCAGGAGGAAGCAAGGGCAGTATACTTGGCCACAGTGACGGAACCAAACTCAGCCCGAGAAGCGCTTGATTCGGAAGTTTTGGAAGTTAGGGATGAGACAAAGGAAGCCCGGACAGAGCCCGTTGGAGAGCTGGAGACTTTCTCCCTATCAGAAGAAGAAACAAGTAAGGTCTTCAGTCTCAATGCCGGCCTCACCAAAGAACAAAAAGGTGAAGCCATGGCCCTGATCCGAAGTCACTCACCGACCTTCGCATGGAAGCCCTCAGACATGCCGGGAATTGACCCCAAAGTAATGACACACCAATTGAATGTCCTCCCCGAAGCCAGACCAGTAAAGCAAAAGAAGAGAGTAGTGGGAAGAGAGAAGCAGCGGGCAACCCAGGAAGAGGTGCAGAAGCTAGAAGAGGCAGGCTTTATTAGGGAGGTTATGTACCCACAGTGGCTGGCAAATCCTGTGTTAGTCAAAAAAGCCAATGGCAAATACAGGATGTGTATAGATTTTACCGACCTGAATAAGGCCTGCCCTAAAGATTGTTACCCCCTTCCCGATATTAATAAGATGGTCGACTCAACGGCTGGTTTTGATTATATGTCTTCTTTGGATGCTATGTCTGGTTACCACCAAATCCCAATGGAAAAAACGGATGAGGAGAAAACCTCATTTATAACTGAAGACGGGACTTACTGCTACAGAGCTATGCCTTTCGGATTAAGAAACGCCGGGGCAACCTACCAACGACTAATGAATAAAATCTTTAAAAACCAGATCGGCAGGAATGTCGAAGTATATGTGGATGATATGGTGGTTAAAAGTTCAACCTTTCAACAACATATAACGGATTTAAGGGAGATATTTGGGGTGTTAGATCAATACAGGATGAAGCTGAATCCAGCAAAGTGCGCTTTCTTCATCAGGGGAGGAAAATTCTTGGGGTACATGGTGAGCGGAAAAGGCATTGAACCCAATCCGGAGAAAGTGGAAGCCATATTGAATATGCCAGAGCCGACCTGTGTAAGGGACGTTCAGAGATTGACCGGGAGAGTAGTGGCGCTTCATCGATTTATGTCAAGATCGGCAGAAAAGTGTTTGCCATTCTTCAAAAAATTGAGGAAGGTCCCGAATTTTGAATGGACAGGAGACTGCCAAAAAGCCTTCACAGAGCTTAAGGAATACCTCAGCTCGCCTCACGTGCTCAGCAGCCCCGCAAAAGGGGAAGAACTCTTGATATACTTGGCAGCCTCAGAGCAAGCAGTTAGCGCAGTACTAGTAAGAGTGGAAGACGGGGAACAGAAACCTGTTTTCTACGTCAGCAAGGTACTCAGAGATACTGAGGTTAGATACTCGAACATTGAAAAACTGGCGTATGCCTTGTTGTTAGCAGTCCGGAAATTCAAAGTTTATCTGGAAGGCCATCAAGGAGTTGTGATGACAGATCAACCGTTAAAAAAGATCCTACGAAGGCCGGAAACTTCCGGACGGATGTTAGCATGGTCTGTGGAAATCAGCCCTTACTGTCTGGAGTACCGACCTCGGACAGCTATAAAATCTCAAGTGCTGGCTGACTTCATAGCAGAATGCTCATTCAACAAGGAAAAGGAAGGATCATCCTCGGAGATACCAAGCAAAGAAGGAGAGGGAGGATTTTCCCAAGAGTACAGCTGGAAGCTATATGTAGACGGAGCATCAGGCTCTAAGGGCAGTGGCGTTGGGATAATACTTAAGGGGCCGGAAGGCTTCAAAGTATGTTATGCCTTAAGGCTAGAATTCAAAGCTTCTAATAATGTGGCCGAATATGAAGCCTTGGTGAACGGAATGTTGGTAGCTCTGGAAATAGGGGTAACCGACCTCGAAATAAATAGTGACTCTCAGCTGGTGATCAACCAGGTGACGGGAATATATCAGGCCAGAGATCCCATCATGCAGAGTTATCTTGATAAAGTAAAAGCTGTGGAAGCCGACCTCATGAGCAAAGGAATATTGACGAGATTTCAGCGGATACCTCGAAATGAAAATGAGGAGGCAGACCTGCTTAGTCGGCTGACCAAAGAAGAGTTAGAGCAGCTCCCTGATGAATTCTACATACAGCATGTCAGCATACCTGCTTTCAAGAAGATAAACACAGTACTACAGGTGGAGCAGAGCCCAACTTGGATGACTCCATACTTGAGATACTTGGAAAAGGGCGAACTCCCCGAAGATAAAGTCGAAGCCAAAAAGATAGCAGCTCGAGCTGCCAATTACCAGGTAATAAGGGGAACTTTATATAGAAAAGGGAAATCCAGCCCATGGCTCCGGTGTGTGAGTCCGGAAGAAGCTGCAAAGGTAATGGAGGAAATACATAGAGGCCTATGTGGGGCTCACGAGGGAGCAGGGACACTAGCTAACAAAATATTCAGGCAAGGATACTACTGGCCCACCGTTAAAAAAGAAGCAGAAGAATTTGTCTGAAGGTGTGACGTATGTCAGAGATTTGCTAATGCCATCAGGACTCCTGCCACTCCTCAAGCAAGCATCTCCAGTCCATGGCCCTTCTCACAATGGGGAATTGACATCCTGGGACCTTTCCCCAAGACTACGGGACAAAGGAAATTCGTAGTGGTGGCTGTGGAATATTTTTCGAAATGGCCAGAGGCAGAAGCAATAGCCACAATCACAGCTCGCAAAATGATAGATTTCGTATGGGGGCATATCATCTGCAGATTTGGCATACCAAGAGTACTTATCTCATATAATGGCAGACAATTTGACTGCAGCACTTTCAGAGCCTTCACAACGAACATGGGCATATGGCATAAGTTCTCCTCTGTGGCTCATCCTCAGACTAATGGCCAAACGGAAGTCACTAATAGAGCTATCCTTCAAGGATTAAAGAAACGGCTGAATGGCGCAAAGGAGAATTGGGCAGAAGAGCTCAATAGCACTCTATGGGCACTCCGGACCACTCCCAGAGCGCCCACTCAAGAAACCCCGTTTGCACTTGCTTATGGCACAGAGGCTGTAGTCCCAGTTGAATTGCAGATCCCCACTCATCGAGTTCAATTCGTTAGTGAGAACGCTAATGGGGACAAATTAAGGAGCAACCTAGATGCTCTTGAAGAAGTTAGGGAAGACGCCCAAGTCCGAACTGCCGCTTACCAACAACGAGCAGCAAGATATTACAATCAAAAGGTCAGAGAAAGAAGCTTGAAGGTGGGAGACCTGACTTTAAGAAACCTGGAAGCCACTGGAAAAAGAGCAGCTGCAGGCAAACTAGCACCGACCTGGGAAGGTCCATTCAAAGTGACGAAAGTGGTTAAGCCCGGGGTATACCAAATTGAAGATATGCAAGGAAACCCCGAGCCCCATGCTTGGAACATCCAGCACTTAAAAAGGTATTTCCCTTGAAATATTTGTAAAGAAAAAGCATCGTATTTTGACAAATATGAATAAATGGAAATTGTTTATACAATGAAATTATCTTTATGAAAACACATTTTTCATGATAAAGAAAAGACAGGATCCCGTAAGATCTCCTGGAAACAAAAAACCGGCGAGGCCCCGAGGTCGTCCCGGAAATTCAAAGACAAAACAGGATCCCGTAAGATCTCCTGGAAACAAAAAACCGGCGAGGCCCCGAGGTCGTCCCGGAAATTCAAAGAAACAACCGGCGAGGCCCCGAGGTCGTCCCGGAAATTCAAAGACAAAACAGGATCCCGTAAGATCTCCTGGAAACAAAAAACCGGCGAGGCCCCGAGGTCGTCACTGAAATTCAAAGACAAAACAGGATCCCGTAAGATCTCCTGGAAACAAAAAACCGGCGAGGCCCCGAGGTCGTCCCGGAAATTCAAAGAAACAACCGGCGAGGCCCCGAGGTCGTCCCGGAAATTCAAAGACAAAACAGGATCCCGTAAGATCTCCTGGAAACAAAAAACCGGCGAGGCCCCGAGGTCGTCCCGGAAATTCAAAGAAAAAACAGGATCCCGTAAGATCTCCTGGAAACAAAAAACCGGCGAGGCCCCGAGGTCGTCCCGGAAATTCAAAGAAAAGACAGGATCCCGTAAGATCTCCTGGAAACAAAAAACCGGCGAGGCCCCGAGGTCGTCCCGGAAATTCAAAGACAAAACAGGATCCCGTAAGATCTCCTGGAAACAAAAAACCGGCGAGGCCCCGAGCCTAAATATCCAATTCCGACCTCGGAAAGAGAAAAAAAAAAAAAAAAAAAAAAAAAGGACCGAGCTCCCAGCTCGACCAGACTTATATTCTTACGACACTCAAAGTCGAGCTCCCAGCTCGGACTGATGATTCGCAAAGGCCCAAGACCGAGCTCTCAAACTCGGGTAGACTTATATCCTTAAAGGATCTAGATACGAAGGCCAAAACAGAACGGCCGAGCTCCCTCCATAGCAGGACGCATAAAATACCCTTAGAAGGATAAAAAAGGCTATCATCAAAGCCTAAATCAGTTTATCTAAAACAAATATACGAAGTCACAGCGCAGAAAGCAGGACTAAAAGCCAAAAACTGACATGATAATTGTCATTAAAAAGGTATGAGACTTGATCTCCCAAAATCATCAGCTAAGAGCTGAGCTCGCACATTCAGAGCTCCTAAAATTATATAGTTTACATCACAAATACAAAGAGTAGAGATAAATGTCAAGAAATATGAAAAACAAGAAAGAAACTAACATTGCATTACTGACTATTACAATTTATTTCTCCGGCGAGGAAGGAGGATAAATAGTCCTTAAAGGACTTACATCAGTAAGTACACCCTCGCCCGCATTATCTCTATTTACAGCCATCCCTGAAGGAAGCTCGGTGTCCCTGGGGCCAGAGCTCTCAACATTAATGGTAGGGGCCACTTCTGACCTAGGGTAGAGGCCGTCTTTCTCAGAATCAAGATCATCTTCCTCCGACCCTACCTCAGATTCCTCTGACGACGACTCAAATGGCCGGTCTATGTTCCTCCGCGAATCTCCTCGGGGCAAAGGGCAATCATCCTCCCCGTATAGCACTGACTCGCCATCTGAGTCCACTTCGCGCCTCCGAAGCTCGGCCAAAGGAACATCAGGAGCCTGTCTAGCTTCTCTTAAACCGCGATTGTAGCCAGTTACATACATGCGGTAGGCCTTATCAAGGATAGCCTTTTTCATCTCACCAGAAGCTTTATACTCATTAAGGTGTTCTTCACAAGCCTCAGCCACAAATTCCTTAAACTCAGAAGAGTCTTTGTAGTCCTGAAGATGAGCTTCACAGGCCTGATCAATTTTCACCTTCAGCTCATCAGACTCCTGATACTCCGTTATATACTGTTCACGCTTCAGCTGAACCTTCCCTTCGGCATACTTTACCACCTCAAGCAGGGCTAAACATTTACGTTCCAAAACCCTGACTTCATTTTTCAGCTGTTGTTGGCGAAGGTTGAACTCTTCAGCCGTTGAAGACAGATCTTTGATACGTTCAGAACTTGTGCCCAACTCCTGCTCAAGGACCTCCACCCGGGCTAGGGCACTTTCCTTCTGAGCCTTCACCTCACTCAGGTGAGCTTGAAGCCCCTTATAATCAGCCTTTAAGGCCTCATGTTGGCGCTGGACCTCGGTTTTTTGGCCAACAGCCTCATCCCTCTCCTGAAGGGCCGTCGTCATAGAGGACAGCTGTTTTACAACCTCTACACAACGAGTCTCCACTTCAGCTGCCCTCTCATCAGACTCCTGAAGAACTCGGCGAGTACGAGATAGCTCTGACTCCAGGGATTTGCTATGCTCTGCCGCCTCCATTGCTTTGTCCTCAGCTCTTTTAGAAGCCTCCTGGGCAGAATGCAACTCCACTCGGAGAGTTTGGATCTGCTCCCGGGCGGCTGCCAGGTGGCCCCTCGCGTCGCTGGTGGCAGTCAGGTTCTCATCACGACGCGCTTCCTCGATCCGGCGGTCCACGGACTCCCGGAGAGAGAGATCACGGGCATCCACCTCCATAACCAGGCCTAACACCTAGGACGGAAGAACAATTGTCAAGAAAAGGCACAAAGCAAACTCAAAAGACAGGTAAAAACATAACTTACCATCAGCAGCATTTCTCCAATTGTGGTTCCGAGCTCCTCACGAGAGCGAGATTGGAAGGACACCTGTTCCTTGGTAGAACTGGCCAACTGACCAGTCAGGGCCAGCAGACGAGGATCCGAAGCCTCTGTTATCCCGCCGAACATCCGTTCCCGGAGAAGTGCGGCAACAGCGGAGGCCGGAGACTCCGAGGAAATGCTTGACAGGTCCAGAATGTTGTCAGTAGGGGACGACGAAGGAACAGCAGAAACGCCCTTCCCTTTCCCAATGGGAGGAAGAGGTGGGGAAGGACCCACAGCAGTCCGGGATTTTTTCCGAGCAGGAGATGGGACAGGCGTTCCAGACGAGGTCGGACGCTTGCACCCAGTCCTTGAGGGGACACCTTCAGATCCCTCAGGCTCAGTCCTCGCAGAGGCAGGGGCACCTTCACCAGAAACCTCTGGGCTTTGATCCTCTAGGAGGATGACCTCCATCCCTGTCCCAGAGGCCTCCTTCTCGTCAACAGGGGACTTAAGTTTCCCCCCTAACACTTCCTCAGCAGAATGGACGGCACCCTGCCCCCCTTGTTCAGTAACAGCTAGGGAAGTTTCCCTCACGACCTCTGAGGTTGAGCTCGACCCACCTTGGCCAGATGTCCGAGCTGATTTAATGCTGCGAGAGCTCGGCTTGGAAGCCCGAGCAGAGGCTTTGACAAGAGATCGGCTGATCTTCTTGGAAGAAGCGGCCTGAGCCAGCTCTGCAGCAACCTCAGTTACAGAGCGCCCATCCCCAAAGGCGTCAAAAATCGCATGCATGTTCTCTCGAGACAGTTCAAAATTCTTGGGGAATTTGATGCTATCCATTCTAACCTCGGAAGCTGCGAGAAACAAGAAGTTATAAAGAGTCAGCATACTTCCTAATATCATGGGCAAAGAAAAAAATAGAATAACCGAACAAAGCACTATACCCGTGTCCTGGA